>NC_086448.1:339916396-340224805 GCF_028390025.1 Pseudophryne corroboree | reverse complement strand
TTTAGACCTGTCGACCTAGCACATGTCGACCTAGAAACCCTGTCGACCTTCCATCCATGTCGACCTAGTGACTGTCGACCTATAGTTGTCGACCTAAACATTGTCGACCTAGACAGTGTCGACCTTCAGACCGGATCCCAGACATCCAGTCTTTACTGTGCATTGCTATATCTATTGAGTGTATAGCTACAGTATACTTACTACTACTTTGTATGGGTGTGGTTCATCAAATCGACAGTATCTAGGTCGACAATGTTTAGGTCGACCACTATAGGTCGACAGTCACTAGGTCGACATGTGCTAGGTTGACAGGTCTAAAGGTCGACATGAGGTTTAATATTTTTTTTGGTGTCATTTTCTTCGTAGAGTGACCGGGAACTCCAATTAGTGCACCGCGTCCCCTCGCATGGCTCGCTTCGCTCGCCATGCTTCGGGCATGGTGCCTTCGCTCCGCTGCCACTTCGCTCGGCACAGATTACCGTTCCAATCGTAGTCCACGTGGATCGTTAAGTATGAAAAAAATGCAAAAATTTTTTTTTTGAAAAACTCATGTCGACCTTTAGACCTGTCGACCTAGAAACCCTGTCGACCTTCCATCCATGTCGACCTATAGTGGTCGACCTAAACATTGTCGACCTAGACAGTGTCGACCTTCAGACCGGATCCCACTTTGTATTGCTAGTCCAGTGCAGTTTTATTGCATGTCATAATTTCTGCATTGTATAATGTGACTATGTGTGTGTGCATATAGCTGCTGTGTGACCTCCATTTCGTGTATCTCACTCAGATTGCTATCCCTATATTCTGTAACCTGAGGGGGGCTAAGTGCGTCAGGATTATTACTTAACATAGGTATTTCACAAGATATACTCTGTATTTTTCTCTGTGATTTTTAGTCACCATATACCTCTTGAATTCTCTGTTTGTGCTGCTACACTCCACAGGGGGTTCTTGTCAGGTATTATGCTGCTGATACAGGTTGAGTATCCCTTATCCAAAATGCTTGGGACCAGAGGTATTTTGGATATCAGATTTTTCCGTATTTTGGAATAATTGCATACCATAATGAGATATCATGGCAATGGGACCTAAATCTAAGCACAGAATGCATTTATGTTTTATATGCACCTTATACACACAACCTGAAGGTAATTTTAGCCAATATTTTTTATAACGTTGTGCATTAAACAAAGTGTGTCTACATTCACACAATTCATTTATGTTTCATATACACCTTATATACACAGTCTGAAGGTTATTTAATACAATATTTTGAATAACTGTGTGCATTAAACAAAGTTTGTGTACATTGAGCCATCAAAAAACAAAAGTTTCACTATCTCACTCTCACTCAAAAAAGTCCGTATTTCGGAATATTCCGTATTTCGGATATTTGGATATGGGATACTCAACCTGTATTGTACTGGGTTGCTCGGCATTGAGCTTTTGAATATGTCAGCTACAAAGGGCAATGGTGCTGGGGCTGATCTCACATTGTGTGGTGGTGACGCTGCAGACACATTTGAGGAAAATATAGCAGCTGAGGGTTCAGGTTCTGGGGGTTCCTTGAAAATGACCCGCCTTGGGCTACTTTCTCCACACTATTGAATACACTGGTAACTAGACTAACGCCCCCTATGGGACCTCCTATGCCGGTTCAACCGCCTATGGTCCCCGCGGTTAACCCGCCATGGGCAGATCAACTGGCTGCTCAGTTACAGCAATTGAACCAATCACTGACTACTCAGAAGTCTAACGCTCGCCCGCCTAAGACCAAGGGGTCCTCTAAGCGGGCCTCACAATCCACCAATGTCCCAGACACCTCGTCTGATGAGGATGGCGTTTATACTGACCCCACAGATTCTGATCCTGACGCTTCTGATGGGGAATCTGTTTCACAGGTGGATGTTGTTGGAGGCTATCAGGCTCATTCTTCAAATTACTGATGACCCGGAGCATGATGCTGCCCCTAAGAAACCGGACAGATTTAAACGTCAGAAAGTGGTTAAACAAGTTTTACCTCATTCTGATCATTTAGTTGACATACGTCAGGACTCACAAAAAGATGCTGGCTCGCTATCCCCTCACTGCGGAACTAAGTAAAAATTGAGAAACACCCCCGCCAGTGGATTCGCAAGTGGCGCGGCTGGTGGTATGCTCAGCTCTGCCAGCAACTACCGTCACGTCTCAACGGATAAGCGCGTGGAGGGTTGTTTAAAGGCGATTTACACCCTAGCAGGTGCTGCGCATCGGCCCACCATTGCAGCAACATGGGCTGCAGAGGCTATTGAAGCATGGGCTCAGGAGTTGGAAGCTGAGATGTCTTCCAATGCTTCTGATCATACTAGACAATGCTTATCGTATATTGTCACTGCTTCTCATTACATTAAAGAGGCGGCTTCTGATGCCGGTATTCTGGCAGCCAAGGCTTCTACAACGTCCATACTGGTTCGCCGGATCCTATGGTTGCAGTCCTGGTTCGTGGATTTGGACTCTAAGAAAACCCTGGAGGTACTCCCTTTTAAGGGAGACATCCTTTCCGGAGAAGACCTCAACAAGATAGTGGCTGACTTAGCTTCTGCTAAAACAGCTTGTCTACCTAGTACTGCTCCTTCGGTACCGAAGGCTAAGAGTATTTCCTTTCGCTCCTTTCGTCCTTCAGGAAAAGCAAAGGGTCAGGTGTACCCGAAACAGAATCGCACTTCCAAACACAATAAGCCCAAACCCAAACGGACCTGGGCTGCCCGTCAGCCTGCTTCCAAAACTGAAAAGCCTGCCACATGACGGGGCGGGCCTCCCTCTGGGGGATCCCAGGGTGGGGGGGCCAACTTCTAGTGTATACCCAGGAATGGTTAAAGACCACTTCCGATGCCTGGGTACGGGAAGTCATCACTCGAGGTTACGTCGTATCCTTCAAAAATCGTCCTGCTCATCTATTTTACCTGACAGACGTCCCTTCAGATTAGGTGAAAGCAAAAACTCTTCATTCGGTGGTACAGTCCCTCCACAGGACTGGTAGTACAGGTGCCTTTGGCTCAGAGAGGCAAGGGGTACTATTCACTGCTGTTCCTAGACCCAAAGCCGAATGGGTCCTCCCGGCCCATTCTCAACCTCAAGTCCTTGAACAAATTTGGGAGGGTCTCCAAGTTTCGTATGGAAACTCTTCACTTTATTGTTCTGGCATTGGAACCTGGGGATTATATGGTCTCCCTGGACATACAGGATGCTTACCTGCATATTCCCATTGCAATGTCACATCAGCAGTACCTGAGGTTTGCGGTTGGCAACCTCCATTACCAATTTCGGGCGTTACCTTTTGGTTTGACCACGGCTCCGCGAGTTTTCACCAAGGTCATGGCGGTGATGACGGCTGTGCTCCGCCGTCAAGTGGTCAGGATCCTACCGTACCTGGACGACTTGTTGATCCTGGAAAATTCCCCAGAAATTCTCCTACGCCATCTGGATCTGACGCTCAAGTTTCTGCAAGCCCACAGGTGGCTCATCAACTGGAAGAAATCTTCCCTGGTCCCTGCTCAGAGCATGGTGCACCTGGGGGCATTGTTGGACACTCACAACCAGCAGTTGTTCTTGTCTCAGGAGAAAGTCCTGAAGCTTCAAGACAGGATTCAATGCTTCCTATCTCGTCCGCAAGTGTCTATACATTCGGCAATGCAAGTGCTAGGTCTCATGGTGTCGGCTTTCGACATGGTGGAGTACGCTCAATTCCATTCCTGCCCTCTGTAGAAGCTGATTCTTGCCAAGTGGGCCTGCCTGCCTCACCGGATCATGTCTCAAATGATCTCCCTGTCTCCGGAGGTCCGTCTGTCACTGAGTTGTTGGCTTCAGGACCAACGATTGAGCAGGGGTCGTCCCTTCTGGATCTCCAATTGGGTCCTTCTGACGGCAGACGCCAGTCTGAGAGGTTGGGGCGTGGTGTTGGAGCAACACTCCCTTCAGGGTCGGTGGACCAAGGAGGAGTCTCCCCTCCCGATAAACATTCTGGAATTGCGGGCGGTGTTCAACTCATTGAACTCGGCCCAGCATTTGATACAGAACAGACCTGTTTAAGTACAGTCGGACAACGCCACCATGGTGGCATACATCAATCATCAAGGCGGCACTCGAAGCCGTTTGGCAATGAGGGAAGTACTGTATCACAGATTCTTCAGTGGGCTGAACAGCATTTGTCAGCCATATTGGCAGTATTCATTCTGGGGTCCTAAACTGGGAAGTGGACTTTCTCAGTCGTCAGGACGTACATGCTGGAGAGTGGAGCCTCCATCCATAAGTGTTTCAACTCCTCATGGACAGGTGGGGCCTTCCAAATGTGGACCTGATGGTGTCTCGACACAATCACAAGGTTCTGGTCTTCGGAGCAAGGACAAGGGATCCTCTAGCAGCGTTCGTGGAAACACTGGCTATTCCATGGAACTTTCAGCTGCCATACGTGTTCCCTCCGGTGTCACTCCTGACCAGAGTAATAAGAAAGTTCAAGCAAGAAGGAGGACTCCTGCTTCTGATCACTCCCGCGTGGCCCAGACGGCATTGGTTCTCAGACCTTCAGGGTCTCTCGATAGAGCGTCCCTTTCTACTTCCACAGCGCCCAAATCTCCTTGTTCAGGGCCCCTGTGTATATCAGGATTTAGCCCGGTTGGCTTTGATGGCGTGGCTCTTGAAGCTTCCGTCTTGAGGGCCAAGGGATTTTCTGAGGTGGTCATTCAAACTATGTTGAAGGCCCGGAAACCGGCTTCTGCTCGGATTTACCATAGGGTCTGGAATTCTTACTTTGCTTGGTGCGCATCTAAATCATGACGCTTACAAGTTTAGTATGGCCAAACTTTTGGCCTTTCTACAACAGGGCCTGGACTTGGGCCGTCGTCTGGCCTCCATCAAGGTTCATATTTCTGCCTTGTCAGTTTGGTTCGAGAGAAAAATTGCGACATTACCTGATGTACATACGTTCACTCAGGGTGTGTTGCGGATTCAACTTCCCTATGTCCCGCCTGTGACACCTTGGGACTTGTCGGTGGTTTTAGAGGCGTTGCAAGGGTCTCCGTTTGAGCCTCTTGAATCTGCAGACCTTAAGTGGCTTTCTCTTAAGGTATTGTTTCTGCTGGCTATTGCCTCTGCTAGACGGATGTCGGATTTGGGTGCCTTGTCTTGTAGGTCACCATATCTGATTTTTCACCTTGATCGGGCGGTTCTTAGAACACGTCCCGGGTATTTACCTAAGGTGGTGTCTTCTTTCCACCTTAATTAAGAGATTTTGGTTCCGGCCTTTGCCTCTCCTGAATTGTCTTTCAAAGAGCGGTCTTTGGATGTGGTACAGGCTCTCCGTATCTATGTGAAGAGAACTGCCTCCATCAGGAAGTTGGATTCTCTCTTTGTTCTGTTTGGTTTTCACAAACGTGGCTGGCCTGCTCACAAGCAGACCCTGGCCAGATGGATTAGCATGGTGATTGCACATGCTTATGTACAGGTTGGACTGCCAGCTCCTGCTACCATTAAGGCACATTCTACTCGGTCGGTTGGACCTTCTTGGGCGGCAGTAGCAGATCTTGCCAAGGGCAAGCAGGACTTTTGGCCAGCGCCATCCGGAGGGAGCCGGCCAAAAGTGCAGCGCCATCCGGAGGGCGCCGCACCATGGCAAGATCCGCTACTGCCCCAGCTGCCCACCGCTACTGCCCCCAACTGCCCGTTGCCGGTGCCCGCTGCGAAGGGAACTAGACGCGTAGAGGACGTCATCGCGCACCGCACAGCAAAGGTCCTCTCCACGAAGGGAACTAGACGCTACGCGTCAAGTTTCCCTTCGTGGAGAGGACCTTTTGCGGCGCTAATCTACTGAACAGGGGACGTAACTGACCATGCCCCCTGCATGAAGCCCCCTTTTTCCCGCCCGGCGACTGTTGATGCCTCGGATCAAGATCCTACTCTACACCCCAATGTCATTCCCTGTGGAGCCCAGTGTACCTTGCAGAAAGAGATTTAACATTGGTAAGTTCTTACCATAAATCTCATTTTGTGTTACTGTATGTTATCAATGGTGGCTGCCACTCAAAGACAATTCCAAAATGTAGCACTTGGGTGCCCACCGATAAGATGCGTTAATATAAAAAAAAATGGAACTGCGGCACCTATACCTGGTTTTACGGTTATATGTTATCATTTTACATTCTTCAGTCTCCTAGATTGCTCCTGTTATCTTTTATTAACCTTCCATCTGTACTTACATTGCTGTATAAAAGAACTGTACTGGTGCTGGATTGTGGAATTTATCGTGTGCATACAGCTATTTGTTAAACTGTACTTATTTTTATTTGTTCTCTTCTTTCTTTGTTGTTGAAAAAATACCAATAAAAATAAAAAAAAAATTAATTAACCATGTGTCCTACCTGGACAAAGGAGTCTGTCTGGCTCCCGATGTACACCAAATAGCCATGGCAAATGCATCTGCCACCAGCACTATGTAGTGACATCAGACACTGCACTTGAGCAGCTGCATTGTCAAATGCTCACATAGGCCAATTTCTCCCAAAAGCAACTTTTATCGGAATTCTGATGAAAGTTCAAATATAACTGAAACGTTAATGGATTCAAAGAGTCTGGTCTCCTGATATATTGATACACTAAAAAGGTCCTGTTACACTGTGGATATTAGTGTGCTTAGGGCATACTGGTAGGCAGCGAAACATTTGGCGATATGGGGGGAATGTAATAGTGCGTGAGAAAACAGAAAGTGAGAGATTTTGTGACAGTTTTCCAGTTTTTTTTAAAGTGGCAATCATTTACATGGCAAAATCAACCTGGTTTTGCCATGTAAATGATTGCCTCTTTAAAAATAAAAAATAAAAACAGGAAAACTCTCACAAAATCTTTCGCTTTCTGATTCTCACACCCTATTACATTCCCTCCATGGAGTTGAGTGCTGGTCCTGCATGGGTAGATGTGAGAGAGAGTTTGTCCAAAACTGGACAATCCATGCATACTTACCGACTTTTTTGCTGCTCTCTCCGGAAGAGAGCAGCCAGGTCGGTTCGGCAGGGGGGCGGGCTGCGATGTGTGTGCAGAGGGGGGCGGGCCGGAGGCGGGCCGGGGGCATGACGGAGGCGGACCGGGGGCGTGGCTATGGGGATCGTGACGTGTAAGCCCCGCCCCCGCTATGTAATGCCGCTATTATGGCATTATACAGCAGGGGGCGTGGCTACGATGACGCGATTCAACAAGAATCGCGTCATCGCCTGCCCGGACCGCCCACTTTACTCGCCGGGCTTGGGGGGACCCCTGTAATCGGGAGACTTGCCTGCTCTTCCGGGGGGCCGGGAGGGTCACCCGATTTTCGGGAGCCTCCTGGCCATTCCGGGAGAGTAGGCAAGTCTGAATCCATGCCACAGACAAATTTACCTGGAGCAGGCTACAAGCAAACTCTGTACACTCAATTTCATTTATTTTGTAAAACAAATTCTACTCATTTGTGTTTTATATTCCCAGATTTCCTACCCACTGGTAAGTAGTAAGTATAGTAGACTTTAATATACAGTAAAAATGAACAATGCAGAGTAAAATAAGATGAGTATGGCAATTTAGATTTCTTTCACCACCATTGTTCGAGCTTTATGCCTATATTTTCCTTTCCCAGAATTATATATTTGTTTTGTTATTGTATTAGGTTGGATGTAAATCAATACCTATTGCGATAAGTGGAATGCAGCAAAATCTTTGCAGGGAAAGCAGCAGGGAAGAATTACACAGTATCTGCCGTGGAAAGTGCATTTTATTATACCATTTCTCAAAAAGAAAAAACTCTTACAGTCTCAATTTCTGTTTTCCAGTGTGCCAGATGGTTACAGACACACCATGTCTCTGCAAGGGAAACATTCTCATCTCCAGCCCTAGCTTGACATTTTCCTGTGTTGTGTTGGAATTTTTCAGACCTAATAAATTGCTCTATTCAGTGCTGCCCCCAGGAGGATTCTAGACATTGTTTCAAAAGTGCACCGAATCCGTAATTCCATATGTGCTCTGCAGCATTACCCTTAACGGTATTCATATGTTCCTTCAAGTAAATAAAATGGCTTTTTTAGTTGAAAGTAAGATGCAGTTACTGTAGTAGGGTATAGTATGGTATGCCGGCGTGCGGGATCCCGGAGACCAGCATACCGGCGCCGGGATCCCGACCACCGGCATAATGACAGCTGGGCGAGCGCAAATGAGCCCCTTGCGGGCATGGCGCACCACGCTATTTATTCTCCCTCCATGGGGGTCGTGACCCCCAAGAGGGAGAATAGTTGTTGGTATGCCGGGTGTCGGGATTTCCGGCGTCGGTATACTGAGCGCCGGGTCCCAACAGCCGGCATACTGAATACCAACCCTGTAGTATAATACAGCCAAGGCTTTCTAATAATACATGCATTTATTATGTTTTTTGGAGGAAAATTAGAAAAAGATATCCTGACAATTCCAATTTTCAATCATTAGCAGAAATAGAGAACCATTAAAGAGAATCAAATGCTTGGTGCATTTTAGGTGTGTTGAGCAATTTTGTGAGAAGAAACCCACACTTATTTCTGTAGCAATCTGTATATCTGACATACACTTTATAGATTAATTATACAGATAATTTACCAGCAACAAAGAGTGTTTAAAACTTGCTCGCAAGTTTTTAAAAATAATGTACCCACCCATAAAAGTATCCAAATCTAAGTATAATATAACATTTCTGGGACCAGAGCAACTACTCTAGAGACTAGACACCCTTCTTTTTGGTTTTACCTCTACTGGATAATGCCATGGTGGCGCTAGACATGTAGAATCGTTGGGACAGAGTCAGTTCTAGGTTTTTGAAACAAGAAACTTTGTTGGGATAACCCGTAACACAGTCACTTACAATAGAAACAAGGAATTTTACTGTACTATAAAATTAAAGAACATATACTGTATAATAATAAATTTCTTTATCAATTCAATATACAATAAGGCAACAGTTAAGTGACCTTTAAATTAAGCATGGGCATTGAACAACTGTAACTCTATTGATAATCAGAGTGTTGAGATGTGTGTAGGTGCTGGGGCGGTGTGCCCGCTCTCAGCGCTAGGCTCCCAGCAGAGTGCAGGGGATTTGTGTCCCCTGCAGTTACGGGCTGTGGACAGCGATGGGGCAGCTTGTCTGTCCCCAGCGCTGGATGTGCAGCAGCGGCGCGTGTCCGGTGCAGTGACAGTGTATTGGTTCCCTGCACCAGACGAGAAGCAGTGACGGAGAGCGCTGGGACCGAGAAGAAGAAGCAGGCCGCACTGAAGAGCGGAGAAGAGCCGGGCAGTGCCAAAAAGAAGAGGACGCCGCGGGAAGCGCTCCATTGGCTACGGAAGAGGCCAGAAGACGCCTGCATAAAGGAAGAAAATGTCCAGCATCGGCTGGATGCAAAGAAGAGGCGGCGGCACCACTGGCCAGGACGGGCCAGCGGCAGAAGAGCCCATTCAGGACTGAAAAGCGCTGCAGTGGTTGGAAGTAATAGAGCTGTGAAGCTCCCCCCCCCCAAGCCTTCTCCACCGTAACAGGTAGGCCCTCGGTGAGGGCACCTATTAACCCATTCCTCCCTAGACCATCAGGGATCGGACACTAGGCCCATGGGGGACAGTCAGGCCACAGGCCTGTTACGCAAGGTATGCGGGCAATAGGCCCGTGGTCCTAACCAGGCATTAGGCCTGTGCCCATGTTAGAGGGCATTAGGACCTAGTTAAAGTGCGGCCGCTTAGGTATATAAGGTGACCCTGGGCATTAGGCCCAGGTAACCCAACTGGCCCCAAGTTAGGCAGGCACTCGGCCTGAGGGTAAAGTCAGGCCTCTGGCCTGTGGTTAATTAGGGGGCCCTTGTCCCAGTGTAAAAGGAGTGCTCGATGGGTGATTAAGGGTGGTGCTGGGCACTAGGCCAGGCCACTCTGATGTGTGCATGTAGGCAGGCCCGCTTGGCCTGAGCCCCTGGTAAGTTACTGTACGGGAGGTGGGTAGGCTGTACGGCGCCCACTCCCCAGAAAGTAGATAGGAACTTAAAGGGACAGCATCGTTGTAGATACTTGTACTGTACTGTGTTATTGGATTGTTTCCGTGCAGGGCCAGATTTATTATAGTTTGTGTTCAGTTTTATGGCACCACACACACAGAGTTAGTTTGAGGGCTCTGCTGTTGAAGTTAGTGTAGTGGTGTTACACTAAGATAGAGTTAGGCCCTGCACGGTAGTGTGGTTCTTATCTCCTTACAGGGACCTGTAAGTGAAGAAGAGAAATATCACAGTACAAGATTAGCAACAGTGAGCATCATCTGTGTCCGTCTGTCCCTCTGTCTGTCTGCCCCCTGAGTGCCGGTTCGGTGGACCTTGCACGTCTGTGCGAGGTCCAGGGTACACCTCAGCGTGAGAGCGCTGTTACGTGAAAATTGGGTGGCTGAGGCTTTGTGCCTGTGATGACCTTTTACCCAACCGGTGAAGGTCGCTGCCACACCTGGAGTATCCTCTTGTTCCGGTGGAAGAAGAGTTGATACTCCTTAATCGGTTTGCTTTTCTTCCTAGCTTGTCCGTCGTCTGCATCTGCATCTGGAAAGGGATCACAGTGTCCGGGTCCAACTGAAGGTTCCAGGTCCATTGAAGGTTCCGTGACCTGAAGGTGAGAAGGTGTGGCGCCTGGTAAGTAGTGAATCTACACCTGCACAGCAGCAGGCAGTACACTGCACCGCCACCCTCACAATAGTATAATTTAATTCACCATTGAGGCTGTAAAACACAGCCTGTAACATGGCAGCTGATTGGCTGATACTATTACAGTATCTCTCTCCACTTTATCACTTTCCAAGGCTTAGTACATCTCCCCATAAGGGGATATTTATCAAAGCTTAGAGAGAGATAAAGTAGAGAGAGATAAAGTACCAACCAATCAGCTCCTGTTTTTCAAATACAGCCTGTAAAGTGACAGGAGCTGATAGGTTGGTACTTTATCTCTCTCCAAGCTTTAATAAAATTTCCCTCTTTATCTCTCACCACTGTATCCCTTGCCAAGCTTTGATAATAAATACCCCCAAAACTAGTTTGCAGGAATCTATGACCTGCAAACTGGATTTGTTCTAGGGAACGGATTGCCACCTAGCAACGGCAGGTGGGTAGGAAGCAAGCTTTCCCGGATTTTGCTGAGGCAGAGGAGTGAATAAAAAGAAATTCACTCCCCCTGCCTATAAAACGGACCTGGTGTGCGCGCGCACGCATGCCCGTGGGCACGTGCACATTAGGTCACATGCACGCCTGCGGCTTCGTGCATGCGCACGCCGGGTCCGCTGATCAGATTTTTCCGGAAGCTCGCTGGTGGCAAACCCTTCCCCTACAGAGATAGTAGAGAAGAACGGTAAGTATTGGCCTGACTTTTGACGGATTACTGAATGTGTCTATCAGGATCGAAGGAAGGAAAAGGACACAGTTACTACCATGTATGCAAGCAAGAAACAAATGTTTATTAAACTTTAAATGCAAGCTAAAGGACTGAGATTGCATGTTTGTTCAAACTCGAAGGTAGAAGAACTGTGGAGACATTGTTGGCTTTAAACTAGAGATGAGCGGGTTCAGGTCGTCGAGATCCGAACCCCACCGAACTTCACGTGGTTTATACGGGTCCGAGGCAGCCTCGGTTCTTCCCGCCTAAGACGCAATACCCGAACGGGGGAAAACGTCATCATCACGCTGTCGGATTCTCGCGAGATTCGGATTCCATATAAAGAGCCGCACGTCGCTGCCATTTTCGCTCGTGCGTTGTCGATTGAGCGGAGAGGACGTGGCTAGGTTCTCTGTCTGAAAAGCTCAATATCTGTGCTAAGTGTGCTGCATTGTGGGGACCAGTATATAGTAGTATAGTGCTGCATTGTGGTGACCACCAGTATATAGTAGTACAGTACAGTTGTCTATTGCTGTATTTTGCAGCTCCGTGTCAGACTCAGTTCTATTCTCCGGATCAGTGCTCAATATCTGTGCTGCATTGTGGGGACCAGTATATAGTAGTACAGTGCTGCAGTGTGGTGACCACCAATATATAGTAGTACAGTACAGTTGTCCATTGCTGTATCTTGCAGCTCCGTGTCAAACTCAGTTCTATTCTCCGGATCAGTGCTCAATATCTGTGCTGCATTGTGGGGACCAGTATATAGTAGTACAGTGCTGCAGTGTGGTGACCACCAGTATACAGTAGAACAGTACAGTTGTCCATTGCTGTATCTTGCAGTTCCGTGTCAGACTCAGTTCTATTCTCCGCATCAGTGCTCAATATCTTTGCTGCATTGTGGGGACCAGTATATAGTAGTACAGTGCTGCAGTGTGGTGACCACCAGTATATAGTAGTACAGTACAGTTGTCCATTGCTGTATCTTGCAGATCCGTGTCAGACTCAGTGCTATTCTCCGGATCAGTGCTCAATATCTTTGATGCATTGTGGGGAACAGTATATAGAAGTACAGTGCTGCAGTGTGGTGACCACCAGTATATAGTAGTACAGTGCTGCAGTGTGGTGACCACCAGTTTATAGTCGTACAGTACAGTTGTCCATTGCTGTATCTTGCAGCTCCGTGTCAAACTCAGTTCTATTCTCCGGATCAGTGCTCAATATCTGTGCTGCATTGTAGGGACTAGTATATAGTAGTACAGTGCTGCAGTGTGGTGACCACCAGTATATAGTAGTACAGTACAGTTGTCCATTGCTGTATCTTGCAGCTCCGTGTCAGACTCAGTGCTATTCTCCGGATCAGTGCTCAATATCTTTGCTGCATTGTGGGGAACAGTATATAGAAGTACAGTGCTGCAGTGTGGTGACCACCAGTATATAGTAGTACAGTGCAGTTGTCCATTGCTGTATCTTGCAGCTCCGTGTCAAACTCAGTTCTATTCTCCGGATCAGTGCTCAATATCTGTGCTGCATTGTGGGGACCAGTATATAGTAGTACAGTGCTGCAGTGTGGTGACCACCAGTATATAGTCGTACAGTACAGTTGTCCATTGCTGTATCTTGCAGCTCCGTGTCAGACTCAGTTCTATTCTCTGGATCAGTGCTCAATGGCCCTCATTCCGAGTTGTTCGCTCGCAAGCTGCTTTTAGCAGCATTGCACACGCTAAGCCGCCGCCCTCTGGGAGTGTATCTTAGCATAGCAGAATTGCGAACGAAAGATTAGCAGAATTGTGAATAGAAATTTCTAAGCAGTTTCTGAGTAGCTCCAGACTTACTCCTACATTGCGATCAGTTCAGTCAGTTTCGTTCCTGGTTTGACGTCACAAACACACCCAGCGTTCGCCCAGACACTCCCCCGTTTCTTCAGACACTCCCGCGTTTTTCCCAGAAACGCCAGCGTTTTTTCGCACACTCCCAGAAAACGGCCAGTTTCCGCCCAGAAACACCCACTTCCTGTCAATCACACTACGATCACCAGAACGATGAAAAAGCTTTGTTATGCCGTGAGTAAAATACCTAACTTTTGTGTAAAATAACTAAGCGCATGCGCTCTGCGAACCTTGCGCATGCGCAGTAAGTGACTAATCGCAGTATAGCGAAAATCGGTAACGAGCGAACAACTCGGAATGACCCCAAATATCTTTGCTGCATTGTGGGGACCAGTATATAGTAGTACAGTGCTGCAGTGTGGTGACCACCAGTATATAGTAGTACAGTACAGTTGTCCATTGCTGTATCTTGCAGCTCCGTGTCAAATTCAGTTCTATTCTCCGGATCAGTGCTCAATATCTGTGCTGCATTGTGGGTACCAGTATATAGTACTACAGTGCTGCAGTGTGGTGACCACCAGTATATAGCAGTACAGTACAGTTGTCCATTGCTGTATCTTGCAGCTCCGTGTCAGACTCAGTTCTATTCTCTGGATCAGTGCTCAATATCTTTGCTGCATTGTGGGGACCAGTATATAGTAGTACAGTGCTGCATTGTGGTGACCAACAGTATATAGTAGTACAGTACAGTTGTCCATTGCTGTATCTTGCAGCTCCGTGTCAAACTCAGTTCTATTTTCCGGATCAGTGCTCAATATCTGTGCTGCATTGTGGGGACCAGTTTATAGTAGTACAGTGCTGCAGTGTTGTGACCACCAATATATAGTAGTACAGTACAGTTGTCCATTGCTGTATCTTGCAGCTCCGTGTCAAACTCAGTTCTATTCTCCGGATCAGTGCTCAATATCTGTGCTGCATTGTGGGGACCAGTATATAGTAGTACAGTGCTGCAGTGTGGTGACCACCAGTATATAGTAGAACAGTACAGTTGTCCATTGCTGTATCTTGCAGTTCCGTGTCAGACTCAGTTCTATTCTCCGCATCAGTGCTCAATATCTTTGCTGCATTGTGGGGACCAGTATATAGTAGTACAGTGCTGCAGTGTGGTGACCACCAGTATATAGTAGTACAGTACAGTTGTCCATTGCTGTATCTTGCAGATCCGTGTCAGACTCAGTGCTATTCTCTGGATCAGTGCTCAATATCTTTGCTGCATTGTGGGGAACAGTATATAGAAGTACAGTGCTGCAGTGTGGTGACCACCAGTATATAGTAGTACCGTACTGCAGTGTGGTGACCACCAGTGTATAGTAGTACAGTGCAGTTGTCCATTGCTGTATCTTGCAGCTCCGTGTCAAACTCAGTTCTATTCTCCGGATCAGTGCTCAATATCTGTGCTGCATTGTGGGGACCAGTATAAAGTAGTACAGTGCTGCAGTGTGGTGACCACCAGTATATAGTCGTACAGTACAGTTGTCCATTGCTGTATCTTGCAGCTCCGTGTCAAACTCAGTTCTATTCTCCGGATCAGTGCTCAATATCTGTGCTGCATTGTAGGGACTAGTATATAGTAGTACAGTGCTGCAGTGTGGTGACCACCAGTATATAGTAGTACAGTACAGTTGTCCATTGCTGTATCTTGCAGCTCCGTGTCAGACTCAGTGCTATTCTCCGGATCAGTGCTCAATATCTTTGCTGCATTGTGGGGAACAGTATATAGAAGTACAGTGCTGCAGTGTGGTGACCACCAGTATATAGTAGTACAGTGCAGTTGTCCATTGCTGTATCTTGCAGCTCCGTGTCAAACTCAGTTCTATTCTCCGGATCAGTGCTCAATATCTGTGCTGCATTGTGGGGACCAGTATATAGTAGTACAGTGCTGCAGTGTGGTGACCACCAGTATATAGTCGTACAGTACAGTTGTCCATTGCTGTATCTTGCAGCTCCGTGTCAGACTCAGTTCTATTCTCTGGATCAGTGCTCAATGGCCCTCATTCCGAGTTGTTCGCTCGCAAGCTGCTTTTAGCAGCATTGCACACGCTAAGCCGCCGCCCTCTGGGAGTGTATCTTAGCATAGCAGAATTGCGAACGAAAGATTAGCAGAATTGCGAATAGAAATTTCTAAGCAGTTTCTGAGTAGCTCCAGACTTACTCCTACATTGCGATCAGTTCAGTCAGTTTCGTTCCTGGTTTGACGCCACAAACACACCCAGCGTTCGCCCAGACACTCCCCCGTTTCTTCAGACACTCCCGCGTTTTTCCCAGAAACGCCAGCGTTTTTTCGCACACTCCCAGAAAACGGCCAGTTTCCGCCCAGAAACACCCACTTCCTGTCAATCACACTACGATCACCAGAACGATGAAAAAGCTTTGTTATGCCGTGAGTAAAATACCTAACTTTTGTGTAAAATAACTAAGCGCATGCGCTCTGCGAACCTTGCGCATGCGCAGTAAGTGACTAATCGCAGTATAGCGAAAATCGGCAACGAGCGAACAACTCGGAATGACCCCAAATATCTTTGCTGCATTGTGGGGACCAGTATATAGTAGTACAGTGCTGCAGTGTGGTGACCACCAGTATATAGTAGTACAGTACAGTTGTCCATTGCTGTATCTTGCAGCTCCGTGTCAAATTCAGTTCTATTCTCCGGATCAGTGCTCAATATCTGTGCTGCATTGTGGGTACCAGTATATAGTACTACAGTGCTGCAGTGTGGTGACCACCAGTATATAGCAGTACAGTACAGTTGTCCATTGCTGTATCTTGCAGCTCCGTGTCAGACTCAGTTCTATTCTCTGGATCAGTGCTCAATATCTTTGCTGCATTGTGGGGACCAGTATATAGTAGTACAGTGCTGCATTGTGGTGACCAACAGTATATAGTAGTACAGTACAGTTGTCCATTGCTGTATCTTGCAGCTCCGTGTCAAACTCAGTTCTATTTTCCGGATCAGTGCTCAATATCTGTGCTGCATTGTGGGGACCAGTTTATAGTAGTACAGTGCTGCAGTGTTGTGACCACCAGTATATAGTAGTACAGTACAGTTGTCCATTGCTGTATCTTGCAGCTCCGTGTCAAACTCAGTTCTATTCTCCAGATCAGTGCTCAATATCTGTGCTGCATTGTGGGGACCAGTATATAGTAGTACAGTGCTGCAGTGTGGTGACCACCAGTATATAGTAGTACAGTACAGTTGTCCATTGCTGTATCTTGCAGCTCTGTGTCAAACTCAGCAGTACAGTTGTCCATTGCTGTATCTTGCAGCTCCGTGTCAAACTCAGTTTTATTTTCCGGATCAGTGCTCAATATCTGTGCTGCATTGTTGGGACCAGTTTATAGTAGTACAGTGCTGCAGTGTTGTGACCACAAGTATATAGTAGTATAGTACAGTTGTCCATGGCTGTATCTTGCAGCTCCGCGTCACTCAGTTCTATTCTCTGGATCAGTGCTCAATATCTGTGCTGCATTGTGGGGACTAGTATATACAGTAGTAGAACAGTGCTGCATTGTGGTGACCACCAGTATATAGTAGTACAGTACAGTTGTCCATTGCTGTATCTTGCAGCCCCTTGTCAAACTCAGTTCTATTCTCCTGATCAGTGCTCAATATCTGTGCTGCATTGTGGGGACCAGTATATTGTAGTACAGTGCTGCAGTGTGGTGACCACCAGTATATAGTAGTACAGTACAGTTGTCCATTGCTGTATTTTGCAGCTCCGTGTCAGACTCAGTTCTATTCTCCGGATCAGTGTTTAATATCTATGCTGCATTGTGGGGACCAGTATATAGTAGTACAGTGCTGCATTGTGGTGACCATCAGTATATAGTAGTACAGTACAGTTGTCCATTGCTGTATCTTGCAGCTCCGTGTCAAACTCAGCAGTACAGTTGTCCATTGCTGTATCTTGCAGCTCCGTGTCAAACTCAGTTCTATTTTCCGGATCAGTGCTCAATATCTGTGCTGCATTGTGGGGACCATTTTATAGTAGTACAGTGCTGCAGTGTTGTGACCACCAGTATATAGTAGTACAGTACAGTTGTCCATTGCTGTATCTTGCAGCTCCGTGTCAAACTCAGTTCTATTCTCCAGATCAGTGCTCAATATCTGTGCTGCATTGTGGGGACCAGTATATAGTAGTACAGTGCTGCAGTGTGGTGACCACCAGTATATAGTAGTACAGTACAGTTGTCCATTGCTGTATGTTGCAGCTCCGTGTCAGACTCAGTTCTTTTCTCCGGATCAGTGCTCAATATCTTTGCTGCATTGTGGGGACCAGTATATAGTAGTACAGTGCTGCATTGTGGTGACCACCAGTATATAGTAGTACAGTACAGCTGTCCATTGCTGTATCTTGCAGCTCCGTGTCAAACTCAGTTCTATTTTCCGGATCAGTGCTCAATATCGGTGCTGCATTGTGGGGACCAGTATATAGTAGTACAGTGTTGCAGTGTGGTGACCACAAGTATATAGTAGTACAGTACAGTTGTCCATGGCTATATCTTGCAGCTCCGCTTCAAACTCAGTTCTATTCTCCGGATCAGTGCTCAATATCTGTGCTGCATTGTGGGGACAAGTATATAGTAGTACAGTGCTGCAGTGTGGTGACCACCAGTATATAGTAGTACAGTACAGTTGTCCATTGCTGTATCTTGCAGCTCTGTGTCAGACTCAGTTCTATTCTCCGGATCAGTGCTCAATATCTGTGCTGCATTGTGGGGACCAGTATATAGTAGTACAGTGCTGCATTGTGGTGACCACCAGTATATATTAGTACAGTACAGTTGTCCATTGCTGTATCTTGCAGCTCCGTGTCAGACTCAGTTCTATTCTCCGGATCAGTGCTCAATATCTGTGCTGCATTGTGGGCACCAGTATATAGTAGTACTGTGCTGCAGTGTGGTGACCACCAGTATATAGTAGTATAGTACAGTTGTCCATTGCTGTATCTTGCAGCTCTGTGTCAGACTCAGTTCTATTCTCTGGATCAGTGCTCAATATCTGTGCTGCATTGTGGGGAACAGTATATAGTAGTACAGTGCTGCAGTGTGGTGACCACTAGTATATAGTAGTAAAGTACAGTTGTCCATTGCTGTATCTTGCAGCTCCGTGTCAGACTCAGTTCTATTCTCGGGATCAGTGCTCAATATCTGTGCTGCATTGTGGGGACCAGTATATAGTAGTACAGTGCTGCATTGTGGTGACCACCAGTATATAGTAGTACAGTACAGTTGTCCATTGCTGTATCTTGCAGCTCCGTGTCAGACTCAATTCTATTCTCTGGATCAGTGCTCAATATCTGTGCTGCATTGTGGGGACCAGTATATAGTAGTACAGTTCTGCATTGTGGTGACCACCAGTATATAGTAGTACAGTACAGTTGTCCATTGCTGTATCTTGCAGCTCAGTGTCAGACTCAGTTCTATTCTCTGGATCAGTGCTCAATATCTTTGCTGCATTGTGGGGACCACTATATAGTAGTACAGTGCTGCATTGTGGTGACCACCAGTATATAGTAGTACAGTACAGTTGTCCATTGCTGTATCTTGTAGCTCCGTGTCAAACTCAGTTCTATTTTCCGGATCAGTGCTCAATATCTGTGCTGCATTGTGGGGACCAGTATTTAGTAGTACAATGCTGCAGTGTGGTGACAACCAGTATATAGTAGTACAGTACAGTTCTCCATTGCTGTATCTTGCAGCTCCGTGTCAAACTCAGTTCTATTCTCCGGATCAGTGCTCAATATCTGTGCTGCATTGTGGTGACCACCAGTATATAGTAGTACAGTACAGTTGTCCATTGCTGTATCTTGCAGCTCCGTGTCAAACTCAGTTCTATTTTCCGGATCAGTGCTCAATATCTGTGCTGCATTGTGGGGACCAGTATTTAGTAGTACAATGCTGCAGTGTGGTGACCACCAGTATATAGTAGTACAGTACAGTTCTCCATTGCTGTATCTTGCAGCTCCGTGTCAAACTCAGTTCTATTCTCCGGATCAGTGCTCAATATCTGTGCTGCATTGTGGGGACCAGTATATAGTAGTACAGTACAGTTGACCATTGCTGTATCTTGCAGCTCCGTGTCAAACTCAGTTCTATGTTCCGGATCAGTGCTCAATATCTGTGCTGCATTGTGGGGACCAGTATATACAGTAGAACAGTGCTGCAGTGTGGTGACCACCAGTATATAGTAGTACAGTACAGTTGTCCATTGCTGTATCTTGCAGCTCCGTGTCAAACTCAGTTCTATTCTCCAGATCAGTGCTCAATATCTGTGCTGCATTGTGGGGACCAGTATATAGTAGTACAGTGCTGCAGTGTGGTGACCACCAGTATATAGTAGTACAGTACAGTTGTCCATTGCTGTATGTTGCAGCTCCGTGTCAGACTCAGTTCTTTTCTCCGGATCAGTGCTCAATATCTTTGTTGCATTGTGGGGACCAGTATATAGTAGTACAGTGTTGCAGTGTGGTGACCACAAGTATATGGTAGTACAGTACAGTTGTCCATGGCTATATCTTGCAGCTCCGCTTCAAACTCAGTTCTATTCTCCGGATCAGTGCTCAATATCTGTGCTGCATTGTGGGGACAAGTATATAGTAGTACAGTGCTGCAGTGTGGGGACCACCAGTATATAGTAGTATAGTACAGTTGTCCATTGCTGTATCTTGCAGCTCTGTGTCAGACTCAGTTCTATTCTCCGGATCAGTGCTCAATATCTGTGCTGCATTGTGGGGACCAGTATATAGTAGTACAGTGCTGCATTGTGGTGACCACCAGTATATATTAGTACAGTACAGTTGTCCATTGCTGTATCATGCAGCTCTGTGTCAGACTCAGTTCTATTCTCTGGATCAGTGCTCAATATCTGTGCTGCATTGTGGGGACCAGTATATAGTAGTACAGTGCTGCAGTGTGGTGATCACTAGTATATAGTAGTAAAGTACAGTTGTCCATTGCTGTATCTTGCAGCTCCGTGTCAGACTCTATTCTATTCTCTGGATCAGTGCTCAATATCTTTGCTGCATTGTGGGGACCACTATATAGTAGTACAGTGCTGCATTGTGGTGACCACCAGTATATAGTAGTACAGTACAGTTGTCCATTGCTGTATCTTGTAGCTCCGTGTCAAACTCAGTTCTATTTTCCGGATCAGTGCTCAATATCTGTGCTGCATTGTGGGGACCAGTATTTAGTAGTACAATGCTGCAGTGTGGTGACAACCAGTATATAGTAGTACAGTACAGTTCTCCATTGCTGTATCTTGCAGCTCCGTGTCAAACTCAGTTCTATTCTCCGGATCAGTGCTCAATATCTGTGCTGCATTGTGGTGACCACCAGTATATAGTAGTACAGTACAGTTGTCCATTGCTGTATCTTGCAGCTCCGTGTCAAACTCAGTTCTATTTTCCGGATCAGTGCTCAATATCTGTGCTGCATTGTGGGGACCAGTATTTAGTAGTACAATGCTGCAGTGTGGTGACCACCAGTATATAGTAGTACAGTACAGTTCTCCATTGCTGTATCTTGCAGCTCCGTGTCAAACTCAGTTCTATTCTCCGGATCAGTGCTCAATATCTGTGCTGCATTGTGGGGACCAGTATATAGTAGTACAGTACAGTTGACCATTGCTGTATCTTGCAGCTCTGTGTCAAACTCAGTTCTATGTTCCGGATCAGTGCTCAATATCTGTGCTGCATTGTGGGGACCAGTATATACAGTAGTAGAACAGTGCTGCAGTGTGGTGACCACCAGTATATAGTAGTACAGTACAGTTGTCCATTGCTGTATTTTGCAGCTCCGTGTCAGACTCAGTTCTATTCTCCGGATCAGTGTTTAATATCTATGCTGCATTGTGGGGACCAGTATATAGTAGTACAGTGCTGCATTGTGGTGACCATCAGTATATAGTAGTACAGTACAGTTGTCCATTGCTGTATCTTGCAGCTCCGTGTCAAACTCAGCAGTACAGTTGTCCATTGCTGTATCTTGCAGCTCCGTGTCAAACTCAGTTCTATTTTCCGAATCAGTGCTCAATATCTGTGCTGCATTGTGGGGACCAGTTTATAGTAGTACAGTGCTGCAGTGTTGTGACCACCAGTATATAGTAGTACAGTACAGTTGTCCATTGCTGTATCTTGCAGCTCCGTGTCAAACTCAGTTCTATTCTCCAGATCAGTGCTCAATATCTGTGCTGCATTGTGGGGACCAGTATATAGTAGTACAGTGCTGCAGTGTGGTGACCACCAGTTTATAGTAGTACAGTACAGTTGTCCATTGCTGTATCTTGCAGCTCCGTATCAGACTCAGTTCTTTTCTCCGGATCAGTGCTCAATATCTTTGCTGCATTGTGGGGACCAGTATATAGTAGTACAGTGCTGCATTGTGGTGATCACCAGTATATAGTAGTACAGTACAGTTGTCCATTGCTGTATCTTGCAGCTCCCTGTCAAACTCAGTTCTATTTTCCGGATCAGTGCTCAATATCTGTGCTGCATTGTGGGGACCAGTATATAGTAGTACAGTGTTGCAGTGTGGTGACCACAAGTATATAGTAGTACAGTACAGTTGTCCATGGCTGTATCTTGCAGCTCCGCGTCAAACTCAGTTCTATTCTCCGGATCAGTGCTCAATATCTGTGCTGCATTGTGGGGACAAGTATATAGTAGTACAGTGCTGCATTGTGGTGACCACCAGTATATAGTAGTACAGTACAGTTGTCCATTGCTGTATCTTGCAGCTCAGTGTCAGACTCAATTCTATTCTCCGGTTCAGTGCTCAATATCTGTGCTGCGTTGTGGGGACCAGTATATAGTAGTACAGTGCTGCAGTGTGGTGACCACCAGTATATAGTAGTTCAGTACAGTTGTCCATTGCTGTATCTTGCAGCTCCGTGTCAGACTCAATTATATTCTCTGGATCAGTGCTCAATATCTGTGCTGCATTGTGGGGACCAGTATATAGTAGTACAGTGCTGCATTGTGGTGACCATCAGTATATAGTAGTACAGTACAGTTGTCCATTGCTGTATCTTGCAGCTCCGTGTCAAACTCAGCAGTACAGTTGTCCATTGCTGTATCTTGCAGCTCCGTGTCAAACTCAGTTCTATTTTCCGGATCAGTGCTCAATATCTGTGCTGCATTGTGGGGACCATTTTATAGTAGTACAGTGCTGCAGTGTTGTGACCACCAGTATATAGTAGTACAGTACAGTTGTCCATTGCTGTATCTTGCAGCTCCGTGTCAAACTCAGTTCTATTCTCCAGATCAGTGCTCAATATCTGTGCTGCATTGTGGGGACCAGTATATAGTAGTACAGTGCTGCAGTGTGGTGACCACCAGTATATAGTAGTACAGTACAGTTGTCCATTGCTGTATGTTGCAGCTCCGTGTCAGACTCAGTTCTTTTCTCCGGATCAGTGCTCAATATCTTTGCTGCATTGTGGGGACCAGTATATAGTAGTACAGTGCTGCATTGTGGTGACCACCAGTATATAGTAGTACAGTACAGCTGTCCATTGCTGTATCTTGCAGCTCCGTGTCAAACTCAGTTCTATTTTCCGGATCAGTGCTCAATATCGGTGCTGCATTGTGGGGACCAGTATATAGTAGTACAGTGTTGCAGTGTGGTGACCACAAGTATATAGTAGTACAGTACAGTTGTCCATGGCTATATCTTGCAGCTCCGCTTCAAACTCAGTTCTATTCTCCGGATCAGTGCTCAATATCTGTGCTGCATTGTGGGGACAAGTATATAGTAGTACAGTGCTGCAGTGTGGTGACCACCAGTATATAGTAGTACAGTACAGTTGTCCATTGCTGTATCTTGCAGCTCTGTGTCAGACTCAGTTCTATTCTCCGGATCAGTGCTCAATATCTGTGCTGCATTGTGGGGACCAGTATATAGTAGTACAGTGCTGCATTGTGGTGACCACCAGTATATATTAGTACAGTACAGTTGTCCATTGCTGTATCTTGCAGCTCCGTGTCAGACTCAGTTCTATTCTCCGGATCAGTGCTCAATATCTGTGCTGCATTGTGGGCACCAGTATATAGTAGTACTGTGCTGCAGTGTGGTGACCACCAGTATATAGTAGTATAATACAGTTGTCCATTGCTGTATCTTGCAGCTCTGTGTCAGACTCAGTTCTATTCTCTGGATCAGTGCTCAATATCTGTGCTGCATTGTGGGGAACAGTATATAGTAGTACAGTGCTGCAGTGTGGTGACCACTAGTATATAGTAGTAAAGTACAGTTGTCCATTGCTGTATCTTGCAGCTCCGTGTCAGACTCAGTTCTATTCTCGGGATCAGTGCTCAATATCTGTGCTGCATTGTGGGGACCAGTATATAGTAGTACAGTGCTGCATTGTGGTGACCACCAGTATATAGTAGTACAGTACAGTTGTCCATTGCTGTATCTTGCAGCTCCGTGTCAGACTCAATTCTATTCTCTGGATCAGTGCTCAATATCTGTGCTGCATTGTGGGGACCAGTATATAGTAGTACAGTTCTGCATTGTGGTGACCACCAGTATATAGTAGTACAGTACAGTTGTCCATTGCTGTATCTTGCAGCTCAGTGTCAGACTCAGTTCTATTCTCTGGATCAGTGCTCAATATCTTTGCTGCATTGTGGGGACCACTATATAGTAGTACAGTGCTGCATTGTGGTGACCACCAGTATATAGAAGTACAGTACAGTTGTCCATTGCTGTATCTTGTAGCTCCGTGTCAAACTCAGTTCTATTTTCCGGATCAGTGCTCAATATCTGTGCTGCATTGTGGGGACCAGTATTTAGTAGTACAATGCTGCAGTGTGGTGACAACCAGTATATAGTAGTACAGTACAGTTCTCCATTGCTGTATCTTGCAGCTCCGTGTCAAACTCAGTTCTATTCTCCGGATCAGTGCTCAATATCTGTGCTGCATTGTGGTGACCACCAGTATATAGTAGTACAGTACAGTTGTCCATGGCTATATCTTGCAGCTCCGCTTCAAACTCAGTTCTATTCTCCGGATCAGTGCTCAATATCTGTGCTGCATTGTGGGGACAAGTATATAGTAGTACAGTGCTGCAGTGTGGTGACCACCAGTATATAGTAGTATAGTACAGTTGTCCATTGCTGTATCTTGCAGCTCTGTGTCAGACTCAGTTCTATTCTCCGGATCAGTGCTCAATATCTGTGCTGCATTGTGGGGACCAGTATATAGTAGTACAGTGCTGCATTGTGGTGACCACCAGTATATATTAGTACAGTACAGTTGTCCATTGCTGTATCTTGCAACTCCGTGTCAGACTCAGTTCTATTCTCCGGATCAGTGCTCAATATCTGTGCTGCATTGTGGGGACCAGTATATAGTAGTACTGTGCTGCAGTGTGGTGACCACCAGTATATAGTAGTATAGTACAGTTGTCCATTGCTGTATCTTGCAGCTCTGTGTCAGACTCAATTCTATTCTCTGGATCAGTGCTCAATATCTGTGCTGCATTGTGGGGACCAGTATATAGTAGTACAGTTCTGCATTGTGGTGACCACCAGTATATAGTAGTACAGTACAGTTGTCCATTGCTGTATCTTGCAGCTCAGTGTCAGACTCAGTTCTATTCTCTGGATCAGTGCTCAATATCTTTGCTGCATTGTGGGGACCACTATATAGTAGTACAGTGCTGCATTGTGGTGACCACCAGTATATAGTAGTACAGTACAGTTGTCCATTGCTGTATCTTGTAGCTCCGTGTCAAACTCAGTTCTATTTTCCGGATCAGTGCTCAATATCTGTGCTGCATTGTGGGGACCAGTATTTAGTAGTACAATGCTGCAGTGTGGTGACAACCAGTATATAGTAGTACAGTACAGTTCTCCATTGCTGTATCTTGCAGCTCCGTGTCAAACTCAGTTCTATTCTCCGGATCAGTGCTCAATATCTGTGCTGCATTGTGGTGACCATCAGTATATAGTAGTACAGTACAGTTGACCATTGCTGTATCTTGCAGCTCTGTGTCAAACTCAGTTCTATGTTCCGGATCAGTGCTCAATATCTGTGCTGCATTGTGGGGACCAGTATATACAGTAGTAGAACAGTGCTGCAGTGTGGTGACCACCAGTATATAGGAGTACAGTACAGTTGTCCATTGCTGTATTTTGCAGCTCCGTGTCAGACTCAGTTCTATTCTCCGGATCAGTGTTTAATATCTATGCTGCATTGTGGGGACCAGTATATAGTAGTACAGTGCTGCATTGTGGTGACCATCAGTATATAGTAGTACAGTACAGTTGTCCATTGCTGTATCTTGCAGCTCCGTGTCAAACTCAGCAGTACAGTTGTCCATTGCTGTATCTTGCAGCTCCGTGTCAAACTCAGTTCTATTTTCCGAATCAGTGCTCAATATCTGTGCTGCATTGTGGGGACCAGTTTATAGTAGTACAGTGCTGCAGTGTTGTGACCACCAGTATATAGTAGTACAGTACAGTTGTCCATTGCTGTATCTTGCAGCTCCGTGTCAAACTCAGTTCTATTCTCCAGATCAGTGCTCAATATCTGTGCTGCATTGTGGGGACCAGTATATAGTAGTACAGTGCTGCAGTGTGGTGACCACCAGTTTATAGTAGTACAGTACAGTTGTCCATTGCTGTATCTTGCAGCTCCGTATCAGACTCAGTTCTTTTCTCCGGATCAGTGCTCAATATCTTTGCTGCATTGTGGGGACCAGTATATAGTAGTACAGTGCTGCATTGTGGTGATCACCAGTATATAGTAGTACAGTACAGTTGTCCATTGCTGTATCTTGCAGCTCCCTGTCAAACTCAGTTCTATTTTCCGGATCAGTGCTCAATATCTGTGCTGCATTGTGGGGACCAGTATATAGTAGTACAGTGTTGCAGTGTGGTGACCACAAGTATATAGTAGTACAGTACAGTTGTCCATGGCTGTATCTTGCAGCTCCGCATCAAACTCAGTTCTATTCTCCGGATCAGTGCTCAATATCTGTGCTGCATTGTGGGGACAAGTATATAGTAGTACAGTGCTGCATTGTGGTGACCACCAGTATATATTAGTACAGTACAGTTGTCCATTGCTGTATCTTGCAGCACCGTGTCAGACTCAGTTCTATTCTCCGGATCAGTGCTCAATATCTGTGCTGCATTGTGGGGACCAGTTTATAGTAGTACAGTGCTGCAGTGTGGTGACCACCAGTATATACTAGTATAGTACAGTTGTCCATTGCTGTATCTTGCAGCTCCTTGTCAGACTCAGTTCTATTCTCTGGATCAGTGCTCAATATCTGTGCTGCATTGTGGGGACCAGTATATAGTAGTACAGTGCTGCATTGTGGTGACCACCAGTATATAGTAGTACAGTACAGTTGTCCATTGCTGTATCTTGCAGCTCAGTGTCAGACTCAATTCTATTCTCCGGTTCAGTGCTCAATATCTGTGCTGCGTTGTGGGGACCAGTATATAGTAGTACAGTGCTGCAGTGTGGTGACCACCAGTATATAGTAGTTTAGTACAGTTGTCCATTGCTGTATCTTGCAGCTCCGTGTCAGACTCAATTATATTCTCTGGATCAGTGCTCAATATCTGTGCTGCATTGTGGGGACCAGTATATAGTAGTACAGTTCTGCATTGTGGTGACCACCAGTATATAGTAGTACAGTACAGTAGTCCATTGCTGTATCTTGTAGCTGGCATATAATTCCACACATTAAAAAATGGAGAACAAAAATGTGGAGGGTAAAATAGGGAAAGATCAAGATCCACTTCCACCTAGTGCTGAAGCTGCTGCCACTAGTCATGGCAGAGATGATGAAATGCCATCAACGTCATCTGCCAACACCGATGCCCAATGTCATAGTAGAGAGCATGTAAAATAAAATAAAAAGTTCAGTAAAATGACCCAAAAATCTAAATTAAAAGCGTCTGAGGAGAAGCCTAAACTTGCCAATATGCCATTTACGACATGGAGTGGCAAGGAGGATTCATCTTCTCCACATTTTGTTGAAGTAACCTCGTACGCCGATTGCTGACAAGGTGACCGGCTGCACTAAACACTCTTTCGGAGTACACACTGGAGGGGGGGCAACTTAGGTAAAATAAAGCCAGTTTGTGCAATGGCCTCCAAATTGCCTCTTTTTCCTGCCAGTATACGTACGGACTGTCTGACGTGCCTACTTCGATGCGGTCACTCATATAATCCTCCACCATTCTTTCAATGGTGACAGAATCATATGCAGTGACAGTAGACGACATGTCAGTAATCGTTGGCAGGTCCTTCAGTCCGGACCAGATGTCAGCACTCGCTCCAGACTGCCCTGCATCACCGCCAGCGGGTGGGCTCGGAATTCTTAGCCTTTTCCTCACAGACCCAGTTGTGGGAGAATGTGAAGGAGGAGCTGTTGACGGGTCACGTTCCGCTTGACTTGACAATTTTCTCACCAGCAGGTTTGAACATCTGCAGACTTGTGTCTGCCGGAAAGAGAGATACAACGTAGGTTTTAAATCTAGGATCGAGCACGGTGGCCAAAATGTAGTGCTCTGATTTCAACAGATTGACCACCCGTGAATCCTGGTTAAGCGAATTAAGGGCTCCATCCACAAGTCCCACATGCTTAGCGGAATCGTTCTGTTTTAGCTCCTCCTTCAATGTCTCCAGCTTCTTCTGCAAAAGCCTGATGAGCGGAATGACCTGACTCAGGCTGGCAGTGTCTGAACTGACTTCACGTGTGGCAAGTTCAAAGGGTTGCAGAACCTTGCACAACGTTGAAATCATTCTCCACTGCGCTTGAATCAGGTGCATTCCCCCTCCTTTGCCTATATCGTAAGTAGCTGTATAGGCTTGAATGGCCTTTTGCTGCTCCTCCATCCTCTGAAGCATATAGAGGGTTGAATTCCACCTCGTTACCACCTCTTGCTTCAGATGATGGCGGGGCAGGTTCAGGAGTGTTTGCTGGTGCTCCAGTCTTCGGCACGCGGTGGCTGAATGCCGAAAGTGGCCCGCAATTCTTCGGGCCACCGACAGCATCTCTTGCACGCCCCTGTCGTTTTTTAAATAATTCTGCACGACCAAATTCAATGTATGTGCAAAACATGGGACGTGCTGGAATTTGCCCACATGTAATGCACGCACAATATTGGTGGCTTTGTCCGATGTCACAATTCCCGAGGAGAGTCTAATTGGGGTAAGCCATTCTGCGATGATGTTCCTCAGTTTCCGTAAGAGGTTGTCAGCTGTGTGCCTCTTATGGAAAGCGGTGATACAAAGCGTAGCCTGCCTAGGAACGAGTTGGCGTTTGCGAGATGCTGCTACTGGTGCCGCCGCTGCTGTTCTTGCTGCGGGAGGCAATACATCTAACCAGTGGGCTGTCACAGTCATATAGTCCTGAGTCTTCCCTGCTCCACTTGTCCACATGTCCGTGGTTAAGTGGACATTGGGTACAACTGCATTTTTTAGAACACTGGTGACTCTTTTTCTGACATCTGTGTACATTCTCAGTATCGCCTGCGTAGAGAAATGGAACCTAGATGGTATTTGGTACCGGGGACACACTACCTCAAGCAATTCTCTAGTTCCCTGTGAATTAACGCTGGATACCGGACACTCTCTTAACACCACCAAAGCTGCCAAGACCTGAGTTATCCGCTTTGCAGCAGGATGACTGCTGTGATATTTTATCTTCCTCGCAAAGGACTGTTGGACAGTCAATTGCTTACTGGAAGTATAAAAATCTTTTTTCAAACCAGCGCTCCAACACAGAAGTGCTGCAGACTCTGCTGAAGTGGTCACCCCCACTTCCAAAGAAGCTTTTGGACAATGTACAGAATGCAGATATGCGCACCCTGGGGTATTGCAGGATAATTATATATTCTTTACTGAACGTTCAGATGTTTAAATCCTTCCTTAAAAGTCGAACAGAGTTATTCCATTTTCCCTCGAAAAAACCATTCCTCCCGACTGACCCTTTCCAGGAGGGACAAAATGCTGTACTCCTGCACTTTCCTCTTAATCTGTGATTCGATTAAGAGGAAAGTGCAGGAGTACAGCATTTTGTCCCTCCTGGAAAGGGTCAGTCGGGAGGAATGGTTTTTTCGAGGGAAAATGGAATAACTCTGTTCGACTTTTAAGGAAGGATTTAAACATCTGAACGTTCAGTATAGAATATATAATTATCCTGCAATACCCCAGGGTGCGCATATCTGCATTCTGTACATTGTCCAAAAGCTTACTGGAAGTAGTACAAGTGATCTTCCGACTTCCCCTCTAAGATGATGATCGACTCCCAGCAGCAACAACAGCAGCGCCAGCAGCAGTAGGCGTTACACTCAAGGATGCATCGGAGGAATCCCAGGCAGGAGAGGACTCGTCAGACTTGACAGTGACATGGCCTGCAGGACTATTGGCTTTCCTGTCTAAGGAGGAAATTGACACTGAGGGAGTTGTTGGTGTGGTTTGCAGGAGCTTGGGTACAAGAGGAGGAAGGGATTTAATTGTCAGAGGACTGCTTCCGCTGTCACCCAAAGTTTTTGAACCTGTCAATGACTTCTGATGAATGCGCTCCAGGTGACGTATAAGGGAGGATGTTCCTAGGTGGTTAACGTCCTTACCCCTACTTATTACAGCTTGACAAAGGCAACACACGGATTGACACCTGTTGTCCGCATTTCTGATAAAATAATTCCACACCGAAGAGGTGATTTTTTTTTGTAATTTGACCAGGCATGTCAATGGCCATATTCCTCCCACGGACAACAGGTGTCTCCCCGGGTGCCTGACTTAAACAAACCACCTCACCATCAGAATCCTCCTTGTCAATTTCCTCCTCAGCGCCAGCAACACCCATATCCTCATCCTGGTGTACTTCAACAGTGACATCTTCAATTTGACTATCAGGAACTGGACTGCGGGTGCTCCTTCCAGCACTTGCAGGGGGCGTGCAAATGGTGGAAGGCGCCACCTCTTCCCGTCCAGTGTTGGGAAGGTCAGGCATCGCAACCGACACAATTGGACTCTCCTTGGGGATTTGTGATTTAGAAGAATGCACAGTTCTTTGCTGTGCTTTTGCCAGCTTAAGTCTTTTCATTTTTCTAGCGAGAGGATGAGTGCTTCCATCCTCATGTGAATCTGAACCACTAGCCATGAACATAGGACAGGGCCTCAGCCGTTCCTTGCCACTCCATGTCGTAAGTGTCATATTGGCAAGTTTACGCTTCTCATCAGACACTTTTAATTTTGATTTTTGGGTCATTTTACTGAACTTTTGTTTTTTGGATTTTACATGCTCTCTACTATGACATTGGGTATCGGCTTTGGCAGATGACATTGATGGCATTTCATCGTCTCGGCCATGACTAGTGGCAGCAGCTTCAGCACGAGGTGGAAGTGGATCTTGATCTTTCCCTATTTTACCCTCCACATTTTTGTTCTCCATTTTTTAATGTGTGGAATTATATGCCAGTAATTTATCAGTAGCAATTGCCTACTGTACCGTACTGCTATATATTATATACTGGTGGTCAGCAAAATTATGCCCTGTCCTCCTACTATATATACTGCGCACAACTAAAATGCACCACAGGTATGGATGGATAGTATACTTGACGACACAGAGGTAGGTAGAGCAGTGGCCTACTGTACCGTACTGCTATATATTATATACTGGTGATCAGCAAAATTATGCACTGTACTCCTACTACTGCGCACGACAACTAAAATGCACCACAGGTATGGATGGATAGTATACTTGACGACACAGAGGTAGGTAGAGCAGTGGCCTACTGTACCGTACTGCTATATATTATATACTGGTGGTCAGCAAAATTATGCAGTTCACCTACTACTACGCACAACAACTAAAATGCACCACAGGTATGGATGGATAGTATACTTGACGACACAGAGGTAGGTAGAGCAGTGGCCTACTGTACCGTACTGCTATATATTATATACTGGTGGTCAGCAAAATTATGCACTGTACTCCTACTACTGCGCAAAACAACTAAAATGCATCACAGGTATGGATGGATAGTATACTTGACGACACAGAGGTAGGTAGAGCAGTGGCCTACTGTACCGTACTGCTATATGTTATATACTGGTGGTCAGCAAAATTATGCATTGTCCTCCTACTACTGCGGACACCAACTAAAATGCACCACAGGTATGGATGGATAGTATACTTGACGACACAGAGGTAGGTAGAGCAGTGGCCTACTGTACCGTACTGCTATATATTATATACTGGTGGTCAGCAAAATTATGCACTGTACGCAGTGGCGTAAGTTCATCCCAGTTGCCCGGAGGCAAGATAAATATTGGTGCCCCCCTATTTCCTATATTAAGATAAATGTGTGTGTGTGTGTGTGTGTGTGTGTGTTACCCCTTTTCCACTAGCTGTTTTTACCCGTGTTTTTGCACGGGGGCGCGCATCAACACGGATTTTTAGTAGGTGGAAACGGGTCAACACGGGTTGAGTGACCCGGGAATCCAACCCGGCTATTTACCTGGGTAGAACACGGTAATGACACGGATAGCGGTGCAGTGGAAACGGTCATTACACGTGTTTTCAGACCCGAGTAACGCTCTGAGACGCTGATTGGTGCTTCTGGGGCACTGGAAGATGATGTCATCCCTGGGAGACACGCTGGGCACATGCAGGCATTGAGGCAGCAAACAAAACACTCTGAAGTCGCGCTGGGTACATACAGATCTTTTTATTGCAGCAGCTTCCAAACAAACAGACAATATACAGCAGCAGAAGCTCCAGCACAGCAACATGGCTAGCCATATCTGGTCAGACACAGAGATCAAGGAGCTGCTTAATATTCGGGGAGAGGAAGAAATAAGAAGGCAGGTGACTGGAACAGTTAAGGATGCTATCGTCTACAAGAACATATCCCTTATGCTGGCAGAAAGGGGCATCCAAAAAACCCAGCAACAAGTCGTTAACAAATTGAAGGCACTACGCAGACAATTCACCAAAGTACACGACCATAACCGCAAGAAAAGTGGTGCTGGGCGTATGGAATGGCCATATTATGACCTATGCTATAGTGTCTTCGGCAAAACTGCGATAACAAATCCCATAGCACTATCGTCATCCAGCTCTGCCAGTCGCCAGATGTCAGTCGACGAGGACTGTGACGAAACACAGCACAGCCTTCCCAGCTCACAATGCAGCCCATCATCCCCGCTGCTTATATCGGACAGCAGTTTTGAAGACTCGACCGTCAATGATGATTCCATCAGTGCCACTATTGAGGACGTACCACAGTCTCAGGCGGAGACGTCGCAACCCCCCAAGACCACGACTTTGCGCTCAAATAGTAAGTATTACCATTACAAATACAGTTGCAGCAGTCCCTATATGTAAAGGCATGGTAATGTTGCAGAGTATAGCTAGTGTGCAGGTGGGAGAAGGCCACAAACACGTATATGCTACCACTGCTATTTTTTAATAGAATCATGGTAATGTTGCAGAGTATAGCTAGTGTGCAGGTGGGAGAAGGCCACAAACACGTATATGCTACCACTGCTATTTTTAAATTGTTGCTTACATTCTGTTTCATCTCCTTCACAGTCTACAACGTTCCACAGCGGAAAAAGAAACTGAACAAAACAGAACAAACGGTCAAAGCAATGAAGTCCATTATCTTGGATCACCTGCGTGAGGCAGATAGTGAGCTCAATGCCCAGGAAGATGCACGGCTTGAGAGATTCCTTGCGTCAGAAAAAGAAATGCATCAAACTTTTATGAGTCAGTTAATGACCATGCATGATAGGCAGATGACATTTTTTGAACGCACGTTTGCACGTACCATAGGGAATACCACACAAACACAACAGCAAGACACAGCCTACCCACAGCACCCATATGGTCCATACAACTATGAGCCTCCCTCAAATCCCCCAACACAAATCCCGCAGTCCTCAGAATTTCGGGTATATAGACAACTGCCCTAGAGCAGCGGGTTATAAAACAATGTTTGTGTTTTAAGGTTATGTTTGCACTGTATCCTCAACCCTGATACCTACAAATGCAAACATTATTTTGATTTTACAGAGTGCCCTGTTGGCACTTTAAAGTTTTATAGTGTTACCTCAGAAAATGGGCAGTGGGATCCAGATATTTGGGCTACCTTTTTATATTGTTACCTCAGAAAATGTGCGGCAGTGCGATCCAAATATTGGGGGTGACCCGATATCTGCCAAACCAAACATTAGGGTTTTTTTTATACAGAGTGCCCTGTTTGCACTTTACTCTTTTACCTCAGGGCAGGTGTCTTCACCATGTGGCCCTCTAGCTGTTGTGGAAACACATAGCAACACATGCTGGTACATGTTGTTCCACAACAGCTGGAGGGACACATGTTGAAGACCCCTTGCGTTATGTGGAATTTTACATGTTTGCACTTAAATATTTTATAATGTTACCTCAGAAAATGTGCGGCAGTGCGATCCAAATATTGGGGGTGACCCGATATCTGCCAAACCAAACATTAGGGTTTTTTTTATACAGAGTGCCCTGTTTGCACTTTACTCTTTTACCTCAGGGCAGGTGTCTTCACCATGTGGCCCTCTAGCTGTTGTGGAAACACATAGCAACACATGCTGGTACATGTTGTTCCACAACAGCTGGAGGGACACATGTTGAAGACCCCTTGCGTTATGTGGAATTTTACATGTTTGCACTTAAATATTTTATAATGTTACCTCAGAAAATGTGCGGCAGTGCGATCCAAATATTGGGGGTGACCCGATATCTGCCAAACCAAACATTAGGGTTTTTTTTATACAGAGTGCCCTGTTTGCACTTTACTCTTTTACCTCAGGGCAGGTGTCTTCACCATGTGGCCCTCTAGCTGTTGTGGAAACACATAGCAACACATGCTGGTACATGTTGTTCCACAACAGCTGGAGGGACACATGTTGAAGACCCCTTGCGTTATGTGGAATTTTACATGTTTGCACTTAAATATTTTATAATGTTACCTCAGAAAATGTGCGGCAGTGCGATCCAAATATTGGGGGTGACCCGATATCTGCCAAACCAAACGTTAGGGGTTTTTTTATACAGAGTGCCCGGTTTGCACTTTACTCTTTTACCTCAGGGCAGGTGTCTTCACCATGTGGCCCTCTAGCTGTTGTGGAAACACATAGCAACACATGCTGGTACATGTTGTTCCACAACAGCTGGAGGGACACATGTTGAAGACCCCTTGCGTTATGTGGAATTTTACAGTGACATGTTTGCACTTAAATATTTTATATTGTTACCTCAGAAAATGTGTGCCAACTGTTTAAAAGGAAAAATATAATAACTTTTGAACCAAATTTTTATAACTGAAAAAACGAAATAAACAAAAATTGTTTGCACACAAAAACTTGTCTGTTTTCTCTACTGCAACATTGTTTGAAGATTAGCTGCAATGGTGGCCCTTATGCACTCGCTGGCAGCGTCATGCCCCCCCACCAAGCCTGGTGCATCATGTACAGTGACCCCCGCCCCATGATCATACTCGAATGTAGCGCGAGACATCCTGAAGTTTGACATCCACTGCTCCTCCTGATATGCTAGAATAGTCTGCATGAATGCTTCCCCATGTCTGCGATCTCTCATCCACATTCTTCGGCTTGGTGTACAGTTTATTGTTATTAAAGAAATAACAACAGTGGATGATATACGCGCTCTCCTCCTTTTCAAATATTTGCGTCGATAGGTAGCCCTCTCTGCAAAGAATTGAGCTCTCCTTCTCCAGCTCTGCAGTAGGTAGCACAAGGTGAAAAGCTGCATCAAGCTGTCTGTAGCAGAAAGCAGCAGTAAACTGCAAACAGTCTGCGACTCCATGCTAGACACAGCTACTGCACCGGCGTCCATTGCTGCAATGCTGTGAGCAGGCCCCACCCCTCCCTTTTGGTCCTTTTGATGACATCATCTTGATGAGACAGTAAAAAGTCCATTTGTAATGACAGCAATAGGCTTTTACAGAGCTTACCCGGGTTAAGTGGAAACAGATCAGACACGGGAATAACCCGTGTCGAAGTGTAGTGGAAACGGGGGAGCCGACACGGGTTGTAGCCGTGTTAAACATCCCGGATCGGACACGGTACGTAGGTGGAAAAGGGGTATTAGTGTGTCTGTGTGTGTGTCTGTGTGTGTGTGTGGTGTTCTGAAAGAAAATTATATACTGTATTTATACATTTAATTGTCTTTAATTTTAAATCACACATTTCTTAGCAGTCATACCCAGGATTAGAGTCCATGACCTGTTACACTGACAGCAGACACTTTACTGATGGAGCTATTTGGTTCTGTACAGGAAGCATGAGAATTATAACTATATGAAGTTACGTGTAATTGTCAGAGAAGTATCTTCATATAGTTAAAATTCTCATATTTCCTATACAGGAGCAAACAGCTTCATCAGTAAGGTGTCTGCTTTCAGTGTAATAGGTCGTCGTTTCTAATCCTGGCTATGACGCTTGTAAAATGTGTATATTCAGTATAATAAAGAAGGTGTGACATGTAAGACGCAGGGACCAGTGAGGAAGTTGGCCACTGAAAAGACAATGGGAGCTCTCAATTAACTTAATTCAATGGTGTCAGAGAATGGGAGGAGAGGTGCCCCCCCTCAGAGCAGGAGCCCGGCGGCAGATGACTCCGTTGCCTCCCAGAGTTCTGCCTCTGACTGTACGCCTACTATATATACTGCGCACAACTTTAATGCACCACAGATATGGATGGATAGTATACTTGACGACACAGAGGTAGGTAGAGCAGTGGACTACTGTACCGTACTGCTATATATTACATACTGGTGGTCAGAAAAATTATGCACTGTCCTCCTACTACTGCGCACAACAACTAAAATGCACCACAGGTATGGATGGATAGTATACTTGATGACACAGAGGTAGGTAGAGCAGTGGCCTACTGTACCGTACTGCTATATATTATATACTGGTGGTCAGCAAAATTATGCACTGTCCTCCTACTACTGCGCACAACAACTAAAATGCACCACAGGTATGGATGGATAGTATACTTGACGACACAGAGGTAGGTAGAGCAGTGGCCTACTGTACCGTACTGCTATATATTATATACTGGTGGTCAGCAAAATTATGCACTGTACTCCTACTATATATACTGCGCACAACTAAAATGCACCACAGGTTCGGATGGATAGTATACTTGACGACACAGAGGTAGGTAGAGCAGTGGCCTACTGTACCGTACTGCTATATATTATATACTGGTGGTCAGCAAAATTATGCACTGTCCTCCTACTACTGCGCACAACAACTAAAATGCACCACAGGTATGGATGGATAGTATACTTGACGACACAGAAGTAGGTAGAGCAGTGGCCTACTGTACCGTACTGCTATATATTATATACTGGTGGTCAGCAAAATTATGCACTGTACTCCTACTACTGCGCACAACAACTAAAATGCACCATAGGTATGGATAGATAGTATACTTGATGACACAGAGGTAGGTAGAGCAGTGGCCTACTATACCGGACTGCTATATATTATATACTGGTGGTCAGCAAAATTATGCACTGTACTCCTACTACTGCGCAAAACAACTAAAATGCACCACAGGTATGGATGGATAGTATACTTGACGACACAGAGGTAGGTTCAGCAGTGGCCTACTGTACCGTACTGCTATATATTATATACTGGTGGTCAGCAAAATTATGCACTGTACTCCTACTATATATACTGCGCACAACTTAAATGCACCACAGGTATGGATGGATAGTATACTTGATGACACAGAGGTAGGTAGAGCAGTGGCCTACTGTACCGTACTGCTATATATTATATACTGGTGGTCAGCAAAATTATGCACTGTACTCCTACTATATATATACTGCGCACAACTAAAATGCACGACAGGTATGGATGGATAGTATACTTGACGACACAGAGGTAGGTAGAGCAGTAGACTACTGTACCGTACTGCTATATATTATATACTGGTGGTCAGCAAAATTATGCACTGTCCTCCTACTACTGCGCACAACTAAAATGCACCACAGGTATGGATGGATAGTATACTTGACGACACAGAGGTAGGTAGAGCAGTGGCCTACTGTACCGTACTGCTATATATTATATACTGATGGTCAGCAAAATTATGCACTGTCGTCCTACTACTGCGCACAACAACTAAAATGCTCCACAGGTATGTATGGATAGTATACTTGACGACACAGAGGTAGGTAGAGCAGTTGCCTACTGTATCGTACTGCTATATATTATATACTGGTGGTCAGCAAAATTATGCACTGTACTCCTACTATATATACTGCGCACAACTTAAATGCACCACAGGTTCGGATGGATAGTATACTTGACGACACAGAGGTAGGTAGAGCAGTGGCCTACTGTACCGTACTGCTATATATTATATACTGGTGGTCAGCAAAATTATGCACTGTCCTCCTACTACTGCGCACGACAACTAAAGTGCACCACAGGTATGGATGGATAGTATACTTGACGACACAGAGGTAGGTAGAGCAGTGGCCTACTGTACCGTACTGCTATATATTATATACTGGTGGTCTGCAAAATTATGCACTGTCCTCCTACTATATATACTGCGCACAACTAAAATGCACCACAGGTTCGGATGGATAGCATACTTGACGACACAGAGGTAGGTAGAGCAGTGGCCTACTGTACCGTACTGCTATATATTATATACTGGTGGTCAGCAAAATTATGCACTGTACTCCTACTATATATACTGCGCACAACTAAAATGCACCACAGGTACGGATGGAAAGTATACTTGACGACACAGAGGTAGGTAGAGCAGTGGCCTACTGTACCGTACTGCTATATATTATATACTGCTGGTCAGCAAAATTATGCACTGTCCTCCTACTACTGTGCACAACAACTAAAATTAACCACAGGTATGGATGGATAGTATACTTGACGACACAGAGGTAGGTAGAGCAGTGGCCTACTGTACCGTACTGCTATATATTATACACTGGTGGTCAGCAAAATTATGCACTGTCCTCCTACTACTGCGCACAACAACTAAAATGCACCACAGGTATGGATGGATAGTATACTTGACGACACAGAGGTAGGTAGAGCAGTGGCCTACTGTACCGTACTGCTATATATTATATACTGGTGGTCAGCAAAATTATGCACTGTCCTCCTACTACTGCGCACAACAACTAAAATGCACTACAGGTATGGATGGATAGTATACTTGACGACACAGAGGTAGGTAGAGCAGTGGCCTACTGTACCATACTGCTATATATTATATACTGGTGGTCAGCAAAATTATGCACTGTCCTACTACTGCGCACAACAACTAAAATGCACCACAGGTATGGATGGATAGTATACTTGACGACACAGAGGTAGGTAGAGCAGTGGACTACTGTACCGTACTGCTATATATTATATCCTGGTGCTCAGCAAAATTATGCACTGTCCTCCAACTATATATACTGCGCACACCAACTAAAATGCACCACAGGTATGGATGGATAGTATACTTGACGACACAGAGATAGGTAGAGCAGTGGACTACTGTACCGGTCAGCAAAATTCTGCACTGTCCTGCTACTATATACTACAATGCAGCACAGATATGGAGCGTTTTTCAGGCAGAGAACGTATAATACTGGTGGTCACTGGTCAGCAAAACTCTGCACTGTCCTCCTACTATATAATACTGGTGGTTCCCAGTCCCCACAATAAAGCACACTGAGCACAGATATTTGCAGCACACTGAGCACAGATATGGAGCGTTTTTCAGGCAGAGAACGTAGATATTTTCAGCACACTGAGCACAGATATTTGCAAGCACACTGAGCACAGATATTTGCAGCACACTGAGCACAGATATTTGCAGCACACTGAACACAACTGAGAGAACGCTGCACGTCCTCTCCCTATCATCTCCAATGCACGAGTGAAAATGGCGGCGACGCGCGGCTCCTTATATAGAATACGAATCTCGCGAGAATACGACAGCGGGATGATGACGTTTGGGCGTGCGCGGTTTAACCGACCAAGGTGGGAAGATTCGAGTCTGCCTCGGAACCGTGTAAAATGGGTGAAGTTCAGGGGGGTTTGGATTCCGAGGAACCGAACCCGCTCACCTCTAATTATAATCAATTCCTCCATGGAGACATTTACCAGCAATTGCCTCCAGAAAGTACACAGGGACCTGTGATGGTGGATTCCAGTGAGGATGAATTAATACTCTGTGAGGAGAGGGATACAGTGGCGTAAGTTCACCCCAGTTGCCCGGAGGCAAGATAAATATTGGTGCCCCCCCCCCATATTTAGATAAATATATGTATGTATGTGTGCGTATATATGTGTGCGTGCGCGTGTGTGTGTGTGTGTGTGTGTGTGTGTGTGTGTGTGTGTGTGTGTGTGTGGAGTGTTCTGAAAAATATTTTTGATATACTGTATATATACATTTCATTGTCTTTTATTTTAAATCACACATTTCTTAGCAGTCATGCCCAGGATTAGAACCCATGACCTGTTACACTTTACTGGTGGAGCTATTTGCTCCTGTACAGGAAGCATGAGAATTCTTACTATATGAAGTTATGTAACTTCATATAGTTAGACTTCTTATATTTCCTGTACAGGAGCAAATAGCTTCATCAGTAAGGTGCCTGCTTACAGTGTACTAGGTTGTGGTTTCTAATCCTGGGTATGACACTTGTAAAATGTGTATCTACAGTGTAATAAAAAGTGTGATTTGTAAGGTGCAGGGACCAGTGAGGAAGTTGGCCACTGAAGAGATAGCGGCAGCTATCAATTAACTTAATTCAATGGTGTCACAGAATGGGAGGAGAGGTGCCCCCCTTCAGAGCAGGAGCCCGGCGGCAGATGACTCCGTTGCCTCCCAGAGTTACGCCTCTGGGGGGATGTACACAGTGAAAGGGGTGAGGAATCAGAGGATGATGATAAGGTCAACATCTTGCCTCTGTAGAGCCAGTTTGTGCAAGGAGAGATTGATTGCTTCTTTTTTGGTGGGGGCCCAAACCAACCAGTCATTTCAGCCACAGTCGTGTGGCAGACCCTGTCGCTGAAAGGATGGGTTTGTTAAAGTGTGCATGTCCTGTTTATACAACATAAGGGTGGGTGGGAGGGCCCAAGGACAATTCCATCTTGCACCTCTTTTTTTATTTATCTTTGCATCATGTGATGTTTGGGGCCATTTTTTTTAAGTGCCATCCTGCCTGACACTGCAGTGCCACTCCTAGATGGGCCAGGTGTTTGTGTCGGCCACTTGTGTCACTTAGCTTAGTCACACAGCGACCTTGGTGCGCCTCTTTTTTTCTTTGCATCATGTGCTGTTTGGGGACTATTTTTTTGAAGTGCCATCCTGCCTGACACTGCAGTGCCATTCCTAGATGGGCCAGGTGTTTGTGTCGGCCACTTGTGTCGCTTAGCTTAGTCACACAGCGACCTTGGTGCACCTCTTTTTTTCTTTGCATCATGTGCTGTTTGGGGACAATTTTTTTGAAGTGCCATCCTGCCTGACACTGCAGTGCCACTCCTAGATGGGCCAGGTGTTTGTGTCGGCCACTTGTGTCGCTTAGCTTAGCCATCCAGCGACCTCGGTGCAAATTTTAGGACTAAAAATAATATTGTGAGGTGTGAGGTGTTCAGAATAGACAGGAAATAAGTGGAAATTATGGTTATTGAGGTTAATAAAACTATGGGATCAAAATGACCCCCAAATTCTATGATTTAAGCTGTTTTTTAGGGTTTTTTGTAAAAAACACCCGAATCCAAAACACACCCGAATCCGACAAAAATTTTTCGGTGAGGTTTTGCCAAAAAGCGTCCGAATCCAAAACACGGCCACGGAACCGAATCCAAAACCAAAACACAAAACCCGAAAAATGTCCGGTGCACATCACTAATATTTAGTGTTTATTAATAGTCGGGATTCATAATATTTAAGAGCATATTCTTAATTGTAAGTTTATGACTGCTAATATAGAAGAATTTGTGCTTCTTAAAACCTCAGAGGTGGTTTTACATATCTATACCTGAATATATGCATTTGTGAAGTTGTTAATGTTTACATTTGTTTAATTATTCCATAATCTAACGTCAGAGGCGCATGCTACCTTTCTCTCCAACAGCGGCCTAATGTACCCTGTCTGTGTCACCCTTGTCTGTCTACCCCTCACCTTTAGAATGTAAGCTCTCAAATAAAATAAATTTATTTAGTACCTGTGTGATTAATGGGTCCAGGGTCGGGTATCTTTACCTCTCTGCCACGGAAGAATGAGGAAATACACCTGTTATTATTGATTTAACCTACCCAAACCATCTTATGCAAAAGGTAGGTGTTACAATCATGCACAGTATATAGGGGCTAATTCAGGTTGGATCACAAATAGCAATCATATGTGGCCAAACGGGGGCGTGATCATGGCAGTTGCATTACATAACAGGCAGCCGCTGCAATCGAGAACATGCCGGCAGGGGGCCGAGGGCTATTCCCACTTGTGGGTGTCCACAACCTATGGCGAGCGCTGTGCTCCCCTTCCCTGATGGCATTCTAGCACCCGGGATCCCAGCATTGGCATGCTGACCGCCGGTATCCCGAACCCAACCCGCTACAAGTAGATCTTTTCCAAACAAATACTGGCCAAAAAGTGTCATACTGAAAGTGCATCAGTATCACCACCATCACTTTACTACTATTATTATTAATATTATTATTATCCTTTATTTATATGGCGCCAAAAGGGTTCCGCATCGTCCAATTACAGAGTACGTAAACAAATAATCGAAGCAGGAAAACAACAACTTACAGTTTACGACAATATAGGACAAGTGCAGGGTAAATAAACATAGCTACGTCAGCAGATGACACTGACATGAGTATCAGGTGGCAGAAGACTACTGGATTTGGTGCAGTTGAAGATTATTAAAGTAAGAAAAAGGATAAGCACATGAGGGAAGAGGGCCCTGCTCGTGAGAGTTTACATTCTAAAGGGGAGGGGTAGACAGACAAGGGTGACACAGACGGGGTACATAGAGAGCGTTGAACAGAGGTTTAGGATGAGATTTGGCTGGATTTGGTGAAGAAGTGGGTCTTGAGAGCCCGTTTGAAGTTTTGTAGAGAGCTGGAGAGTCTGAGGGGGAGAGGTAGGGAATTCCAGAGAAATGGAGCAGCACGTGAAAAATCTTGGAGGTAAGAGTGGGAGGAAATAATCAGTAGGCAGGAGAGTTGGCGTGCATTAGCAGAGCGAAGAGGACTGGTGGGAGTGTAAAGGGAGATAATATCAGAGATGTAAATGGGAGAGGAGTGGGTGAGGGCTTTGTGAGTGCGAGAAGCTTGAAATTGATTCTGAAAGGGAAGAGAAGCCAGTGAAGGTCTTGTAAGAGAGGAGAGGTGGACGTAGTGCGTTTGGTGAGGAAAATGAGCTGGGCAGCAGCATTGAGGATAGATTGGAGTGGAGAGAGGTATTTGTCAGGAATGCCAATCAGGAGGAGATTACAGTAGTCCAGTCTGGAGATGACCAGTGAGTGGATAAGAGTCTTAGTAGCATCCTGGGTCAGAAGGGGTCTGATCCTGGAAATATTTTTTAGATAAAACGGCAGGTTTGTGAGAGGTGCTGAATGTGTCGTTTGAAGGAGAGGGAGGAGTCAAGGATTACTCCAAGACAGCGCACTTGGGGGCTAGAGGAGATAGTAGTGCCATCAATAGATAATGAGATTGTTGGAGGTGAGGTTATGCAGGAGGGAGGGAAGATGATCAGCTCGGTCTTAGACATGTTAAGTTTAAGAAAGCGCTGGGACATCCAAACAGAGATAGCAGAGAGACAGTTGGAGATACGAGTGAGGAGAGCAGGGGAGAGGTCCGGAGAGGAAAGATAGATTTGAGTGTAATCAGCATAGAGATGATATTGGAAATCAAAAGAACTAATGAGCTTACCTAGTGAGGACGTATAAAGAGAGAAAAGAAGAGGACCAAGGACAGAACCTTGGGGTACACCTACAGTTAGTGGAAGTAAAGGGGAGGTGGAGTCATGAGAGGAGACAAGCAATGAACGGACAGAGAGGTAGGAAGACAGCCAAGCGAAGGCAGTATTACGTAGACCAATGGAGTGAAGGATTTGCAGTAGGAGAGGGTGGTCTACAGTGTCAAAAGCAGCAGAGAGATCAAAAATAAGTAGAGAGTAGTGGCCCTTAGATTTAGCAGCATGGAGGTCATTGCAGCCTTTTGTAAGGGCAGTTTCAGTGGAGTGGAGTGGAGAGGATGGAAGCCAGACTGGAATGGATCAAGCAGTGAGGTGTGAGGAAAGAAAGGAAGTAAGGCGGTTGTAGAAAATACGCTCAAGGAGTTTGGAGGTAAAAGGGAGAAGAGAGACGGGTCGGTAGTTGGAGAGAGTGTTTGGATCAAGGGTAGGTTTTTTAAGATTAGGAGAGATGAGTGCATGTTTGAAGACAGTGGGGACAATGTCTGATGAGAGGGAGAGATTGAGAAGGTGGGAAAGATGGGAACAGGCAGAAGGAGAGAGGTAGTGGAGGAGGCAGGAGGGGATAGGGTCAAGTGGGGAGGTGGTGAGGGGCAGGAACCAATGAGGGCCATGACTTCCTCACCAGATGCATGGGAGAAAGATGTCAGAGTTAGTGAGAGGGATGGGGAAGGGTGGTAAGGGATGAGAGGAGGCTGGCTGCTGATAGTCTGGTGTGATGTGATGTCCTGACGTATGGAGTAAATTTTGGACGTGACGTAAGTGGCAAAGTCAAGAGCAGAAAGTGAGGAAGGGAGACGAGGTGGTGGTGGGCAGGGGAGTGAGTTGAGAGTGGCAAAGAGGCGCCGGGGGTTGAAAGACTGGGAGGAGATGAGGTTCTTGAAGTATGACTGTTTAGCAAGAGAAAGAGCAGCACAGAAGGATGAGAAGATAAGTTTGAAATGGAGGAAGTCTGCCATAGAGCGTGATTTCCTCCAGTGTCGCTCAGCAGTACGTGAGCATTTTTGCAGATATCTGGTGCATTTGGTGTGCCAGGGTTGAGGTGTTAATTTGCAAGGGTGAATAGTGGTTGGTGGAGTAACAGAGTCAAGAGCAGAAGTAACGGATGCATTGTATATGGAAGTGGCTTGTGCAGGGCATGAGAGTAAGAGAATAGGAGAGAGAAGTGAGTCAAACAGGGAGGAAAGGAATGTGGTATCAATAACCTCAATGTTACACTTAGTGATTGTATCCTTAAGAGGTAGAGATGGGGAAGCAGAGAGAGATAGGTTAAAGGAGAGAAGGTGGTGGTCAGAGAGGGGAAATGGGGAGTTGAAAAATCAGAAATATCACAACGGTGAGTGAAGACCAGATTCAGTGAGCTCCCATTCACATGGGAGGGTGAGGAGGTCCACTGGGAGAGACCAAGTGAAGAGGTAAGGTTAAGGAGTTTAGAGGCAGGGGATTGTGTAGGGATATTGATAGGGATGTTGAAGTCGCCTAGTATAATGGAGGGAATGTCAGAAGAGAGGAAGTGAGGAAGCCAGGAAGCAAAGTTGTCAGTGAATTTGGAGGCAATGCCAGGGGGGGCGGTAAATGATAGCTACTCTAAGATGGACTGGTTGGAAGAGGCGTATAGCATGGACCTCAAATGTAGAGAATGTAAGGGATGTACTTGTTCATTTATAAGGTGCCACAATTCCCACAGCACCAGACAGGCAAGGCACTAGTTAAATAAAGCAGGTTAAAGCCAATAAAAGTGACATGGATGTACAAGTCATGTGAGAAGCGTTACTCATCAAAACAGGACATGTATAAATTCTCAGACCAAGTATAATTGTGCAGTTCCTAGTATATGCAAATCATGTAATGATAAAATAACAGTTTCCCTTACATGTTTAACACTATACTGTATATTGATTTTTTTATTTATACACGTATGTAGAAAATAATAAACTAGCGGAGTACTGTGAAATGTGTAAATCTACAAACACAATTGTACTTACCGTATAGTGTAAATATTGTTTAAAAATACAGTTGTTATACACAAATTGTGAGTGCGCCTGGAACCATTCCGAGAACCACCCTACATAAGGCCTAACTTCTTAAATGTAACCTATTTCTCCTAAAATAACCTGTAAAGCCCATGCTTCTGTCTTTTCTTCAGCAAGCAGTAGTGATGGCACCCCTAGCAGCTGTTACGTTGTGCCTGAAAAATTTTATATATGTCTTAATGACTTTTTTTTTCAGGGGAGGTTAAACACAAACTTGTAACCATTTGCAAGGGATTTTAAACTGGAAGGAGTTCAAGTAACAAGTCTTTTTATGCTTGTGTTTCTTTCGGTAAAGGTGTTACATTTTGCAGAAGAAAACAAACATCTAAGACAAGATCAGAAGACAATAAATATTAAGAATGACTTTGTTTCTAATTTATACAATGCAAGCTATCTGGCGTAGACAGGTTCTGTTTTACAGTGAGTTTAGCATTTACTACTGTCAAGATGAAACATCTACACTATCATAAAGCATTCGGAAAAATGAGTAGACACAACTGATCCAATATAAACACTAAAGTATGACATACTTGCCTTCTCTTAGTCCTCCGCACCGCCGGAAGAGTGGGCACAATGGGGAGATTAATACAGTGAATATACGCTCCGTGAAGAGGGGGGCAGGTCCTAACAATGCATTTCTATACTAATCGCATCACTTTAGATGTCCCCTATCCAAATACCTGCGAATTGCTGCACTTTACTGTGAGGGATGGAGCTTAATGATGCAAGTGACTCCATCCCATCCCACCACCATCTCTACCTACCTGCATCTCCTGTAGTTTCTTAATCTCAGTATGAATATGGTGAATCTTGGTTTGTCTATGTATAATCAAGAGTATCTTAATTACCTGGTCACTGTAGACAATAAGAATATGAATTGCATTATTTGGGTGAAATTCAATTGTTATATCACGCTATTCAATTGATCTATTTTATTGCGCATATCACGCCCATAGCTTTATGCGGCTAAACCCGATTAAACTAATGGATAGATAGATACTGTGGATACATTATTAACATTTGCCTTTTCAGGGGTCCTACTGTACTGACACACTGACATTTTGGGTCTTAGCTAATTTAAGATTAAGTACCACTTTGTTATACACTTTATAGTACTGTATGTAGAATTTCGACACTAAGCTTTAAATGTTGATATTTTGGAAGGTGATGAAAAGAGTGATCATATGGCAGCCTTAAAATCTGAACAGATCTTTATTAAATTATATTTACAAATTAATTAAAAAATGCCACTTCTGCGGCTGGAATAAGATTGTAGGATATGTTCTAGAATGATGTAATGCTATAGTATCTAGCCCCACCTTCAGGGATTCTCAAGAACTGCAAATATTTGTTACAAGGTTATTCACAATTACTCATTCTTCCTATAATCTAGACAGTAACTACATAGAATTAAAAAAAAAAAAAATGTGTAAACCTGCTTGAAAATTGAGGGAGAATTTAATTTCTATAAGGTTTGCGCTTCTACAATATTTGCCAAATAAGTTGTGTAAGTGAATATGATATATTCTTCTAAATACACTATAAACACATTCTGAAATGATATTGTGGCAGTCTAGCCCTTATTATTCAAACAAATAGGTACACTGTTACTTGATAGGGTAAAATGTATGTATATAAAATGCTTTTAAGTAAGTTAAGGTTCACTTTTATAAATGATAATATTTTGTACTCGAATGTCCAAAGTACTCTAGATTTATCTCTAAATAATGTTATTGTTATAGTGTTATTATGTTGTCATTATATCTTATAAAGGATTGCATAAATATTTCACTTAAAGATTGTTCAAAAATTCTGCAAATCATGCCATAATTTATGTCCCCTGTTTCAATCATCAATACCAGTTAAACAGTATTTTGTGCACTTTACTTAAACTTTTTAGAATGTTGATAAAATTTGCAATCATTGGTTGTTTTCTTTTTTTTTTAATTATTTGTATTCCTCCAATAATGAACTTTTATCTGCCAATATTAATACCACTTTCAGACAGAAAAATCTCAAAAAAATTGATTTTTCACAGGTTTGTGTTCTCGGGAAAAACCCGGGTTACAGTCCCTTACCCCCTTTCACACAGCACAAAAAACCCGGTAAATTCCTGGGTCGGCCCCTTTCAGACAGAACCCGTGTCAGCCCTGCAATAGACTTGTGTGTCATAAGAAATGGACTGTTTTTATGGCACACAGAGATGAGATCATGAAAGTGGGTTATGACTGATCACAGCATTGCATTAGCCATGGCCAACGAGTTGCTGCTGAGTAGCCCGGAGTTCCTGGCTTATTGCTGTTTTTTGCTGTTTCACACAGCAAATGAGAGCCTGATGCAGCTGCTAGCACTGTGGTACCTGGCACAGTCTTATGCCAAGAGGAGAAGGGAGCAATATCTGGCGGAGAGAGCTAATACTCGATGCCTGTATTTGCACAGGAGGAGAGCCCTGATTTTGGGCAGCATTACGTCTACCCTGAGATTTACCAGCTCAACTAATCGATCGTTGTGGGCCAGGGACCGCAGGCATGGACAAGCTTTCTGGGCGACCGTGGAAGCTTATCAGCCAGAGGAGTGGATGGCACACTTTCGGATGTCGCGTGGTACCTTTTACTACCTGCTGGAACTTCTCACTCCAGCACTCACCAGGGGAAGCACCAACTATCGCAAGACCATCGAGCCGTGCAGGAGACTGGCGATTGTGTTGTGGTGGTATACAACCCCCTGGGGGAATACTGCACCATTGCCTGCTTGTTCAGTGTTGGCATATCGACGGTGTGTGTGCTAGTGTGGGAAGTGACCCAGGCATTGTTGGATGCCCTTTACCACTGTTTCATCTCCTTACCACAAAGTGCCCGGCTGGATGATACCATAAAAGGTTTCCTGCGACGTGGATATCCTCAGTGTGCTGGAGCCATAGATGGGACCCACATACCCATTATTGCCCCTAGAGACAACCTAGCCGATTAGTACAACCGAAAAGGCTGGCACTCCATCATCCTGCAGGCTGTAGTGGACCATAAGTATTGGTAAGTAGTATGGTGTTTTAATGTGATTTATATGCTGGGCCCATGATGTGTATTATTAAACACAGCTAATACGTATACTATTCATCAGTTTCACAGATGTCTTCATTGGCTGGTCGGGTCGTGCTCACGACTCCCGAGTACTTGGCAACTCTGAATTGTTCCAGATTGCAGAGGAGAACCAACATGGCAGTTTGTTCCCTAGAGAGGTAAATATTTATCTTGTGATGGGTAATATTTTTGGGATATGGGTATACTGTATATGGGTTATATTACTGCAACAGTGGCAGACAGGACTTGTCTAGTTCCACAATAGCTGGAGGATCACAAGTTTCAGCTAGGGCAGGCATGTCTAAACTGCGGCCCTCCAGCTGTTGAGAAACTACACATCCCAGCATGCCCTGACACAGCTTTATTATTCTCAGACATCAAAACTGTGTCAGGGCATGCTGGGGTATGTATTGTCACAACAGCTGGAGGGCCGCAGTTTGGAGATGCCTGGGCTAGGATTAGGCTGCGGAAAGGGAGGGTTAGTCATTAGGGGAGGGGTGGGAGAGTTTAGGATACTTAGCTCCCCCATGTCAGGATTAGATTGTTGGTATTCATAATTATTCCCTGTACTTTCATGAACATTATGTATGCCACCTATACTATATATTAATTTTTATTTCCCATTACAGAAATCAAAGTTTGTGGATGGTGTGGAGATCCCGGTGCACCTTATTGGAGATGCGGCATACCCTTTGAGGTGATGGCTCATCAAGGGCTTCACACAGCATCTCCCACTCTCTCCGGAACAAGTGCATTTCACCCACACTCTCAGCTCGGCCAGGATGGTGGTGGAGAATGCCTATGGGAGACTGAAGGGGCGCTGGCGGTGTCTACTAAAGCGCAATAACATTGTCATCACCCTGGTGCCGGATGTGGTTGCTGCTTGCTGTATCTTGCACAACTTTTGCGAGATACAGAAGGAACACTTTTTACCTGAGTGGAATGTTGTGGACGCAGAACTGTGCGATACTCCTGTAGAAGCAGCAGAAGCAGCCTACGAGGGGGAGATAAGTAGTGACAGTGCAGAGGAGATACGCAACACCCTCACTGCTAACTTAAGTTATATGACACAGTAGAGGACACAAGGGACACATGAACATTTTCAAAAAGAGTAAAGACAAAGAATAAAGATTATTTGCCAATGTAGGCACATAAATAGAGGGCATAATGCTTGTACATTTGGCTAAACGTACACCCCCATCTAAAGAAGTGGCAGAGGTAATGGCCAGCTATGGGCCGGACACTTGACAGGCCTGTAAAGTGCTGAATACACATGAACATTTTCAAAAAGAGTAAAGACAAAGAATAAAGATTATTTGCCACTGTAGGCACATAAATAGAGTAGAGATGTGCACCGGAAATTTTACGGGTTTTGTGTTTTGGTTTTGGGTTCGGTTCCGTGGCCGTGTTTTGGGTTCGAACGCGTTTTGGCAAAACCTCATCGAATTTTTTTTTTGTCGGATTCGGGTGTGTTTTGGATTCGGGTGTTTTTTTCAAAAAACCCTATAAAACAGCTTAAATCATAGAATTTGGGGGTCATTTTGATCCCAAAGTATTATTAACCTCAATAACCATAATTTCCAATCATTTTCAGTCTATTCTGAACACCTCACAATATTATTTTTAGTCCTAAAATTTGTACCGAGGTCGCTGGATGACTAAGCTCAGCGACCTAAGTGGCCGACACAAACACCTGGCCCATCTAGGAGTGGCACTGCAGTGTCACGCAGGATGGCCCTTCCAAAAAACACCCCCCAAACAGCACATGACGCAAAGAAAAAAAGAGGCGCAATGAGGTAGCTGTGTGAGTAAGCTAAGCGACCCTAGTGGCCGACACAAACACCTGGCCCATCTAGGAGTGGCACTGCAGTGTCAGGCCGGATGGCCCTTCCAAAAAATACTCCCCAAACAGCACATGACGCAAAGAAGAAAAAAAAGAGGCGCAATGAGGTAGCTGTGTGACTAAGATAAGTGACCCTAGTGGCCGACACAAACACCTGGCCCATCTAGGAGTGGCACTGCAGTGTCACGCAGGATGGCCCTTCCAAAAAATACTCCCCAAACAGCACATGACGCAAAGAAGAAAAAAAAGAGGCGCAATGAGGTAGCTGTGTGACTAAGATAAGCGACTCTAGTGGCCGACACAAACACCTGGCCCATCTAGGAGTGGCACTGCAGTGTCACGCAGGATGGCCCTTCCAAAAAACACTCCCCAAACAGCACATGACGCAAAGAAAAATGAAAGAAAAAAGAGGTGCAAGATGGAATTGTCCTTGGGCCCTCCCACCCACCCTTATGTTGTATAAACAGGACATGCACACTTTAACCAACCCATCATTTCAGTGACAGGGTCTGCCACACGACTGTGACTGAAATGACGGGTTGGTTTGGACCCCCACCAAAAAAGAAGCAATTAATCTCTCCTTGCACAAACTGGCTCTACAGAGGCAAGATGTCCACCTCATCATCATCCTCCGATTCTTCACCGTGTACATCCCCCTCCTCACAGATTATCAATTCGTCCCCACTGGAATCCACCATCACAGCTCCCTGTGTACTTTGTGGAGGCAATTGCTGCTGGTGAATGTCTCCACGGAGGAATTGATTATAATTCATTTTAATGAACATCATCTCCACATTTTCTGGAAGTAACCTCGTACGCCGATTGCTGACAAGGTGAGCGGCGGCACTAAACACTCTTTCAGAGTACACACTTGTGGGAGGGCAACTTAGGTAGAATAAAGCCAGTTTGTGCAAGGGCCTCCAAATTGCCTCTTTTTCCTGCCAGTATACGTACGGACTGTCTGACGTGCCTACTTGGATGCGGTCACTCATATAATCCTTCACCATTCTTTCAATGGTGAGAGAATCATATGCAGTGACAGTAGACGACATGTCCGTAATCGTTGGCAGGTCCTTCAGTCCGGACCAGATGTCAGCATCAGCAGTCGCTCCAGACTGCCCTGCATCACCGCCAGCGGGTGGGCTCGGAATTCTGAGCCTTTTCCTCGCACCCCCAGTTGCGGGAGAATGTGAAGGAGGAGATGTTGACAGGTCGCGTTCCGCTTGACTTGACAATTTTCTCACCAGCAGTTCTTTGAACCCCTGCAGACTTGTGTCTGCCGGAAAGAGAGATACAACGTAGGTTTTAAATCTAGGATCGAGCACGGTGGCCAAAATGTAGTGCTCTGATTTCAACAGATTGACCACCCGTGAATCCTTGTTAAGCGAATTAAGGGCTCCATCCACAAGTCCCACATGCCTAGCGGAATCGCTCTGTGTTAGCTCCTCCTTCAATGTCTCCAGCTTCTTCTGCAAAAGCCTGATGAGGGGAATGACCTGACTCAGGCTGGCAGTGTCTGAACTGACTTCACGTGTGGCAAGTTCAAAAGGTTGCAGAACCTTGCACAACGTTGAAATCATTCTCCACTGCGCTTGAGACAGGTGCATTCCACCTCCTATATCGTGGTCAGTTGTATAGGCTTGAATGGCCTTTTGCTGCTCCTCCAACCTCTGAAGCATATAGAGGGTTGAATTTCACCTCGTTACCACTTCTTGCTTCAGATGATGGCAGGGCAGGTTCAGGCGTTTTTGGTGTTGCTTCAGTCTTCTGTACGTGGTGCCTGTACGCCGAAAGTGTCCCGCAATTCTTCTGGCCACCGACAGCATCTCTTGCACGCCCCTGTCGTTTTTTAAATAATTCTGCACCACCAAATTCAAGGTATGTGCAAAACATGGGACGTGCTGGAATTTGCCCAGATTTAATGCACACACAATATTGCTGGCGTTGTCTGATGCCACAAATCCACAGGAGAGTCCAATTGGGGTAAGCCATTCTGCGATGATCTTCCTCAGTTGCCGTAAGAGGTTGTCAGCTGTGTGCGTATTCTGGAAAGCGGTGATACAAAGCGTAGCCTGCCTAGGAAAGAGTTGGCATTTGCGAGATGCTGCTACTGGTGCCGCCGCTGCTGTTCTTGCGGCGGGAGTCAATACATCTACCCAGTGGGCTGTCACAGTCATATAGTCCTGAGTCTGCCCTGCTCCACTTGTCCACATGTCCGTGGTTAAGTGGACATTGGGTACAACTGCATTTTTTAGGACACTGGTGAGTCTTTTTCTGAGGTCTGTGTACATTTTCGGTATCGCCTGCCTAGAGAAATGGAACCTAGATGGTATTTGGTACCGGGGACACAGTACCTCAAACAAGTCTATAGTTGGCTCTGCAGTAATGATGGATACCGGAACCACGTTTCTCACCGCCCAGGATGCCAAGGCCTCAGTTATCCGCTTTGCAGCAGGATGACTGCTGTGATATTTCATCTTCCTCGCAAAGGACTGTTGGACAGTCAATTGCTTGGTGGAAGTAGTAAAAGTGGTCTTACGACTTCCCCTCTGGGATGACCATCGACTCCCAGCAGCAACAACAGCAGCGCCAGCAGCAGTAGGCGTTACACTCAAGGATGCATCAGAGGAATCCCAGGCAGGAGAGGACTCGTCAGAATTGCCAGTGACATGGCCTGCAGGACTATTGGCATTCCTGGGGAAGGAGGAAATTGACACTGAGGGAGTTGGTGGGGTGGTTTGCGTGAGCTTGGTTACAAGAGGAAGGGATTTACTGGTCAGTGGACTGCTTCCGCTGTCGCCCAAAGTTTTTGAACTTGTCACTGACTTATGATGAATGCGCTGCAGGTGACGTATAAGGGAGGATGTTCCGAGGTGGTTAACGTCCTTACCCCTACTTATTACAGCTTGACAAAGGCAACACACGGCTTGACACCTGTTGTCCGCATTTCTGTTGAAATACTTCCACACCGAAGAGCTGATTTTTTTGGTATTTTCACCAGGCATGTCAATGGCCATATTCCTCCCACGGACAACAGGTGTCTCCCCGGGTGCCTGACTTAAACAAACCACCTCACCATCAGAATCCTCCTTGTCAATTTCCTCCCCAGCGCCAGCAACACCCATATTCTCCTCATCCTGGTGTACTTCAACACTGACATCTTCAATCTGACTATCAGGAACTGGACTGCGGGTGCTCCTTGCAGCACTTGCAGGGGGCGTGCAAATGGTGGAAGGCGCATGCTCTTCACGTCCAGTGTTGGGAAGGTCAAGCATCGCAACCGACACAATTGGACTCTCCTTGTGGATTTGTGATTTCGAAGAACGCACAGTTCTTTGCTGTGCTTTTGCCAGCTTAAGTCTTTTCATTTTTCTAGCGAGAGGCTGAGTGCTTCCATCCTCATGTGAAGCTGAACCACTAGCCATGAACATAGGCCAGGGCCTCAGCCGTTCCTTGCCACTCCGTGTGGTAAATGGCATATTGGCAAGTTTACGCTTCTCCTCCGACGATTTTATTTTAGATTTTTGAGTCCTTTTTTTACTGATATTTTGTGTTTTGGATTTTGCATGCTCTGTACTATGACATTGGGCATCGGCCTTGGCAGACGACGTTGATGGAATTTCATCGTCTCGGCCATGACTAGTGGCAGCAGCTTCAGCACGAGGTGGAAGTGGATCTTGATCTTTCCCTATTTTTGGAACCTCAACATTTTTGTTCTCCATATTTTAATAGGCACAACTAAAAGGCACCTCAGGTAAACAATGGAGATGGATGGATACTAGTATACTTATGGCTGACGAGTGACTGACGACACAGAGGTAGCTACAGCCGTGGACTACCGTACTGCGTCTGCTAGTATAGAGATGATAATGATATAAAAAATATATATATATCACTACTGCAGGTATATATAATATAATGACGGACCTGCTGGACACTGTCAGCAGACTCCTACTACTAGTATGAAGAAGATAGAAAAAAAAACCACCACAGGTAGGTATACAATTATGGACGAGCACTGACGACACAGAGGTAGCTACAGCCGTGGACTACCATACTGCGTCTGCTAGTATAGAGATGATAATGATATAAAAAATATATATATATATCACTACTGCAGGTATATATAATATAATGACGGACCAGCTGTACACTGTCAGCAGACTCCTAAACTACTAGTATGAAGAAGATAGAAAAAAAAACCCACCACAGGTAGGTATACAATTATGGACGAGCACTGACGACACAGAGGTAGCTACAGCCGTGGACTACCGTACTGCGTCTGCTAGTATAGAGATGATAATGATATAAAAATATATATATATCACTACTGCAGGTATATATAATATAATGACGGACCTGCTGGACACTGTCAGCAGACTCCTACTACTAGTATGAAGAAGATAGAAAAAAAAACCCCACCACAGGTAGGTATACAATTATGGACGAGCACTGACGACACAGAGGTAGCTACAGCCGTGGACTACAGTACTGCGTCTGCTAGTATAGAGATGATAATGATATAAAAAAAATATATATATATCACTACTGCAGGTATATATAATATAATGACGGACCTGCTGGACACTGTCAGCAGACTCCTAAACTACTAGTATGAAGAAGATAGAAAAAAAAAACCCACCACAGGTAGGTATACAATTATGGACGAGCACTGACGACACAGAGGTAGCTACAGCCGTGGACTACCATACTGCGTCTGCTAGTATAGAGATGATAATGATATAAAAAATATATATATATCACTATTGCAGGTATATATAATATAATGACGGACCTGCTGGACACTGTCAGCAGACTCCTAAACTACTAGTATGAAGAAGATAGAAAAAAAAAACACCACAGGTAGGTATACAATTATGGACGAGCACTGACGACACAGAGGTAGCTACAGCCGTGGACTACCGTACTGCGTCTGCTAGTATAGAGATGATAATGATATAAAAAATATATATATATCACTACAGCAGGTATATATAATATAATGACGGACCTGCTGGACACTGTCAGCAGACTCCTAAACTACTAGTATGAAGAAGATAGAAAAAAAAACCCACCACAGGTAGGTATACAATTATGGACGAGCACTGACGACACAGAGGTAGCCACAGCCGTGGACTACCGTACTGCGTCTGCTAATATAGAGATGATAAAGATGATAGAGATGAACAAAAAAAATATAACACTACTGCAGGTAAATATTTATATAATATAATGAATGACGGACCTGCTGGACACTGTCAGCAGAATGCGTTTATAGAATAAAAAAAAAAAAAACACCACAGGAGTGTTTAACTTTTTCAGGCAGACAATATACTGGTGGTCACTGGTCAGTCACACTGGCAGCAAAAGTGTGCACTGTACTCCTGCTATAACTGCACCCCAGTCTCCCCCACAATTCAGCTGTGTGAGCAGTGAGCACTCAGCACAGTCAGATATACATAGATGATATTATCATGCAGCACACTGAGGCTGAGCACAGATATGGTATGTGACTGTGTATCGTTTTTTTTCAGGCAGAGAACGGATTATATTAAATAATAAATAAAACTGGTGGTGGTCACTAGTAACTATCAGCAAAACTCTGCACTCTGAGTACTCCTAATGCTCCCCAAAATTACTAAGTTAGTAGTAAATCAACTCAAGTGTCTCTATCTATTCTAACGGAGAGGACGCCAGCCACGTCCTCTCCCTATCAATCTCAATGCACGTGTGAAAATGGCGGCGACGCGCGGCTCCTTATATAGAATCCGAGTCTCGCGATGGAATCCGAGCCTCGCGAGAATCCGACAGCGGGATGATGACGTTCGGGCGCGCTCGGGTTAACCGAGCAAGGCAGGAAGATCCGAGTCTGCCTCGGACCCGTGTAAAAAGGCTGAAGTTCGGGGGGGTTCGGATTCCGAGGAACCGAACCCGCTCATCTCTAAAATAGAGGGCATAATGCTTGTACATTTGGCTAAACGTACACCCCCATCTAAAGAAGTGGCAGAGGTAATGGCCAGCTATGGGCCGGACACTTGACAGGCCTGTAAAGTGCTGAATACACATGAACATTTTCAAAAAGAGTAAAGACAAAGAATAAAGATTATTTGCCACTGTAGGCACATAAATAGAGGGCATAATGCTTGTACATTTGGCTAAACGTACACCCCCATCTAAAGAAGTGGCTGAGGTAATGGCCAGCTATGGGCCGGACACTTGACAGGCATATCAAGTACTGAATACACAGGAACATTTTCAAAAAGAGTACATGAACATTTTCAAAAAGAGTAAAGACAAAGAATAAAGATTATTTGCCACTGTAGGCACATAAATAGAGGGCATAATGCTTGTACATTTTGCGACACGTACACCCCTATCTGTAGAAGTGGCTGAGGTAATGGCCAGCTATGGGCCGGACACTTGACAGGCCTGTAAAATACTGAATACACAGGAACATTTTCAAAAAGAGTACATGAACATTTTCAAAAAGAGTAAAGACAAAGAATAAAGATTATTTGCCACTGTAGGCACATAAATAGAGGGCATAATGCTTGTACATTTGGCTAAACGTACACCCCCATTTAAAGAAGTGGCAGAGGCAGAGCCGGATTAAGGGGGGGTCACAGGGGGTACATTACCCTGGGCCCCCCTGCTGCTAGGGGCCCCACAGTTCAGTGTGCAGCTGCAGTGAAAAGTGCACCGCAAGCTGCATAAAGTCCAAAGAAAGCAGAGGGAGAGGGCAGAGAGGTGGAATCCGAGCCGGGGGGCGGGGCTACACGGCACTGCTTTCAGTTTCACAGCAGGCAGCATGTGAGAGGAGGGAGGAGAGAAGGCAGTAGGAGCAGCTACAGACATGTGCCCACGGCCCACCCAGTCAGTGTGTGATAGTGAGGTAAGACTAGGGAGGAGCACTCTACAGTATATGTATAATATGTGTATAAGTGTGTGATTGTTTGTGGTAGGTGTATATGTTTCTGACTGTGTGTGACAAATGTATATATGTGTATAAGTGTGTGACTATGTGAATGTATGTGTATAAGTGTGTAACTGTCAGTGTGTAACAGTATATATGCATGTGTATACGTGTGAGACTGTATGTATGCTTATATGTGTTTATATATATATACTGTATATATGTGTGTGTATGTGTGTATGTACGTATATATATATATATATATATATATATATATATATATAGTGTGTGTGTGTGTGTGTGTGTGTGTGTGTGTATATGCACATGAGTATGAACGCATGCATTTCCTGCCAACCATCACGTTTTGGTGGGACCGTCCTGTTTTTCGGAAACTGTCCCACCTGTGGGCTGGAGAAAAGGTAGGGAGGGATCGCTCCCACCTGCTGTGTGCATGATGCTGGGGGCAGCACAGCGGCTGGTTAAGTGATGTGCATGCCCCCTGCGTGAAGTGAATTTTTTGCGTGACGTGTGTCCATGCTCCTTGTCTATGTACACGCAGAAGGCTCGCTAGCAGTTCGCTCGCTAGCAGTTTTTAGCAGCCATGCAAACGCTATGTGAGTGTATTTTAGCTTAGCAGAAATGCGAACGAAAGGATCGCAGAGCGGCTACAAAATTTGTATGTGCACTTTTAGAGTAGCTCAAAACCTACTCAGCGCTTGCGATGACTTCAGACTGTTCAGTTCCTGTTTTGACGTCACAAACGCGCCCTGCGTTCGCCCAGCCACGCCTGCGTTTTTCCTGGCACGCCTGCGTTTTTCTGAACACTCCCTGAAAACGGTCAGTTGACACCCAGAAACGCCCTCTTCCTGTCAATCACTCTGCGGCCAGCAGTGCGACTGAAAAGCTTCGCTAGACCCTGTATGAAACTACTTTGTTTGTTGTAATAGTACGATGCGCGTGCGTATTGCGCCGCATACGCAGAAGTGCCATTTTTTTGCCTCATCTCTGCACAGCGAACGAATGCAGCTAGCGAACTCGGAATGACCACCTATGGCTCTTATTGAGATGTGGATGAGTAGCGGTTCATGCAGCAAAGTACCGATGTTCAGTACTTTGTGCATGGACCAGACCCGTACTACATGTGCGCAGTACGGGTCTGTGGCGCCAGACATAAGGCGGCATCAGACTGTCAGTGATTGACAGTCTGATGTCATTTGGGGGCAGCGACGGCCTCCATTTCTCCAAACAGAGGCGTGTCTCCGGGGACACAGTAGGCCAGGATCTCTGTCAGAGGATGGATATTTCCTGGCCTCTTGGTAGGTATTGTGGCGGGCGGCTTGCGCAACCCCTTGGGTCACGCAGCCAGCCAATGCTTGTCGGGATTTAGGGGGTTCAGGATGTAGCCATCAGTATTGTGACCAACTAAATCCCCATCCTTGGACATAGTTCATATCAGTAATGCATCTGGAGGCATGACACCTACTGCTGCATTACCACATTAGTGCTGTCGCTGCTGCTTTTATGTAAGCAGCAGCGATAGCTACTCCGTCCACATCTGAATGAGGGCCCCCCAGTCTTAAATGCCCCGGGCCCCCCAAAGCCTTAATCCAGCTCTGGGCAGAGGTAATGGCCAGCTATGGGCCGGACACTTGATAGGTCTGTAAAGTGCTGAATACACATGAACATTTTCAAAAAGAGTAAAGATAAAGAATAAAGATTATTTGCCACTGTAGGCACATAAATAGAGGGCATAATGCTTGTACATTTGGCTAAACGTACACCCCCATCTAAAGAAGTGGCTGAGGTAATGGCCAGCTATGGGCCGGACACTTGACAGGCCTGTAAAGTACTGAATACACAGGAACATTTTCAAAAAGAGTACATGTACATTTTCAAAAAGAGTAAAGACAAAGAATAAAGATTATTTGCCACTGTAGGCACATAAATAGAGGGCATAATGCTTGTACATTTTGCGACACGTACACCCCTATCTGTAGAAGTGGCTGAGGTAATGGCCAGCTATGGGCCGGACACTTGACAGGCCTGTAAAGTACTGAATACACAGGAACATTTTCAAAAAGAGTACATGAACATTTTGAAAAAGAGTAAAGACAAAGAATAAAGATTATTTGCCACTGTAGGCACATAAATAGAGGGCATAATGCTTGTACATTTTGCGACACGTACACCCCTATCTGTAGAAGTGGCTGAGGTAATGGCCAGCTATGGGCCGGACACTTGCCAATATTTACAACTGTCTGTACGAAGTGCTGCCCAGTGGACGGGTGAGAGCTGTGACATCTGGATAATTATTCTCAGTGCCATGTGGAGTATTATTCACTGTGGCATCTGGATAGGTATACGCAGTGCCATGTGTAGTATTATGCCCTGTGCCATCTGGTCTATTATACACTCTTTCATGTGGACTGCTATGCATTGTAACTTCAGGACTGGTCTACTCAGGGCCGTAACTAGGGGGGGGGGGGGGGGGGGGGCTAAGGGGGCATGCGCCCCGGGTGCAGGATTTGAGGGGGCGCCAAGGAGTTACAGAGGAACAGGGTTTTTTAATTTGTTTTTTTACCGGCAGTGCTGTGCTGCTCCCAGGGCAATGGATCTGCCCACAGCTGGCGCCGACGCTGTGCGGGTTAGCTCCAGTTCCTGGGATCTCTACTATGCCGGCTTTAGGGGATGTAGTATAGTGATGTAGTGCAGTGTATAGGGGAATGTAGTACATTGATGAAGTGTTATGATATAGTGCACTGTATGGGGACACAGAGGAGCATGTAGTTGAACACACTGGCGGGGCATGTGACACATAGGGCATTTGAGGCACATAAGGGAATATTGTCCAGTAGTATTCCCGTTTTAAAAAATTTCTGATAATCTGATTATTTAAGTCTGACAGGGGTTTTTTTTCGGGGGGGGCAAAATTACTACCTTGCCCCGGGTGGCGTAAATCCTAGTTTCAGCCCTGGTCTGCTTATTGACATGTGGACTGCTACGCGCTGGGTCGTGTGTTAAATTATTTGCTGTGCCATCTAGATAACTATGCACTGCGCCATAGTTAGTAGTATTCACTGTGCCCTCTGGAATATTATGTGGAGTAGCAGTATGTTGATTTGATTGGTTTGTTGCCATAAACTGCATGCTTCTGCTATTATGCCGGTAGTTTGCAAAATTGCCCTCAGAATATTGAGGAGGAGTATACACTGGATAAGGGTGTGGAGGGTGAGGATTGTATAATCTAGACACCAGACCGTTAAGAAAGGAAATTTGTGCCTCTCTGTTCTCCCAAGAAATGCGTTCATGCATACCCACAAGTTGTGTGAGAAATGTATTTTGTAACTCTTTCTCGTTGTCAAAAAAGCGTTGTAGTCGGGCATCCTCCTGTGCCTGCATTTCTGCATCGGATTCTCGCAGCTGATTGACTAGGATTCGCGTCATATCGTGCGTAGCTTGCTCCATCTTTGAAGATTTTTTCTTCCGTTCTGGGACGTCAAAGACTAGAAATGAAAGGTAAACAACATATTTAGTATAGCAAATAGCAGTGATGTCAGCATATATGTGCTTGAGGCCTTCTTCCTCATGCACACTAGCTTCACACTGCAACATTACATTTTTTTGGTATAGGTCATGACAAAGATATCATGGAAGTGTGCAATTGTACAAACACTGCATGCTATGCACGATGTCTCCTTTCTTCAACAACAAACAGCAACAACAACAGCAAACAACATCATTGTGGAATACGGCCCATACTATAAACTGGGTTTTAAATATAAGAAAAATATCAAATGTGTATAAAATAAAAGCAAAAAAACTTACTGTTCCTCCGCAACTTTGGCGCCTCAGTCTTCGCAGAAGTTGGTGACCCAGCCGGAGTCACCACACTGCTTCCACTGGTATCAACCTCGATAGTATCGGTGACTGGGTCCCCCACGGCAGCCGGCGGATCTGTGTCACTGATCTCAGTGATGTCATCAAACAGCATTGGTGGCGTCAGTGGGATGGATTGGCTGCTCTCTGGGGTAGCGCTTCGTGAGGACGCACAACTGGACGATGAAATGGCAATGGGATTAACAAATGCAGAATTGCCAAATACTTCATTGCACTGATCGTAGTAAAGCCACTCCATTTTAGCAGCACCACTTTTCCTCCTGTTGTGGTCGTGAACTTTGTTGTAGTATTTGCTAGAGATGTGCACCGGAAATTTTTCGGGTTTTGTGTTTTGGTTTTGGATTCGGGTCCGCGGCCGTGTTTTGGATTCGGACGCGTTTTGGCAAAACCTCCCTGAAAATTTTTTGTCGGATTCGGGTGTGCTTTGGATTCGGGTGTTTTTTTTACAAAAAACCCTCAAAAACAGCTTAAATCATAGAATTTGGGGGTCATTTTGATCCCATAGTATTATTAACCTCAATAACCATAATTTCCACTCATTTTCAGTCTATTCTGAACACCTAACACCTCACAATATTATTTTTAGTCCTAAAATTTGCACCAAGGTCGCTGGATGGCTAAGCTAAGCGACACAAGTGGCCGACACAAACACCTGGCCCATCTAGGAGTGGCACTGCAGTGTCAGACAGGATGGCACTTCAAAAAAATAGTCCCCAAACAGCACATGATGCAAAGAAATAAAGAGGTGCACCATGGTCGCTGGATGGCTAAGCTAAGCGACACAAGTGGCCGACACAAACACCTGGCCCATCTAGGAGTGGCACTGCAGTGTCAGGCAGGATGGCACTTCAAAAAAATAGTCCCCAAACAGCACATGATGCAAAGAAAAAAAGAGGCGCACCAAGGTCGCTGTGTGACTAAGCTAAGCGACACAAGTGGCCGACACAAACACCTGGCCCATCTAGGAGTGGCACTGCAGTGTCAGGCAGGATGGCACTTCAAAAAAATTGTCCCCAAACAGCACATGATGCAAAGAAAAAAAGAGGCGCACCAAGGTCGCTGTGTGACTAAGCTAAGCGACACAAGTGGCCGACACAAACACCTGGCCCATCTAGGAGTGGCACTGCAGTGTCAGGCAGGATGGCACTTCAAAAAAATAGTCCCCAAACAGCACATGATGCAAAGAAAAAAAGAGGCGCACCAAGGTCGCTGTGTGACTAAGCTAAGCGACACAAGTGGCTGACACAAACACCTGGCTCATCTAGGAGTAGCACTGCAGTGTCAGGCAGGATGGCACTTCAAAAAATTGTTCCCAAACAGCACATGATGCAAAGAAAAAAAGAGGCGTAATGAGGTAGCTGTGTGACTAAGCTAAGCGACCCAAGTGGCCGACACAAACACCTGGCCCATCTAGGAGTGGCACTGCAATTTTCTAGCGAGAGGATGAGTGCTTCCATCCTCATGTGAATCTGAACCACTAGCCATGAACATAGGCCAGGGCCTCAGCCGTTCCTTGCCACTCCGTGCCGTAAATGGCATATTGGCAAGTTTACGCTTCTCATCAGACGCTTTCAATTTTGATTTTTGGATCATTTTACTGAACTTTTGTTTTTTGGATTTTACATGCTCTCTACTATGACATTGGGCATCGGCCTTGGCAGACGACGTTGATGGCATTTCATCGTCTCGGCCATGACTAGTGGCAGCAGCTTCAGCACGAGGTGGAAGTGGATCTTGATCTTTCCCTATTTTAACCTCCACATTTTTGTTCTCCATTTTTTAATGTGTGGAATTATATGCCAGTATCAATAGCAATGGCCTACTACTATATATACTGCGCACAACTGAAATGCACCACAGGTATGGATGGATAGTATACTTGACGACACAGAGGTAGGTAGAGCAGTGGCCTTCCGTACCGTACTGCTATATATACTGGTAGTCACTGTCAGCAAAACTCTGCACTGTACTCCTCCTATATAATACAGCAGCTCCCCAGTCCCCACAATTAAGCAGTGTGAGCACAGATATATGCAGCACACTGAGCACAGATATGGAGTGTTTTTCAGGCAGACAACGTATACTGGTGGTCACTGGTCAGCAAAACTCTGCACTGTACTCCTCCTATATAATATACTGGTGGTCCCCAGTGCCCAAAATAAAGCAGTGTGAGCACAGATATATGCAGCACACTGAGCACAGATATGAAGTGTTTTTCAGGCAGACAACGTATACTGGTGGTCACTGGTCAGCTAAACTCTGCACTGTACTCCTCCTATATAATATACTGGTGGTCCCCAGTGCCCACAATAAAGCAGTGTGAGCACAGATATATGCAGCACACTGAGCACAGATATGGAGCGTTTTTCAGGCAGACAACGTATAATACTGGTGGTCACTCGTCAGCAAAACTCTGCACTGTACTCCTCCTATATAATATACTGGTGGTCCCCAGTGCCCACAATAAAGCAGTGTGAGCACAGATATATGCAGCACACTGAGCACAGATATGGAGCGTTTTTCAGGCAGACAACGTATAATACTGGTGGTCACTGGTCAGCAAAACTCTGCACTGTACTCCTCCTATATAATATACTGGTGGTCCCCAGTACCCACAATAAGCAGTGTGATCACAGATATATGCAGCACACTGAGCACAGATATGGAGCGTTTTTCAGGCAGACAACGTATACTAGTGGTCACTGGTCAGCAAAACTCTGCACTGTACTCCTCCTATATAATACAGCTGCTCCCCAGTCCCCACAATTAAGCAGTGTGAGCACAGATATATGCAGCACACTGAGCACAGATATGGAGTGTTTTTCAGGCAGACAACGTATACTGGTGGTCACTGGTCAGCAAAACTCTGCACTGTACTCCTCCTATATAATATACTGGTGGTCCCCAGTCCCCACAATAAAGCAGTGTGAGCACAGATATATGCAGCACACTGAGCACAGATATGGAGCATTTTTCAGGCAGACAACGTATAATACTGGTGGTCACTGGTCAGCAAAACTCTGCACTGTACTCCTCCTATATAATATACTGGTGGTCCCCAGTACCCACAATAAAGCAGTGTGAGCACCGATATATGCAGCACACTGAGCACAGATATGGAGTGTTTTTCAGGCAGACAACGTATACTAGTGGTCACTGGTCAGCAAAACTCTGCACTGTACTCCTCCTATATAATACAGCTGCTCCCCAGTCCCCACAATTAAGCAGTGTGAGCACAGATATATGCAGCACACTGAGCACAGATATGGAGTGTTTTTCAGGCAGACAACGTATACTGGTGGTCACTGGTCAGCAAAACTCTGCACTGTACTCCTCCTATATAATACAGCTGCTCCCCAGTCCCCACAATAAAGCAGTGTGAGCACAGATATATGCAGCACACTGAGCACAGATATGGAGTATTTTTCAGGCAGACAACGTATACTGGTGGTCACTGTCAGCAAAACTCTGCACTGTACTCCTCCTATATAATATACTGGTGGTCCCCAGTACCCACAATAAAGCAGTGTGAGCACCGATATATGCAGCACACTGAGCACAGATATGGAGTGTTTTTCAGGCAGACAACGTATACTGGTGGTCACTGTCAGCAAAACTCTGCACTGTACTCCTCCTATATAATACAGCTGCTCCCCAGTCCCCACAATTAAGCATTGTGAGCACAGATATATGCAGCACACTGAGCACAGATATGGAGTGTTTTTCAGGCAGACAACGTATAATACTGGTGGTCACTGGTCAGCAAAACTCTGCACTGTACTCCTCCTATATAATACTGCTGGTCACCAGTCCCCACAATAAAGCAGTGTGAGCACAGATATATGCAGCACACTGAGCACAGATATGGAGTGTTTTTCAGGCAGACAACGTATACTGGTGGTCACTGGTCAGCAAAACTCTGCACTGTACTCCTCCTATATAATATACTGGTGGTCCCCAGTCCCCACAATAAAGCAGTGTGAGCACAGATATATGCAGCACACTGAGCACAGATATGGAGCGTTTTTCAGGCAGACAACGTATAATACTGGTGGTCACTGGTCAGCAAAACTCTGCACTGTACTCCTCCTATATAATATACTGGTGGTCCCCAGTACCCACAATAAAGCAGTGTGAGCACAGATATATGCAGCACACTGAGCACAGATATGGAGCGTTTTTCAGGCAGACAACGTATAATACTGGTGGTCACTGGTCAGCAAAACTCTGCACTGTACTCCTTCTATATAATATACTGGTGGTCCCCAGTGCCCACAATAAAGCAGTGTGAGCACAGATATATGCAGCACACTGAGCACAGATATGGAGTGTTTTTCAGGCAGACAACGTATACTGGTGGTCACTGTCAGCAAAACTCTGCACTGTACTCCTCCTATATAATACAGCTGCTCCCCAGTCCCCACAATTAAGGAATAAGCACAAATATTTTTGCATCAAGATTAATAAACGGAGAGGACGCCAGCCACGTCCTCTCCCTAACATTTCCAATGCACGAGTGAAAGTGGCGGCGACGCGCAGCTGCTTATATAGAATCCGAATCTCGCGAGAATCCGACAGCGGGAAGATGACGTTCGGGCGCGCTCGGGTTAACCGATCCATACGGGAGAATCCGAGTATGCCTCGGACACATGTAAAATGGGTGAAGTTCGGGGGGGTTCGGTTTCCGAGGAACCGAACCCGCTCATCACTAGTATTTGCGCAGAGCTTTCAATTTGTTCACTACCTGCTGCTGTGTGCGCTCGATGCACTTTGAGGTAAGTATCTTGGCAATGTTGGTGTACACTGTGGCGTCCTTCACTGTCCCAGTGATCTGCTTCCGGATCTCCTCCTCCCCTCTCACAGAAAGCAGCTCCCTGATTTCTTCCTCCTTCTAATGCGCCATGCTGTCTCCCTCCATCTCCCCTGCAGCATAAAGATGACCTCAGACGCCAGCGCCAGTGCCACGCCTGCTCAGCCAATCAGAGAGACCCTGCTGCTCAGCCAATCGCCAGTGCCCCGCCAGCTCAGCCAATTAGCGACGTCAGCCGCTACCCGTTTCTAAAATACTGTGTCGGACCCTTTTCAGACAGCCGGCAACCCGTGTAAGAGGAAAAACCCAGGTAAATTCTTGGGCTGAATTCCCGGGAACTCAGTCCTGTGTTGACCCTTTCAGACAGAAAAAAATCCCGGGTCGACCCTTCAGGATCCGGGAAATTACCGGGTTCTTTTCTCTGTCTGAAAGGGGTATAAATAAAACTTTAGACTTTCCAACTTCTCTGCCACATTAAAATACTGTATAATTTTGTTCAATACATTCAGTAAAATAGCATAAGATAAAATGCAAATATCTTCATATCACTGTTACTCTAATCTGATGGGCTTCGTCAAGATTCCATTGGCCATTGCTATGAGCCTCTCTCCTAAGTTAAACCTTTAAATGCCCATCAACCGTGGTTTTTTTTGTTTACATACTAATATAATACTGTATATGCTAACTACTACTGACATTTAAAAAACACATGCAAGCTCCAATCTGATAGCGCTAGTTGCTTGCAATCTCTATAAGAACTGTAGCATTGTGTGACACTAATCAGAAGTCTTGCAATACTATGACATCCCTTATTGCATACGCAAGATCTGCGGTCATCTCCTTACATGCTGGGGACTGCCCAGCACATGGCAAGGCCGTCAAGCATGTGTATGGTGCCTCCTCATTATGCGTCCATAATGTAATGCATCAAATTAAGGTTGACACCTGGCAGCGCAGCCTGGCTGAGTTGTCAGACGGCCCGCCATTATCGGAGCAGTTGCATGTGACATCACCATGAAAATGCTCCCGGCACTGCCCCCCCCCATCTGGCCCGCCACGCCCAAAAAATGCCACGCTACCACTGCATGCTTCCTCCCCCCCGCTGTCAATCAGGGTCGCGCACACGCACTGCGGCCCGTGCGCACGCGCAGACTAGATGGATGTGACCACTGCATACAGACGTGCGGCTCCATCAATCTCTCAATCAGCCCCATAGTCAATGGCGAATTTCCCATTAGGCACATGCCTAGGGGCGACACTTGTTTGGGGGCGACACTTGGATGCTTATGCTAGTAATGTCAGCCCAAAAAGTACCAGTAACTGCAAAATATTTCCACTGTATTGTACCATATGCCATCTTGAATGGAGCGGAAATGGGTAGAACATGCACATACTGCCCCATTAAACTGTCCCACTTGTATACATATGTATACATAATCAATAAAAATAATACAATTTAGGCACATGGGGGTACCGTTACTATTGTTCCTAGGGGCGTCCTCACCCCTAAATCCGCCCTGCCCGTAGTCTTGTGGTGTAGATAAGCTTCCAGGCCTCAGTGGCCTGTTCTAAGGGCAACCCTCACAAACATGGGAGGTCCACTGCTAGCTGTAATTATTATGGAAGTAATTTCTCATTATGCCTTTCTAAGAAATATATTTTGCATAAAGAATCTGTTGGCATGAGTAAGTATTTCTATTTTATTAATACAAAAAAGAGCTATTTTCAAGAAATGAACTGAAAGTGTGTGTGTGTGTGTGTGTGTGTGTGTGTGTGTGTGTGTGTGTGCGTGTGCGTGTGCGTGTGTGTGTGTGCGTGGCTTCTTCTGTGCATGATTAGATTTATTTGGGTAAACTATGGGTTTCTATAGAAAGCTTTCTTAATACCAAATATTAACAAAAGCAGTAAACATGCCAATGAGCATAGCAGTAGAATTAATTACTTTAGGTGACAGATATGGATCATGTTCATCTTTCTTTAATCTGCTGTCCCTTTAGGGTTCTAATTGATAAAAAAAAAGAGAAGTCTGTTCTACTTGGAGGAGATTTCCATTGATTTTATTAAGAAAAAACAAGTCTGCATAAAAAACAATCTCCATCTGCAGTTTTCTTTAATCAAAACAGCCCTTACCTTACACATTACAACTACTGTAGCATACTTCAGTGCCCAAGGGGAGCATAATGCCTGTCAGGAACCTGGGCTTGCTTCACTTCATCTTTAAATTCTTTATGTTGGTTTAACGAACAGGTGTTTTATTAAATATTTTGCTGTAAACACTACATGCTACTTCATTTTAACTTAACATAATCCTTTATTTTTATTTGCATTAACAGATTTGTTACCTTTGCACAGAGCTGGATTAAGGACAAATAAGACAGGATGGCTGTTATGGTCTAAAACACAGACACACACATTCATTATATACTGTACTCAGGGCTTAAAGTGGTCCTGTAGAGGTTGTGGAACTCATTTACCCCGCCACCTACCTCCCCCTCCCCCTCACATTAGCGGAGCCAAGGCCAGTGCTAGTGTTTTCATTAACCCCCTGCAAACTGTAAATTAGGACCCTATTTCCAATACTTTGTAAAGGGACATTGATTTCACAAAGATGCAGCGTGGTCACACAATAGTACCCCCAATTCAAATGACACCACACAGTAGCACAATCTTATTCACATTACACTGCATGTAGTGCCCCTGATTCATATTACACCACATAGTAATGCCCCTTATTATGGTTACGTCACTCAGTAGTGTCCTTTATTCATGATGGGTTACACAATGGTACCCTTTATACATGTTATGCCACACAGTAGTGCCCGGTATATACACAATTCCCACAATAGTAGAGCCCCTTATACATAATGCCCACAGTAGTAGTGCCCCTTACACATAATGACCAACAGAGACAGTGTGTGTGATTACCAGGAGCGGTAGGCTGTAGATGGAGGAGAACCATGGAGCCACCAGGATCTGAGGAAGGGGGAGGTGGTTGCAGCTCATCAGTAACACTAGCGCCGCCTGCAACATCGATTGACGTAGGTGATGGGATGGGATTTTCTTTTGGAATTACTGTGCAGGGCAATGGAGGAGGTGGAACTAGTTCCCCCTACCATTACAGGTGGTGGAACCCAGTTCCACCTCGTTCCCCCCGACTTTAACCCCTGACTGTACTATATACAGGGTCGTAACTAGCTGTGTGCGGAGGGGGCACCGCACATAGCGCTGCAGGGTAGAGGGTGCTGTTGGCGGCACTTGTCAATTATCTGGTTTAATTACTTTCACTTGCAGCTTCCCCCTGTTTGAAGCACAACACCTCCTGACCGCCGCTGTCTCCTACCCTGACCCCTTCTGTCGCTAATTCCTATACAACATTCATGAACTAAACTTGAGATTTCTTTGTTATTCAGTCACACTGTCCTTTATTACATTTCAGTATGCTGACATCCCCGGGATTCTAACCCATTGTCTGCGGCATTACAGTCAGACAATCTTTTCATTGAGCTATCTGCCCCTGCATAGAAAGGTAGATAATTCTAAGCTAGAGAATTCTAACTATTTGAAGTTTACTTTGTATTTTGTGAAAAAATTATCAGCATTGTGGCTGAGCAGATCTATGTAGTGTGTGCCTGCAAGAGATTGGATGTGTGGCTGCACACTACATACAGTAGATCTACTCGTTTACAATTCTGATTATTTTTTTACAAAGCACCAGTAGCTTCATATAGTGTTCATAGTTTATGGAGGATCAAATAGCTCAATGAGTAGGGTGTCTTGAATTTAACAGGTTGTATGTTTGAATCCTGGGTATGGCAGTATATTGAATGTGTTATTTAATAAAGATTAATGTAACTGAATAATGAGTTCCCAAGTTAAAAGCATAAATGTGGTATAAAGAGGATTTGTGTCCAACTCCATTTTCTTGCAGTGGTCTATAAATGTGTGTGTATTGTTAGTATGTATGTATGTATGTATATATATATATATATATATATACTAAAAAAGAGTGAAGGCGCACTCAATGAGCAAGTATAACAAGTAGTGATGAGCGGGTTCGGATCCTCGGAATCCGACCCGCCCGAACTTCACCTTTTTTTTACACGGGTCCGAGCGACTCGGATCCTCCCGCCTTGCTCGGTTAACCCGAGCGCGCCCGAACGTCATCATCCCGCTGTCGGATTCTCGCGAGACTCGGATTCTATATAAGGAGCCGCGCGTCGCCGCCATTTTCACACGTGCATTGAGATTGATAGGGAGAGGACGTGGCTGGCGTCCTCTCCGAGTCCGTTGTATTATATTAGAACTTAGTTAGTTATAATTGTGGGGAGGATTGTGGACGGGGAGCAGCTGTTAGGGAGTACAGTGCAGGGTTTTGAGTTTAATCCGTTGTTTCTCTGCCTGAAAAAAAACGCTCCACCATATCTGTGCTCACTCAGTGTGCTGCACTACTGCATGATATATCTGTGCTGAGTGCACTGCTCACACTGCCTAATTGTGGGGACTGGGGAGCAGTTATAGCAGGAGTACAGTGCACAGTTTTGCTGACAGTGACCACCAGTCCAGTATACGTTTGTCTGCCTGAAAAACACTGTGGTGTTTTTTTTTTTTTTTCTTCATGCTAGTTTGTTTAGCAGTCTGCTGACACTGCAGTGTCCACCAGGTCCGTTATACAGTATATTATATATATAATTAAGCACTAAGCAGCAGTACGGTAGGCCACGGCTGTACCTACCTCTGTGTCGACTCGTCACTCGTCGTCCATAAGTATAAGTAATACTATCCATCCATCTACATTGTATACCTGTGGTGTTTTTTTTTTCTTTCTTCATACTAGTTTAGCAGTCTGCTGCTGACACTGTCCACCAGGTCCGTTATACAGTATATTATATTTATATATAAGCACTAAGCAGCAGTACGGTAGGCCACGGCTGTACCTACCTCTGTGTCGTCACTCGTCGTCCATAAGTATAAGTAATACTATACTATCCATCCATCTACATTGTATACCTGTGGTGTTTTTTTTTTTTCTTTCTTCATACTAGTTTAGCAGTCTGCTGCTGACACTGTCCACCAGGTCCGTTATACAGTATATTTTATTTATATATAAGCACTAAGCAGCAGTACGGTAGGCCACGGCTGTACCTACCTCTGTGTCGTCACTCGTCGTCCATAAGTATAAGTAATACTATACATCCATCCATCTACATTGTATACCTGTGGTGGCTTTTAGTTGTGCGCAAAATATGGAGAACAAATATGTGGAGGTTAAAAAAATAGGGAAAGATCAAGATCCACTTCTACCTCGTGCTGAAGCTGCTGCCACTAGTCATGGCCGAGACGATGAAATGCCATCAACGTTGTCTGCCAAGGCCGATGCCCAATGTCATAGTACAGAGCATGTAAAATCCAAAACACAAAAGATCAGTAAAAAAATGACCCAAAAATCAAAATTAAAAGCGTCTGAGGAGAAGCGTAAACTTGCCAATATGCCATTTACGACACGGAGTGGCAAGGAACGGCTGAGGCCCTGGCCTATGTTCATGGCTAGTGGTTCAGCTTCACATGAGGATGGAAGCACTCATCCTCTCGCTAGAAAAAAGAAAAGACTTGCGGCAAAAGCACAGCAAAGAACTGTGCGTTCTTCGAAATCACAAATCCCAAAGGAGAGTCCAATTGTGTCGGTTGCGATGCCTGACCTTCCCAACACTGGACGGGAAGAGCTTGCGCCTTCCACCATTTGCACGCCCCCTGCAAGTGTTGAAAGGAGCACCCGCAGTCCAGTTCCTGATAGTGAAATTGAAGATGTCAGTGTTGAAGTACACCAGGATGAGGATATGGGTGTTGCTGGCGCTGGGGAGGAAATTGACAAGGAGGATTCTGATGGTGAGGTGGTTTGTTTAAGTCAGGCACCCGGGGAGACACCTGTTGTCCGTGGGAGGAATATGGCCATTGACATGCCTGGTGAAAATACCAAAAAAATCAGCTCTTCAGTGTGGAAGTATTTCAACAGAAATGCGGACAACAGGTGTCAAGCCGTGTGTTGCCTTTGTCAAGCTGTAATAAGTATGGGTAAGGACGTTAACCACCTCGGAACATCCTCCCTTATACATCACCTGCAGCGCATTCATAATAAGTCAGTGACAAGTTCAAAAACTTTGGGCGACAGCGGAAGCAGTCCACTGACCAGTAAATCCCTTCCTCTTGTAACCAAGCTCGCGCAAACCACACCACCAACTCCCTCAGTGTCAATTTCCTCCTTACCCAGGAAAGCCAATAGTCCTGCAGGCCATGTCACTGGCAAGTCTGACGAGTCCTCTCCTGCCTGGGATTCCTCCGATGCATCCTTGAGTGTAACGCCTACTGCTGCTGGCGCTGCTGTTGTTGCTGCTGGGAGTCGATCATCATCCCAGAGGGGAAGTCGGAAGACCACTTGTACTACTTCCAGTAAGCAATTGACTGTCCAACAGTCCTTTGCGAGGAAGATGAAATATCACAGCAGTCATCCTGTTGCAAAGCGGATAACTGAGGCCTTGACAACTATGTTGGTGTTAGACGTGCGTCCGGTATCCGCCGTTAGTTCACAGGGAACTAGACAATTTCTTGAGGTAGTGTGCCCCCGTTACCAAATACCATCTAGGTTCCACTTCTCTAGGCAGGCGATACCGAGAATGTACACGGACGTCAGAAAAAGACTCACCAGTGTCCTAAAAAATGCAGTTGTACCCAATGTCCACTTAACCACGGACACTGGACAAGTGGAGCAGGGCAGACTCAGGACTACATGACTGTGACAGCCCACTGGGTAGATGTATTGCCTCCCGCTGCAAGAACAGCAGCGGCGGCACCAGTAGCAGCATCTCGCAAACGCCAACTCGTTCCTAGGCAGGCTACGCTTTGTATCACCGCTTTCCAGAATAGGCACACAGCTGAAAACCTCTTACGGCAACTGAGGAAGATCATCGCAGAATGGCTTACCCCAATTGGACTCTCCTGGGGATTTGTGACATCGGACAATGCCAGCAATATTGTGAGTGCATTACATCTGGGCAAATTCCAGCACGTCCCATGTTTTGCACATACCTTGAATTTGGTGGTGCAGAATTATTTAAAAAACGACAGGGGCGTGCAAGAGATGCTGTCGGTGGCCAGAAGAATTGCGGGCCACTTTCGGCGTACAGGCACCGCGTACAGAAGACGGGAGCACCACCAAAAACACCTGAACCTGCCCTGCCATCATCTGAAGCAAGAGGTGGTAACGAGGTGGAATTTAACCCTCTATATGCTTCAGAGGATGGAGGAGCAGCAAAAGGCCATTCAAGCCTATACATCTGGCCATGATATAGGCAAAGGAGGTGGAATGCACCTGTCTCAAGCGCAGTGGAGAATGATTTCAACGTTGTGCAAGGTTCTGCAACCTTTTGAACTTGCCACACGTGAAGTCAGTTCAGACACTGCCAGCCTGAGTCAGGTCATTCCCCTCATCAGGCTTTTGCAGAAGAAGCTGGAGGCATTGAAGGAGGAGCTAAAACAGAGCGATTCCGCTAGGCATGTGGGACTTGTGGATGGAGCCCTTCATTCGCTTAACCAGGATTCACGTGTGGTCAATCTGTTGAAATCAGAGCACTACATTTTGGCCACCGTGCTCGATCCTAGATTTAAAACCTACCTTGGATCTCTCTTTACGGCAGACACAAGTCTGCAGAGGTTCAAAGACCTGCTGGTGACAAAATTGTCAAGTCAAGCGGAACGCGACCCGTCAACATCTCCTCCTTCACATTCTCCCGCAACTGGGGGTGCGAGGAAAAGGCTACGAATTCCGAGCCCACCCGCTGGCGGTGATGCAGGGCAGTCTGGAGTGACTGCTGATGCTGACATCTGGTCCGGTCTGAAGGACCTGCCAACGATTACTGACAAGTCGTCTACTGTCACTGCATATGATTCTCTCACCATTGAAAGAATGGTGGAGGATTATATGAGTGACCGCATCCAAGTAGGCACGTCAGACAGTCCGTACGTATACTGGCAGGAAAAAGAGGCAATTTGGAGGCCCTTGCACAAACTGGCTTTATTCTACCTAAGTTGCCCTCCCTCCAGTGTGTACTCCGAAAGAGTGTTTAGTGCCGCCGCTCACCTTGTCAGCAATCGGCGTACGAGGTTACTTCCAGAAAATGTGGAGAAGATGATGTTCATTAAAATGAATTATAATCAATTCCTCCATGGAGACATTCACAAGCAGCAATTGCCTCCAGAAAGTACACGAGGACCTGAGATGGTGGATTCCAGTGGGGACGAATTAATAATCTGTGAGGAGGGGGATGTACACAGTGAAAGGGGTGATGAATCGGACGATGATGATGAGGTGGACATCTTGCCTCCGTAGAGCCAGTTTGTGCAAGGAGAGATTGATTGCTTCTTTTTTGGTGGGGGCCCAAACCAACCAGTCATTTCAGTCACAGTCGTGTGGCAGTTCCTGTCGCTGAAATGATGGGTTCGTTGAAGTGTGCATGTCCTGTTTTTACAACATAAGGGTGCGTGGGAGGGCCCAAGGACAATTCCATCTTGCACCTCTTTTTTCTTTCATTTTTCTTTGCGTCATGTGCTGTTTGTGGAGTATTTTTTTGAAGGGCCATCCTGCGTGACACTGCAGTGCCACTCCTAGATGGGCCAGGTGTTTGTGTCGGCCACTAGGGTCGCTTAGCTTAGTCACACAGCTACCTCATTGCGCCTCTTTTTTTCTTTGCGTCATGTGCTGTTTGGGGAGTATTTTTTTGAAGGGCCATCCTGCGTGACACTGCAGTGCCACTCCTAGATGGGCCAGGTGTTTGTGTCGGCCACTAGGGTCGCTTAGCTTAGCCATCCAGCGACCTCGGTGCAAATTTTAGGACTAAAAATAATATTGTGAGGTGTGAGGTGTTCAGAATAGACTGAAAATTAGTGGAAATTATGGTTATTGAGGTTAATAATACTATGGGATCAAAATGACCCCCAAATTCTATGATTTAAGCTGTTTTTTAGGGTCTTTTGAAAAAAACACCCAAATCCAAAACACACCCGAATCCGACAAAAAAAATTCGGTGAGGTTTTGCCAAAACGCGTCAGAACCCAAAACACGGCCACGGAACCGAACCCAAAACCAAAACACAAAACCCGAAAAATTTCAGGTGCACATCACTAACAAGTAATTTAATACAAAGGTAAAAGCTCACATACATCTTAGTTTAAAACAGCAAGCTCACGAACGGTTCCCTAGTGCCTCCGGATAGCAGCTGGTGACTCGTTTCACACGGCTTAGTAAGCAATCAATCTCCTCTGCGTTTGCACTCACCGACTTGATGTCAGACTACAGCGAGTCATCCACGTCCTTCCCGGCCACGTCCAACGCGTTTCGTCACTGTCGGACTTCGTCAGGGGGTGTGGTCTTAGTCCCTTTGGCTTACATTTTTATAACAAATGTCCCAATCAATTAATTATCAATCAAATCCATACATATCACAATTTAATCATATATACAACCATTATAAAATACAATTAGAACATACTAAACACAAATGTTGATACTATTTTATAATACGCGTATTATAAAATAGTATCAACATTTGTGTTTAGTATGTTCTAATTGTATTTTATATTGGTTGTATATATGATTAAATTGTGATATGTATGGATTTGATTGATAATTAATTGATTGGGACATTTGTTATAAAAATGTAAGCCAGAGGGACTAAGACCACACACCCTGACGAAGTCCGACAGTGACGAAACGCGTTGGACGTGGCGTGGCCGGGAAGGACGTGGATGACTCGCTGTAGTCTGACATCAAGTCCGTGAGTGCAAACGCTGAGGAGACTGATTGCTTACTAAGCCGTGTGGAACGAGTCACCAGCTGCTATCCGGGGGCACTAGGGAACCGTTCGTGAGCTTGCTGTTTTAAACTAAGATGTATGTGAGCTTTTACCTTTGTATTAAATTACTTGTTATACTTGCTCATTGAGTGAGCCTTCACTCTTTTTTTAGTGCACATTGGAATTATACAGCTGTGGTTACGCTGTTTACTTGAAGTGCCTGCACTCGCATCAGTACATTCACGGAGCAATAAGATTCAAAGAACTGAGGACATTCATTGCACAACCATCCTTACATTCATATATATATATATATATATCAGTTCATATATAAATATGAACTGATGAAAATGCAACATTAAGCTGAATTGAAACGTTGTCTGTACAGTGGACCCGATTGCCAGTTTGTTACAGCCGCTTGGAGTGCCGCACCGCCCATTGTGTGTGTATGTATTGTAACACTGTAGGGGTGCAAGGTGCCTTTTCCTGGGGAATATGGCCGCATGCAGCAGCTGAGGAACAACACAAGTCCAGTTTCTGGTACAACTGACCCCGGCCAGTTTTACTGAAACAGAAAATAAAACAAACCCCAAAATAAAAATACCTTGCCTGTCCGGCACTAACTAAACATAAGATGTTCCTAACTGTCACTAAACAAAACACAGAGTTCTTCAGTACATACTGTATAGCTTACTTGCATCAGAAAGCGTGTCTCTCACACACAGATCCTGCAGCCTTCCCAGGCAGTCTGCCCATACTAATCAGGTTAGAAGCACTATATCACTCTTACACAGCTGAAACCCTGATTAGCCCTCTGTGAGGCCAAAGACCCGAACTGGGCCCAATGTCTAGAACTCGCCTTATCTCTCTCTCAGAGCCTTTACCCAGCTTTTACAGCAAACTGAAAAGGTTCAGACAAAACAAAAAGCATTTTTCCTAGAAGTTAACATTTTCTAAAACATGTAAGACAAGAACCTGGGACAAATATACCTGCCCTCAAACACTATCCCAGTGTTCTTGTCACATATCCCCCTCCCCTGTTTCGACCTAGGGGCCGGAACACTTGTAGCCCCCAAACAGAAGATGCGAGACAATGCATCTGCGTTGGCCAATTGTGTTCCCGGTCTATGTTCGACAGTAAACTTAAAGTCCTGCAACGCTAGAAACCATCTAGTTACACGAGCATTCTTGCCTCTATTTACATACATCCATTTTAAAGGGGCATGGTCTGTCACTAGTCTGAATTGTCTACCCAAGAGGTAATATCTCAAGGTATCTAGTGCCCACTTAATGGCCAAAGCCTCCTTTTCCACAATGGCATACCTTTTTTCATGCTCATTGAGTTTCCTACTCAAATAAATGATAGGGTGTTCGTCCCCATCTCTGGTTTGGGACAGCACAGCACCTATCCCTACCTCTGAGGCATCTGTCTGTACCACAAATTCTTTTGAAAAATCTGGTGTTATCAACACCGGTTGTGAACACAAAGCCACTTTTAACGCTTGGAACGCCTTTTCTGCATCAGGGTTCCATTTCACCACATTTGACTGCTTCCCTTTGGTAAGGTCTGACAACGGCACCGCTGTGGTCGCAAAATTAGGAATAAACCGTCTATAGTACCCAGTAATTCCCAAAAAAGCCCTTACCTGTTTTTTATTCACTGGACGAGGCCAGTTTTGAATAGCATCAACTTTATTCAATTGGGGCCTAATCAGACCTCTGCCTATGGTGAAGCCCAAGTATTTGACCTCCTCCATTGCGAGGCAGCACTTCTTTGGGTTAGCAGTTAACCCTGCCTCTCTGATTGAGTCCAGTACTGCTTGTACTTTAACCAAATGGGACCCCCAGTCTGTACTGTGAATTACCACATCATCCAAATAGGCAGCTGCATATTTTCTATGGGGCCTCAAAATTTTATCCATCGCCCGTTGAAAGGTTGCTGGAGCCCCATGCAACCCAAAGGGTAACATCTTATACTGGTACAGCCCCTCCGGAACCGAAAAGGCTGTTTTTTCTTTGGCGCTATCAGATAAAGGTATTTGCCAGTAACCTTTGGTCAGGTCCAATGTGGTGAGAAACCTGGCTGTTCCCAGCCTTTCTACAAGCTCATCCACACGGGGCATGGGGTATGCGTCAAACTTGGACACCTCATTTAATTTACGAAAGTCATTACAGAAGCGTATGCTACCGTCGGGCTTCGGGATGAGCACTATGGGACTGGACCACTCACTGTTAAGACTCCTCTATGACTCCAAGTTCTAACATGGTTTTAACTTCCTTAGAAATAGCTTCTCGCTGAGCTTCAGGAATCCTATATGGCTTTAAATGAACCCTGACCCCTGGTTCTGTGACAATGTCATGTTTTATTATGGTCGTTCGGCCAGGCAGCTCTGAAAATACCTCCCTATTTTGGATGAGAAATTCTTTAACCTGATTGTTCTGATCAGCTGATAATGTCTCTGACACCTTCACTGCGGGAAGCAACCGGGGTGAAGACACCGAAGGGCAAGGCTCCGCTGACAGAGACAACCTATCTTTCCAGGGTTTGATTAAGTTAACATGGTAGATCTGTTCGGGTTTTCTCTTTCCCGGCTGGTATACTTTGTAATTAACCTCATTCACTTTTTCCCTAATCTCAAATGGACCCTGCCATTTAGCTAGGAATTTGCTTTCCACAGTGGGTACCAAAACAAGAACTCTATCTCCAGGAGCAAATTCCCGTATCTTGGCACTCCGGTTATAGACCCTCTGTTGAGCACTTTGGGCCTGTTCCATGTGCTCTCTGACAACAGGTACCACGGCTGCAATCCTATCCTGCATTTGTGTTACATGCTCAATAACGCTTCTATAAGGAGTGGGCTGTCCTTCCCACGTCTCTTTGGCAATATCCAACAGCCCTCTGGGGTGTCTACCATACAACAAATCAAATGGAGAAAACCCCGTAGAGGACTGAGGAACTTCTCTGATGGCCATTAACAAGTAGGGCAACAAACAATCCCAGTTTTTCCCATCTCTCTCAACAACCTTTTTTAACATACTTTTTAATGTTTTATTAAACCTTTCCACCAACCCGTCAGTTTGGGGATGGTAGATGGACGTCCTGAGGTGAGTGACCTTAAATAACTTGCACAACTCTTTCATGATCCTTGACATAAATGGAGTACCTTGGTCAGTCAAAATTTCTTTTGGTATTCCCACTCTACTAAATACCTGCACCAGCTCCCTAGCTATCGCCTTGGTTGTGATAGTGCGTAAAGGGACAGCCTCAGGATATCGAGTGGCATAGTCCATAATTACCAGGATATACTGATGGCCCCGAGCAGACTTTAACAAGGGCCCCACGAGATCCATGGCTATTCTGTCAAACGGGACCTCTATAATAGGCATGGGAACTAGTGGGCTCCTGAAATGGGGTCTAGGGGCATGATACTGGCATTCAGGACAGGAAGAACAATATTCAGACACTTCTTTATAAACCCCTGGCCAAAAGAACCTTTGTAAAACTCTTTCAGTGGTTTTTTCTGCCCCTAAATGTCCTGCGGTAACGTGACTATGAGCTAAATCTAGTACCGTTCTCCGATAAGGCTGGGGAACTACCAGCTGTTCCACCACATCCTCACCCCTTTTGACAATGTGGTACAAGAGCTCATTACAGATGGCCATGTGGGGATACGTAACCCTGTCACCTGGTACCACAGGTTCCCCATTAACAATCTTAACATTCTCTCTAGCCTTTATTAAGGTAGGATCCTTTAACTGTTCAGACGCAAACAGATCCTTCTTTACCTCCAGGTCAGGCACGCTTTCAGTTCTAACTACTATGTCTCTGTTCCCGGCAAGAGGGTCCTCACTGGACTCCCCATCTGTCACTTCCCCAGCCAAACTAGCAAAAGGCAAAGGGCCAGAAAGTTCCGAAGACCCACGTACATCCATAAAATCACCGGTATTATCAACTGGCTTTTTACTTCTCACATCTGTTGATAACCGTGTTTCCCACAGTTTCCAAAAATGAGGAAAATCCCTCCCTATTATGGCCTCATGCACCAAGGTAGGGACCAGTCCCACTTTAACCATTGCTGACCCACAACAAGTTTCTATATTCACCTCAGCAGTGGCATAATGTTGGGTATCCCCATGTATGCAAGTTACCCCAATAGGTATTTGCTGGACCTTTAAGGGGTTCACTAACCCAGCTTTCACGAGGGTAACTAAACTTCCTGAATCTAGCAAGGCCTCTACCCGGTTACCTTCTAAGAACACATCACACATTTGTTTTTCCAGCTCAGGTGAAGGTACCACAGTACAGGCTAACCTAGCAAAGAAAGACATTCTGCGACATTCAAAGGCAGCATCACATTGCATGGGTTCTTGCGTGACTGGGCAATTGGCAATAACATGACCTGGCATACCACACCTAAAAAATTTAACCACACGATTATCAACCCATTTGGGCAGCATAGACCGTTCTAGCCCCATTGGCCTGTTTCCAGGGCCAGTGTTTACAGTCTCTCCAGCCTTGCGTTCTCTTAACCGCCCAGCAACGTTTTCCCACGGAACAGTCTTACCAGTCTTTACTGAAGGGCGCTGTCGAGGATCTATGGGTTGCTGGGTGGTCATCAGTAGTTCCTCTGCTGCCAAATACCTCTCTACCATGTCCACTAATTGGTCAGCAGTACCCGGGTTTCCATGGCTCACCCACTTGCGCAGGACCATGGGCAAAGATCTCAAGTAGCGGTCCATGACGACTCTTTCCACCATCTGGGGACCAGTTAATGTCTCTGGCTGTAGCCATTTTTTTGTTAACTGAATAAGGTCGTGCATCTGGGAGCGCGGAGGCTTCTCCATGGCGTACAGCCAACGGTGCACCCGTTGTGCTCGTACTGACAGCGTGACTCCCAGGCGGGTCAGGATCTCAGTCTTTAGTTTATCATAGTCCCGAGCCTCAGCAGGGCTTAAATCAAAGTAAGCTTTTTGGGGCTCACCTGACAGGAAAGGTGCCAGCAGACTGGCCCACTGTGCTGTCGGCCAGTTCTCACGCTCGGCAGTCCTTTCAAACGTGGTCAGATAGGCCTCCACATCATCAGCCTCTGTCATTTTCTGCAGGAAGTGACTGGCTCGTATAGAACTAGAGCTGGTTGGAGCACTGACGGCCACATCTCCAACCCGAGCTGCAAGTCTCTGCACCACTTCTGCTAAGGCCTCTCTATCCTGACGCTGTTGCCTGTAAAGTTCATCAACAACTGCCTGCTGTTGTCTCTTATTTTCCTCCATTGCCACCTGCTGCTGTCTTATATTTTCCTCCATTGCCACCTGCTGCTGTCGGTTGGCCTCCTGCTGTAGTCTCCAATTTTCCTCCATTGCCACCTGCTGCTGTCGGTTGGCCTCCTGCTGAGCCGCTGTAGCTTGCAGCAAGGCTTTAAGCAGATCCTCCATGTCAACAGATTTTTCAGGCGGCTTTGTAGCTGCTTTCACCCAGGACATATATCAAACCCTCAGGGGTGAGTCTCAGTAACTTCACACTGGGCTGTATCTGCATAAACCACCGTTTTCTGCAGGCCTCACAAAGCTGCTGCTTTCACTTATGCGCAGAACGGCCTGCTCGCATTCTCCACCAAGTTGTAACACTGTAGGGGTGCAAGGTGCCTTTTCCTGGGGAATATGGCCGCACGCAGCAGCTGAGGAACAACACAAGTCCAGTTTCTGGTACAACTGACCCTGGCCAGTTTTATTGAAACAGAAAATAAAACAAACCCCAAAATAAAAATACCTTGCCTGTCCGGCACTAACTAAACATAAGATGTTCCTAACTGTCACTAAACAAAACACAGAGTTCTTCAGTACATACTGTATAGCTTACTTGCATCAGAAAGCGTGTCTCTCACACACAGATCCTGCAGCCTTCCCAGGCAGTCTGCCCATACTAATCAGGTTAGAAGCACTATATCACTCTTACACAGCTGAAACCCTGATTAGCCCTCTGTGAGGCCAAAGACCCGAACTGGGCCCAATGTCTAGAACTCGCCTTATCTCTCTCTCAGAGCCTTTACCCAGCTTTTACAGCAAACTGAAAAGGTTCAGACAAAACAAAAAGCATTTTTCCTAGAAGTTAACATTTTCTAAAACATGTAAGACAAGAACCTGGGACAAATATACCTGCCCTCAAACACTATCCCAGTGTTCTTGTCACAGTATATATATATCCTCTTTGCTGCTCCTGCCAACAGGCCATAGGGGATAGGGGGAAGCAGCAGAGAGACCGGTCATGAGGAGTCATCAGCTGTGGCCTATCCTTACAAGTCATGTGACATATCGGAAGCAGGGACGTGCAGTCATGGGAGGCAGTGCCTCCCCTGTCATTAATGATTAAGATAATACAAAGAAGATGCATATGACACATATTCTGTGTCATATGTATCCTCTTAATATTATTCTTATCATTGCTCCTCTCTTTATGTGTTTGGGAGGCACCGATCGTGGTGCCTCCCGTTGTCACTGGGGAAAGGTATGGGAGCGGGGGGGCGGGCACGGGCGGGGACTAGCCATGGGCAGTAAAAGCCCATTGAAAATATATGGGAAAGCGGCACCATTAGAGGTGCCGCTTTCATACAGGGACGTGCTTTCAACCTATGAAAGCACTTCCCTGTCAGTGAGGCCACAGTGATTGGCCAGCGGATCCGTCACTGGATCCGCTGTCAATCACTGTGTGGGCGACGCTGGCGGAGAAGGAGAAGGTGCGGGCGGCGGGATGCGGCGGTGGTGCGGGCGGCGGGATGCAGCGGTGGTGCGGGCGGCGGTGGTGCGGGCGGCGGGTTGCGGCGGCGGTGCGGGCGGCGGAAGTTTACCTTTAGCCTGCAGAGTTTGGCAGCGGAGCGGTACCAGTTTCAAAAATAGCTCCTCAGCGTCATTTTTGAAATTCAAGATGGCCGCCGCGAGCCAATCACGGCTCGCCGCGTCATCGCCACGCCCCCTCCGGCTGACTTATATAAGTCAGCGCGAGGCAGAGGAGCGTCAGTCCGACGGCGGAGGAGGAGCTGTGAAGAGCTCCTGAAGAAAGAAGACGCCGGAAGTTCTGGATGGGCGGCGGCTATGCAAAAGAGCTTAGCAGCCGCCGCTCACCAGGTGAAGACGCTGGAAGCCCTGGGGATGTGGCGCCCCCCAGGTGAAGATGCAGGAAGCCCTGGGAAGGCGGCGGCCACGCAAAAGAGCTTAAAGGCCGCCGCCCCCAGGTGAAGATCCAGTTTAATAAAACTTATTTTTAAGACGTGTGGTGTTTTATTTTAATATTTTCTTTACAGGTGGACTACAGGTGCCAGCGGGCCCTTTATGTCCGGGCATGCTGGCACTTGTGGTTCTCCAAGTGCCAGCATGCTGGGGCAGGCTTGCTGGGACCTCTAGGCCACCTGTAAAGAACAATATTAACAATGAACCCCGCACCCACCGCCACCAGGGGTGCGGGGCATAGCACTGGGCTATCAGCCCAGTGCTGGTTATTGCTCGGGAGGGGGGACCCCATTTTTAATTTTTGGGGTTCCCACTTTCAGAGGAATTCCAACCCTGGACTGACTGGCTCGGGGGGATGATTAATGTTATGGCAAGGGGACCCCACACTGAGTGTCTCCCCTGCTATGGCATTACTCCCCCTGGCTGGCTCTGCCTAGTGCTGGTTTTACTGATGTGTCGGGGGACCACACTTTTTTTTTCTTTTTTTCGGGGGGGGGGGGGGGGTGCTTGTTAGCTGCCAGTGCCTCCCCAACCAGTGACCTCACCGCACGTCACTGATCGGAAGAGGCCCCCAGAAATCTATAACCCCAACCTGTTCCTGACAACACTGCTGGTCAGAGGAAGACTGGAGCAGATGCAGAGGGCTCTTAGGGATGCAGCATGAGATAATAACCACCGGGGGGGGGGGGGGGACTCAGATGAAAGTATGAACATGGTGTGTGTGTGTGGGGGGGCATTTCAACGCAAGGACAAGGTTCGGAAAGTACAATTTAAAGCAGAAAAGGATTACTACAGTGCTAGGCTGAACTGTAAAGCCACACTGCCAGTTGCCTTTATAAGCATTTAGGGAGCACAGGATCAGTACGAGATCCCGCCGGACGAGATCCCGGCAGTCGTAATACCGACACCGGGATTTCGTCCGGCAGAGTCCCGACGGGGGCGAGTGCAACGCAGCCCCTTGCGGGCTCGCTGCGCTCGCCGCGCTGCGGGCACAGTGCCTTGCTACACTCGGCACACTAATTTATTCTCCCTCTATGGGTGTCGTGGACACCCACAGAGGAAGAATATGTCAGGATTGTGCCGGTCGGATCCCGGTGTCGGTATTACGACCGCTGGGATCTCGTACGGCGGGATCTTGACCGCATACCGGGAGCACAGGTGGCTGATCCTCCCATGCCACCCTTCTGGCTTTGTCTATGCAATGTTGCAATGATAAAAGAGTAACAATAAAATGCCATTGCCTGTAAGTGATGCAAGTACAGCCTGCTGTCTTATAAAGGTTTATACAGTATATTTATATTTATTTAGGACTCTACCATATACTTACCTATTAAGCAATGTATTATTTCTCCTCTCTCTTTTTCTCACTAATTTAAAAAATGAAAAGTGGTGGTGGTGCCCACAGCAACCAATCATATTCTAGCAATCATTTCTCTATCATTCTATTAGAAAATCTGATTGATAGCCTATAGGCCACACCACCACTTTTCATTTTTAGAAGCTGTGCTTGGATGTGTACAGTACATAAAATTAAGAATCAAAAATGAGGCAAAACATAATTTTCACACACTGTACTGCCAGCCCAGAGCACCCTATTTAAATTTCTTTCATGCTCCTGTTCACTGCCAGTACAACTTGTCTATACTAGTTCCTGCACCAAACCCAAACCTGTTTCCGTGATATGATGTTATCACCGTACACCTTGACAAGTTGGTGAATTTTATATGCTGATGTGCCATTTAGATGCAGAAATCTGATCACACTATGCACCTCAACGTTTGACCATATTTCCGCCAGCCCTTTCACCTTACAACTAGTGATGAGCGGGTTCGGTTCCTCGGAATCCGAACCCCCCCGAACTTCACCCATTTTACACGGGTCCGAGGCATACTCGGATACTCCAGTATTGCTCGGTTAACCCGAGCGCGCCCGAACGTCATCATCCCGCTGTCGGATTCTCGCGAGATTCGGATTCTATATAAGGAGCCGCGCGTCGCCGCCATTTTTCACTCGTGCATTGGAAATGATAGTGAGGGGACATGGCTGGCGTCCTCTCACTTTGTTTCAGGACTTTCAGCGGGCTGCAAATATCTTTATTCTGGGGACCAGCAGTATTATAGGAGGAGTACAGTGCAGAGTTTTGCTGACCAGTGACCACCTGTATTATACGTTCTCTGCCTGAAAAACGCTCCATATCTGTGCTCAGTGAGCTGCATATATAAGTGCTCACACTGCTTTATTGTGGGGACTGGGGACCAGCAGTATTATATAGGAGGAGTACAGTGCAGAGTTTTGCTGACCAGTGACCCCCAGTATTATACGTTCTCTGCCTGAAAAACGCTCCATATCTGTGCTCAGTGTGCTGCATATATCTGTGCTCACACTGCTTTATTGTGGGGACTGGGGACCACCAGTATTATAAAGGAGGAGTACAGTGCAGAGTTTTGCTGACCAGTGACCACCAGTATTATACGTTCTCTGCCTGAAAAACGCTCCATATCTGTGCTCAGTGTGCTGCATATATCTGTGCTCACACTGCTTTATTGTGGGGACTGGGGACCAGCAGTATTATATAGGTGGAGTACAGTGCAGAGTTTTGCTGACCAGTGACCACCAGTATTATACGTTCTCTGCCTGAAAAACGCTCCATATCTGTGCTCAGTGTGCTGCATATATCTGTGCTCACACTGCTTTATTGTGGGGACTGGGGACCACCAGTATTATATAAGAGGTGTACAGTGCAGAGTTTTGCTGACCAGTGACCACCAGTATTATACGTTCTCTGCCTGAAAAACGCTCCATATCTGTGCTCAGTGTGCTGCATATATCTGTGCTCACACTGCTTTATTGTGGGGACTGGGGACCAGCAGTATTATATAGGAGGAGTACAGTGCAGAGTTTTGCTGACCAGTGACCACCAGTATTATACGTTCTCTGCCTGAAAAACGCTCCATATCTGTGCTGCATTGTAGTATATAGTAGGAGTACAGTGCATAATTTTGCTGACCACCAGTATATAATATATAGGAGTACGGTACAGAAGGCCACTGCTCTACCTACCTCTGTGTCGTCAAGTATACTATCCATCCATACCTGTGGTGCATTTCAGTTTTGCACAGTTTGCTGACCACCAGTATATACTACATAGCAGTACGGTACAGAAGGCCACTGCTCTTCCTACCTCTGTGTCGTCAAGTATACTATCCATCCATACCTGTGGTGCATTTCAGTTTTGCACAGTTTGCTGACCACCAGTATATACTATATAGCAGTACGGTACAGAAGGCCACTGCTCTACCTACCTCTGTGTCGTCAAGTATACTATCCATCCATACCTGTGGTGCATTTCAGTTGTGCGCAGTATATATAGTAGTAGGCCATTGCTATTGATATATTACTGGCATATAATTCCACACATTAAAAAATGGAGAACAAAAATGTGGAGGGTAAAATAGGGAAAGATCAAGATCCACTTCCACCTCGTGCTGAAGCTGCTGCCACTAGTCATGGCCGAGACGATTAAATGCCATCAACGTCGTCTGCCAAGGCCGATGCCCAATGTCATAGTAGAGAGCATGTAAATTCCAAAAAAATAAAGCTCAGTAAAATGACCCAAAAATCTAAATCAAAATCGTCTGAGGAGAAGCGTAAACTTGCCAATGAGCCATTTACGACACGGAGTGGCAAGGAACGGCTGAGGGCCTGGCCTATGTTCATGGCTAGTGGTTCAGCTTCACATGAGGATGGAAGCACTCATCCTCCTGCTAGAAAACTTAAAAGAGTTAAGATGGCAAAACCACAGCAAAGAACTGTGCGTTCTTCTAAATCCCAAATCCCCAAGGAGAGTCCAATTGTGTCGGTTGCGATGCCTGACCTTCCCAACACTGGACGGGAAGAGGTTGCGCCTTCCACCATTTGCACGCCCCCTGCAAGTGCTGGAAGGAGCACCCGCAGTCCAGTTCCTGATAGTCAAATTGAAGATGTCACTGTAGAAGTACACCAGGATGAGGATATGGGTGTTGCTGGCGCTGGGGAGGAAATTGACAAGGAGGATTCTGATGGTGAGGTGGTTTGTTTAAGTCAGGCACCTCTTTTTTTCTTTGCATCATGTGCTGTTTGGGGACTATTTTTTAAATCTGCCATCCTGTCTGACACTGCAGTGCCACTCCTAGATGGGCCAGGTGTTTGTGTCGGCCACTTGGGTCGCTTAGCTTAGCCATCCAGCGACCTTGGTGCACCTCTTTTTTTTCTTTGCATCATGTGCTGTTTGGGGACTATTTTTTGAAGTGCCATCCTGTCTGACACTGCAGTGCCACTCCTAGATGGGCCAGGTGTTTGTGTCGGCCACTTGGTTCGCATAGCTTAGCCATCCAGCGACCTTGGTGCACCTCTTTTTTTTCTTTGCATCATGTGCTGTTTGTGGACTATTTTTTGAAGTGCCATACTGTCTGACACTGCAGTGCCACTCCTAGATGGGCCAGGTGTTTGTGTCGGCCACTTGGGTCGCTTAGCTTAGTCAGACAGCTACCTCATTGCGCCTCTTTTTTTCTTTGCATCATGGCCCTCATTCCGAGTTGATCGGTCGCAAGGCGAATTTAACAGAGTTACACACGCTAAGCCGCCGCCTACTGGGAGTGTATCTTAGCATCTTAAAATTGCGACCGATGTATTCGCAATATTGCGATCACAAACTACTTAGCAGATTTAGAGTAGCTCCACACTTACTCTGCCTGTGCGATCAGTTCAGTGCTTGTCGTTCCTGGTTTGACGTCACAAACACACCCAGCGTTCGCCCAACCACTCCCCCGTTTCTCCGGCCACTCCTGCGTTTTTTCCGGAAACGGTAGCGTTTTCAGCCACACGCCCATAAAACGCCGTGTTTCCGCCCAGTAACACCCATTTCCTGTCAATCACATTACGATCGCCGGAGCGATGAAAAAGCCGTGAGTAAAAATACTATCTTCATTGTTAAATTACTTGGCGCAGTCGCAGTGCGAATATTGCGCATGCGTACTAAGCGGATTTTCATTGCGATGCGATGAAAAATACCGAGCGAACGACTCGGAATGAGGGCCCATGTTCTGTTTGGGGACTATTTTTTTGAAGTGCCATCCTGCCTGACACTGCAGTGCCACTCCTAGATGGGCCAGGTGTTTGTGTCGGCCACTTGGGTCGCTTAGCTTAGCCATCCAGCGACCTTGGTGCACCTCTTTTTTTTCTTTGCATCATGTGCTGTTTGGGGACTATTTTCTGAAGTGCCATCCTGTCTGACACTGCAGTGCCACTCCTAGATGGGCCAGGTGTTTGTGTCGGCCACTTGGGTCGCTTAGCTTAGTCACACAGCTACATCATTGCGCCTCTTTTTTTCTTGGCATCATGTGCTGTTTGGGGACTATTTTTTTGAAGTGCCATCCTGCCTGACACTGCGGTGCCACTCCTAGATGGGCCAGGTGTTTGTGTCGGCCACTTGGGTCGCATAGCTTAGCCATCCAGCGACCTTGGTGCACCTCTTTTTTTTCTTTGCATCATGTGCTGTTTGGGGACTATTTTTTGAAGTGCCATGCTGCCTGACACTGCAGTGCCACTCCTAGATGGGCCAGGTGTTTGTGTCGGCCACTTGGGTCGCATAGCTTAGCCATCCAGCGTACTTGGTGCACCTCTTTTTTTCTTTGCATCATGTGCTGTTTGGGGACTATTTTTTGAAGTGCCATACTGCCTGACACTGCAGTGCCACTCCTAGATGGGCCAGGTGTTTGTGTCGGCCACTTGTGTCGCTTAGCTTAGCCATCCAGCGACCTTGGTGCACCTCTTTTTTTCTTTGCATCATGTGCTGTTTGGGGATTATTTTTTTGAAGTGCCATCCTGCCTGACACTGCAGTGCCACTCCTAGATGGGCCAGGTGTTTGTGTCGGCCACTTGGGTCGCTTAGCTTAGTCATCCAGCGACCTCGGTGCAATTTTTAGGATTAAAAATAATATTGTGAGGTGTGAGGTGTTCAGAATAGACTGAAAATGAGTGTAAATTATGGTTATTGAGGTTAATAATACTATGGGATCAAAATGACCCCCAAATTCTATGATTTAAGCTGTTTTTAAGGGTTTTTTTCTAAAAAAAAACACCCGAATCCAAAACACACCCGAATCCGACAAAAAATTTTCAGGGAGGTTTTGCCAAAACGCGTCCGAATCCAAAACACGGCCGCGGAACCGAATCCAAAACCAAAACACAAAACCCGAAAAATGTCCGGTGCACATCACTACTTACAACTGATGTTGCGACAATAAGGGCGGTACTCAAATGATATATCACACCCAATCTCTTTTCTAAAATGATCTCCGTTATCGTGCATATTGCGCCCATAGTAATCAGTAGAGATGAGCGCCTGAAATTTTTCGGGTTTTGTGTTTTGGTTTTGGGTTCGGTTCCGCGGCCGTGTTTTGGGTTCGAACGCGTTTTGGCAAAACCTCACCGAATTTTTTTTGTCGGATTCGGGTGTGTTTTGGATTCGGGTGTTTTTTTCAAAAAACACTAAAAAACAGCTTAAATCATAGAATTTGGGGGTCATTTTGATCCCAAAGTATTATTAACCTCAAAAACCATAATTTACACTCATTTTCAGTCTATTCTGAATACCTCACACCTCACAATATTATTTTTAGTCCTAAAATTTGCACCGAGGTCGCTGTGTGAGTAAGATAAGCGACCCTAGTGGCCGACACAAACACCGGGCCCATCTAGGAGTGGCACTGCAGTGTCACGCAGGATGTCCCTTCCAAAAAACCCTCCCCAAACAGCACATGACGCAAAGAAAAAAAGAGGCGCAATGAGGTAGCTGTGTGAGTAAGATTAGCGACCCTAGTGGCCGACACAAACACCGGGCCCATCTAGGAGTGGCACTGCAGTGTCACGCAGGATGTCCCTTCCAAAAAACCCTCCCCAAACAGCACATGACGCAAAGAAAAAAAGAGGCGCAATGAGGTAGCTGACTGTGTGAGTAAGATTAGCGACCCTAGTGGCCGACACAAACACCGGGCCCATCTAGGAGTGGCACTGCAGTGTCACGCAGGATGTCCCTTCCAAAAAACCCTCCCCAATCAGCACATGATGCAAACAAAAAGAAAAGAAAAAAGAGGTGCAAGATGGAATTGTCCTTGGGCCCTCCCACCCACCCTTATGTTGTATAAACAAAACAGGACATGCACACTTTAACCAACCCATCATTTCAGTGACAGGGTCTGCCACACGACTGTGACTGATATGACGGGTTGGTTTGGACCCCCCCCAAAAAAGAAGCAATTAATCTCTCCTTGCACAAACTGGCTCTACAGAGGCAAGATGTCCACCTCATCTTCACCCTCCGATATATCACCGTGTACATCCCCCTCCTCACAGATTATCAATTCGTCCCCACTGGAATCCACCATCTCAGCTCCCTGTGTACTTTGTGGAGGCAATTGCTGCTGGTCAATGTCTCCGCGGAGGAATTGATTATAATTCATTTTAATGAACATCATCTTCTCCACATTTTCTGGATGTAACCTCGTACGCCGATTGCTGACAAGGTGAGCGGCGGCACTAAACACTCTTTCGGAGTACACACTTGTGGGAGGGCAACTTAGGTAGAATAAAGCCAGTTTGTGCAAGGGCCTCCAAATTGCCTCTTTTTCCTGCCAGTATAAGTACGGACTGTGTGACGTGCCTACTTGGATGCGGTCACTCATATAATCCTCCACCATTCTATCAATGTTGAGAGAATCATATGCAGTGACAGTAGACGACATGTCCGTAATCGTTGTCAGGTCCTTCAGTCCGGACCAGATGTCAGCATCAGCAGTCGCTCCAGACTGCCCTGCATCACCGCCAGCGGGTGGGCTCGGAATTCTGAGCCTTTTCCTCGCACCCCCAGTTGCGGGAGAATGTGAAGGAGGAGATGTTGACAGGTCGCGTTCCGCTTGACTTGACAATTTTGTCACCAGCAGGTCTTTCAACCCCAGCAGACCTGTGTCTGCCGGAAAGAGAGATCCAAGGTAGGCTTTAAATCTAGGATCGAGCACGGTGGCCAAAATGTAGTGCTCTGATTTCAACAGATTGACCACCCGTGAATCCTTGTTAAGCGAATTAAGGGCTGCATCCACAAGTCCCACATGCCTAGCGGAATCGCTCCCTTTTAGCTCCTTCTTCAATGCCTCCAGCTTCTTCTGCAAAAGCCTGATGAGGGGAATGACCTGACTCAGGCTGGCAGTGTCTGAACTGACTTCACGTGTGGCAAGTTCAAAGGGCATCAGAACCTTGCACAACGTTGAAATCATTCTCCACTGCACTTGAGACAGGTGCATTCCACCTACTATATCGTGCTCAATTGTATAGGCTTGAATGGCCTTTTGCTGCTCCTCCAACCTCTGAAGCATATAGAGGGTTGAATTCCACCTCGTTACCACTTCTTGCTTCAGATGATGGCAGGGCAGGTTCAGTAGTTTTTGGTGGTGCTCCAGTCTTCTGTACGTGGTGCCTGTACGCCGAAAGTGTCCCGCAATTTTTCTGGCCACCGACAGCATCTCTTGCACGCCCCTGTCGTTTTTTAAAAAAATTCTGCACCACCAAATTCAAGGTATGTGCAAAACATGGGACGTGCTGGAATTTGCCCATATTTAATGCACACACAATATTGCTGGCGTTGTCCGATGCCACAAATCCACAGGAGAGTCCAATTGGGGTAAGCCATTCCGCGATGATCTTCCTCAGTTGCCGTAAGAGGTTTTCAGCTGTGTGCGTATTCTGGAAAGCGGTGATACAAAGCGTAGCCTGCCTAGGAAAGAGTTGGCGTTTGCGAGATGCTGCTACTGGTGCCGCCGCTGCTGTTCTTGCGGCGGGAGTCCATACATCTACCCAGTGGGCTGTCACAGTCATATAGTCCTGACCCTGCCCTGCTCCACTTGTCCACATGTCCGTGGTTAAGTGGACATTGGGTACAACTGCATTTTTTAGGACACTGGTGAGTCTTTTTCTGACGTCCGTGTACATTCTCGGTATCGCCTGCCTAGAGAAGTGGAACCTAGATGGTATTTGGTAACGGGGGCACACTGCCTCAATAAATTGTCTAGTTCCCTGTGAACTAACGGCGGATACCGGACGCACGTCTAACACCAACATAGTTGTCAAGGACTCAGTTATCCGCTTTGCAGTAGGATGACTGCTGTGATATTTCATCTTCCTCGCAAAGGACTGTTGAACAGTCAATTGCTTACTGGAAGTAGTACAAGTGGGCTTACGACTTCCCCTCTGGGATGACCATCGACTCCCAGCGGCAACAACAGCAGCGCCAGCAGCAGTAGGCGTTACACGCAAGGATGCATCGGAGGAATCCCAGGCAGGAGAGGACTCGTCAGAATTGCCAGTGACATGGCCTGCAGGACTATTGGCATTCCTGGGGAAGGAGGAAATTGACACTGAGGGAGTTGGTGGGGTGGTTTGCGTGAGCTTGGTTACAAGAGGAAGGGATTTACTGGTCAGTGGACTGCTTCCGCTGTCACCCAAAGTTTTTGAACTTGTCACTGACTTATTATGAATGCGCTGCAGGTGACGTATAAGGGAGGATGTTCCGAGGTGGTTAACGTCCTTACCCCTACTTATTACAGCTTGACAAAGGGAACACACGGCTTGACACCTGTTGTCCGCATTTCTGGTGAAATACCTCCACACCGAAGAGCTGATTTTTTTGGTATTTTCACCTGGCATGTCAACGGCCATATTCCTCCCACGGACAACAGGTGTCTCCCCGGGTGCCTGACTTAAACAAACCACCTCACCATCAGAATCCTCCTGGTCAATTTCCTCCCCAGCGCCAGCAACACCCATATCCTCCTCATCCTGGTGTACTTCAACACTGACATCTTCAATCTGACTATCAGGAACTGGACTGCGGGTGCTCCTTCCAGCACTTGCAGGGGGCGTGCAAATGGTGGAAGGCGCATGCTCTTCACGTCCAGTGTTGGGAAGGTCAGGCATCGCAACTGACACAATTGGACTCTCCTTGTGGATTTGGGATTTCGAAGAACGCAGTTCTTTGCGGTGCTACTGCTTTTGCCAGCTTGAGTCTTTTCATTTTTCTAGCGAGAGGCTGAGTGCTTCCATCCTCATGTGAAGCTGAACCACTAGCCATGAACATAGGCCAGGGCCTCAGCCGTTCCTTGCCACTCCGTGTGGTAAATGGCATATTGGCAAGTTTACGCTTCTCCTCCGACAATTTTATTTTAGGTTTTGGAGTCCTTTTTTTACTGATATTTGGTGTTTTGGATTTGACATGCTCTGTACTATGACATTGGGCATCGGCCTTGGCAGACGACGTTGCTGGCATTTCATCGTCTCGGCCATGACTAGTGGCAGCAGCTTCAGCACGAGGTGGAAGTGGATCTTGATCTTTCCCTAATTTTGGAACCTCAACATTTTTGTTCTCCATATTTTAATAGGCACAACTAAAAGGCACCTCAGGTAAACAATGGAGATGGATGGATTGGATACTAGTATACAATTATGGACGGGCTGCCGAGTGCCGACACAGAGGTAGCCACAGCCGTGAACTACCGCACTGTACTGTGTCTGCTGCTAATATATAGACTGGTTGATAAAGAGATAGTATACTCGTAACTAGTATGTATGTATAAAGAAAGAAAAAAAAACCACGGTTAGGTGGTATATACAATTATGGACGGGCTGCCGAGTGCCGACACAGAGGTAGCCACAGCCGTGAACTACCGCACTGTACTGTGTCTGCTGCTAATATATAGACTGGTTGATAAAGAGATAGTATACTCGTAACTAGTATGTATGTATAAAGAAAGAAAAAAAAACCACGGTTAGGTGGTATATACAATTATGGACGGGCTGCCGGGTGCCGACACAGAGGTAGCCACAGCCGTGAACTACCGCACTGTACTGTGTCTGCTGCTAATATATAGACTGGTTGATAAAGAGATAGTATACTCGTAACTAGTATGTATGTATAAAGAAAGAAAAAAAAACCACGGTTAGGTGGTATATACAATTATGGACGGGCTGCCGAGTGCCGACACAGAGGTAGCCACAGCCGTGAACTACCGCACTGTACTGTGTCTGCTGCTAATATATAGACTGGTTGATAAAGAGATAGTATACTCGTAACTAGTATGTATGTATAAAGAAAGAAAAAAAAACCACGGTTAGGTGGTATATACAATTATGGACGGGCTGCCGAGTGCCGACACAGAGGTAGCCACAGCCGTGAACTACCGCACTGTACTGTGTCTGCTGCTAATATATAGACTGGTTGATAAAGAGATAGTATACTCGTAACTAGTATGTATGTATAAAGAAAGAAAAAAAAACCACGGTTAGGTGGTATATACAATTATGGACGGGCTGCCGGGTGCCGACACAGAGGTAGCCACAGCCGTGAACTACCGCACTGTACTGTGTCTGCTGCTAATATATAGACTGGTTGATAAAGAGATAGTATACTCGTAACTAGTATGTATGTATAAAGAAAGAAAAAAAAACCACGGTTAGGTGGTATATACAATTATGGACGGGCTGCCGAGTGCCGACACAGAGGTAGCCACAGCCGTGAACTACCGCACTGTACTGTGTCTGCTGCTAATATATAGACTGGTTGATAAAGAGATAGTATACTCGTAACTAGTATGTATGTATAAAGAAAGAAAAAAAAACCACGGTTAGGTGGTATATACAATTATGGACGGGCTGCCGAGTGCCGACACAGAGGTAGCCACAGCCGTGAACTACCGCACTGTACTGTGTCTGCTGCTAATATATAGACTGGTTGATAAAGAGATAGTATACTCGTAACTAGTATGTATGTATAAAGAAAGAAAAAAAAACCACGGTTAGGTGGTATATACAATTATGGACGGGCTGCCGAGTGCCGACACAGAGGTAGCCACAGCCGTGAACTACCGCACTGTACTGTGTCTGCTGCTAATATAGACTGGTTGATAAAGAGATAGTATACTCGTAACTAGTATGTATGTATAAAGAAAGGAAAAAAAACCACGGTTAGGTGGTATATACAATTATGGACGGGCTGCCGAGTGCCGACACAGAGGTAGCCACAGCCGTGAACTACCGCACTGTACTGTGTCTGCTGCTAATATAGACTGGTTGATAAAGAGATAGTATACTACTAATATTATATATACTGGTGGTCAGGTCACTGGTCACTAGTCACACTGGCAGTGGCACTCCTGCAGCAAAAGTGTGCACTGTTTAATTTTAATATAATATTATGTACTCCTGGCTCCTGCTATAACCTATAACTGGCACTGCAGTAGTGCTCCCCAGTCTCCCCCACAATTATAAGCTGTGTGAGCTGAGCAGTCAGACAGATATATAATATATATAGATGATGCAGCACACTGGCCTGAGCCTGAGCAGTGCACACAGATATGGTATGTGACTGACTGAGTCACTGTGTGTATCGCTTTTTTCAGGCAGAGAACGGATATATTAAATAAACTGCACTGTGTGTCTGGTGGTCACTCACTATATAATATATTATGTACTCCTGGCTCCTGCTATAACCTATAACTGGCACTGCAGTAGTGCTCCCCAGTCTCCCCCACAATTATAAGCTGTGTGAGCTGAGCAGTCAGACAGATATATATAATATTATATATAGATAATAGATGATGCAGCACACTGGCCTGAGCCTGAGCAGTGCACACAGATATGGTATGTGACTGAGTCACTGTGTGCTGTGTATCGCTTTTTTCAGGCAGAGAACGGATTATAAATAAAACAGGTGGTCACTATCAGCAAAACTCTGCACTGTACTGAGTACTCCTAATGCTCCCCAAAATTAGTAAATCAAGTGTCTCTCTAATCTATTCTAAACGGAGAGGACGCCAGCCACGTCCTCTCCCTATCAATCTCAATGCACGTGTGAAAATGGCGGCGACGCGCGGCTCCTTATATAGAATCCGAGTCTCGCGATAGAATCCGAGCCTCGCGAGAATCCGACAGCGTCATGATGACGTTCGGGCGCGCTCGGGTTAACCGAGCAAGGCGGGAAGATCCGAGTCGCTCGGACCCGTGAAAAAAAACATGAAGTTCTGGCGGGTTCGGATTCAGAGAAACCGAACCCGCTCATCTCTAGTAATCAGGTTTAGCTATGTTAAGGATTGGGTGCCTCGCTACCCCAGGGGTAGCGAACTGAAATTATGATACCACGCCCCCGAGGGCAGAAACAGAACGGATGTGGAAGGGGGTGAAAATAATTGAATAGCGCCCTATGACTGATAATAGCTGTAATGGGAAGCAGTGGCCTACATGCTCTGGCCTGGTGGGAAATTATAATGAGATAGAGAACATTACACATGTGAGAGGTCTTGTTACCTTACTTACTGAACCACCCTCAAACTTCTGGTACCAATCATTTTGGATATGGGTGCAAGGGCATAGCTAACATAGATGCAGCGGGTGCAGCTGCTATGGGGCCCAGAGCTGAGAGGAGCCCACCTTCCCTATCATATAGATAGGTAGATAGATAGATAGATAGATAGATAGATAGATAGATAGATAGATAGATAGATAGATTTCACCATTGGGTGGCAGATAGGGGCCATTACAAACTTTTGCCTTGGGACCTGCAATATATCTAGGTATGCCCCTGCTGGACCTGCTTATTGGAATGTGGTAGAAAATTAACTAGAGGGCATTATAATGTTACAGAATAGGAACTGGGGGAACTGTTATATGACACAATATGAACTGGGGACACTTTATGTCATAATTTGAATTGGGGGTACTGGGTTGCATAATGTGTACTGGCAACCCTAAAATGGGACATAGCATGAACTAGGACCCTACTATGATTCATAAAATAGAGTATGACACTTCTATGGGGTATATTATTAACTAGGCACTACTATGGTTCAGAAAATGAACAAGGCACTATTATGGGGCATAAAATTAACAACTACTGTCAAGGGATGTCTCTTTAGAAGCAAATGGACAGCTGCCCCCTTCAAAATGTTGCCATGTACAAAGTTCTGGCTTTGCCTCTTTATATATACCGTATACTATATACTCGAGTATAAGCTGACTTTTTCAGCACCTTTTTTTGTGCTGAAAAAGCCACTTCGGCTTATACTCGAGTGAGTATTTAGGAGGGACACGGAGGGCACAGCGCGCGGCTCTCCTGTGTCCCTCCTGCGTCTCCGGCGGCAGCGGCGTGTGTGTGTTAAAGGAAGTGCACGAACCGGCACTTCCTTTAACACACACACGCCGCTGCCGCCGGAGACGCAGGAGGGACACAGGAGAGTTGCACGCTGTGCCCTCCGTGTCCCTCCTTCAGAAGGCAGCGCGGGAGCGACGGGACAGCGCGGGAGCGACGGAGGGTAAGTAACAAACTGGCACTGTGGGGCATATCTGGCACATCTGGCACTGTGGGGCATATCTGGCACTGTGGGGCATATCTGGCACATCTGGCACTGTGGGGCATATCTGGCAGCATGAGGGCATATCTGGCACTGTGGGGCATATCTGGCAGCATGAGGGTATATCTGGCAGCATGAGGGTATATCTGGCACATCTGGCACTGTGGGGCATATTTGGCAGCATGAGGACATATCTGGCACTGTGGGGCATGTCTGGCAGCATGAGGGCATATCTGGCACTGTGCGGCATATCTGGCAGCATGAGGGCATATCTGCCACTGTGGGGCATATCTGGCACATCTGGCACTGTGGGGCACAGCTGGAAGCATGAGGGCATATCTGGCACAGTGGGGCATATCTGGCACATCTGGCATTGTGGGGCATATCTGGCAGCATGAGGGCATATCTGGCACTGTGGGGCATATCTGGCACATCTGGCCCTGTGGGGCATATCTGGCAGCATGAGGGCATATCTGACACATCTGGCATTGTGGGGCATATCTGGCAGCATGAGGGCATATCTGGCACTGTGGGGCATATCTGGCAGCATGAGGGCATATCTGGCACTGTGGGGGCATATCTGGCAGTATGAGGGCATATCTGGCACTATGAGGGCTGTGTACGGCTAGAGCTGTATTTCCCACCCTAGGCTTATACTCGAGTCAATAAGTTTTCCCAGGTTTTTGTGGTAAAATTAGGTGCCTCGGCTTATATTCGGGTCGACTTATACTCGAGTATATACGGTATTTGCTAGAAGCCTTGTGCTTTTGTGAATAGTGAGAGTGTTTTCTCCCACTGACTTACCCTACTATGTAAATATTATGTCAGATTTGCTAGTTAAAAAAGCTTCCCAGGGGAAAAAATAAATGGTTCTTATGAGAAAAATACTTTTCAGTCAGTTAGAAACATATTACAAATCTTTTTTATTAGTCCAAACAAATGAATCTATTACAAAAATAAAGCTTAGGTGGAAATCTGGTACATCCTACTGCACACAACTTCCATTTCAGGCCACATAAATTGCTTTCACAGTCAGGACAAACTGGGAATGTGGTTTGGCCCCTGGCAACTATGGGGGTCATGCCGAGTTGATCGCTCGCTAGCAACTTTTTGCAGTGCTGCGATCAGATAGTCGCCGCCTATAGGGGAGTGTATTTTCTCTTTGCAAGTGTGCAAACGCTTTTGCAGCCGACGGCATAAAAAAGTTTTTTGCCGTTTCTGAGTAGCTCTGGACTTACTCAGCCGCTGCGATCACTTCAGTCTTTTTGGTCCTTGAATTGACGTCAGACACCCGCCCTGCAAATGCTTGTACACGCCTGCGTTTTTCCAAACATTCCCAGAAAACGGTCAGTTGACACCCACAAACGCCCTCTTCCTGTCAATCACCTTGCGATCGTCTGTGCGAATGGATTCTTCATTAAATCCATCGCCCAGCACCGATCCTCTTTGTACCCATACGCATGCGCAGTTTTGCCAAGATTTAACCTGCTTGCTAGCGAGCGATCAACTCGGAATGACCCCCTAAGTACTCTTTCCGAGACAGAATTTTTCCTGGATAATAGCATATGCTGGTCTGTTTAATGTCTTATGCCCTAGTCATGTTTACGGTATGCATTAATGCTTAGCTTGTTAATAATTTAATTTAGCTTATATAAACTAATATAAACTAATATAATTTCTGAAGAAATATGTGCGAAAATCAAGTGTTATATTTCATATTTATATTGAAAGATAAAATTCTGTAGATTAAAGCAAGTCTGGCTGATCAAAAGATTACAATAACTTAACATGAATAAAATATATATTTTTTAACTTCTTAGATATTTGTTTTCAGTTACAAAGAACTGTAGGAAACCAAAATTTCATTAAAAAATACTGAACATTATCTGATAAAACACATCCTTTTAATATTTAAAATGCTCAAAAGGCAAAACTTCAAAAAGCAGCAAACCATCAAAATGAATTTGAGTGCTGCTTACACGGCTCGGCAATGAGCAGTGTGGCTGTGCTAGATTCTTCTAGATACTTATTCTGCACAAGTTATGCACTGCATGTCCGTACTGTGCATTGATCAAACTTTTATTGTGCCAGCTGTTCTTCTCACACTTGAAAAAGAAACATGAACAAAACAAGAAAGAATATAGAAACACAACTTGAATGCCTCAAATTCCTAGAGACACCTTATTTCATGTCTGATTCCAAAAGATGTAGCTGGGCTATGGGGAATACAGTGAATGCAATGTTGACACATTTTTGGGCAGATTGGTCATAGACTCTAGGAATATTCCCAATGGTGGACTGATGGCTCATGAGCTGGTTGTCTGGCCAATGCCGAGATTGGGGTGTCTCACCTGGTTTATTAGCAGTCAGTTCCAAATGAAGCTGCTTCCTGGTGGCTGGCACATTCCTCCCAGGAAACGGCGATGCCCACAATCTTATAACACCATGTCAGGGAGTGTGGATTATTCCAGGGCTGGGCGCCCAGAAGTAGGAGTGTGGCCCCGGAAGACACAGGGACACACTAAAGGTTAGAGGTCCTCACCCCGGGCCTCTAAAGAACTCCCCTTCCCATCCAGGGTGGCGGTAAGGTCTCCATGCTGGGCTTCCGTCTGCCTCCTGGCTATTCCTCAGTGGGTTGATTTTATTTATAAATATGATTAAGTATAATAGAATTTTGATGATTTATACTTTATTGGATCTCATTTATTTTTACTGTCCTTTAAATACATAGGGCTCTATTCATGAAGAAAGTGAAATGACAATTGTTGCTTATCTCTATATACCACATCAGTTACATGCAATATATAGCGTAGTTAAGTAGCAATTTATATATACTCACTTTCCCTGCAATGCGATCCGAAATCCAGGGCTCCTGCAATGTTGTTTTCAGATGTGGTCCCAGATGCAGTCTTGACGTCTGCTGTGGTCCTGATGCTGCCTTCAGGTGGTGGTGGTGGTGGGGAGAGGGTGTGGGGGTCAGAGCAGTGCAGCGCTAGTGTTAAAAGCAGGACAGAGCAGATGTGTGTGTGTGGTGGTGGGGGGGGGCCCTCGGGGAAGCGAGGGCTGTCAACAGAAGGGTAGTGGCAGTGGGCATTCAAAAGTCTGAAGTGACTACAGTATGTTGGGCCTTTTCTAGGCTGGACAGAGTGGGGGTGGGGGACTGAACAGTATCAACAGCTCAGATATGTTCAATGGGGAGCAGAGCGGGCCGGAATTAGCAGGTGGGACGCTGTCAGAGTTTTGGCGGGAGGTGTAGAGCAGCAGAAGCAGCGGGGGGTGGGGGGGACATAGAGCAGCAGCAGGTGCAGCAGGGAGGCACGGAGTGGGGGATAGATCGGCAGTGTGGGGAAGGAGAATTGGGGGAGAGAGCATCAGCGGCAGGGAGCAGCCTAAAGCAGGGGCAGACTTTTTTCTCTTCCCCTCTCTCCTTGGTGACACCTCTGATTGACTGTCTCTGCTGCTCTTTTTCCTTCACCAGTCTTCTTCTTCCTGAGATGGCGAATGTTTTCTTAGAAGGGAAATTAAAAGGTGAGGTTTCTATGGTTTCTATGATTCTATGAATCGCTCTACCCAAACTACTGTATGAGGAACCAATACTGACACAGAGCAGGGGCACTGCTGGAGAAATCTGAAATTTCTCCATGGTAACCCCTTCTATGAATAGGAGGAAGCAATGAAAAGCCCTATAATCACCGATAAAGGACTTTTCACTGCTACGGTACATGAAGATCGTCTGTTCTGCGCATGCGTATGAGCCGCCGGGCGCACGCGCCAAGTAATTTCACACAAAACTAAGCAATTTTACACAGGGGCGAGCGACGCTTTTCAGTCGCTCTGCTGATTGGTGTGTGATTGACAGGAAGTGGGTGTTTCTGGGTGGTAACTGAGCATTTTCTGGGAGTGTGCTAAATGTCAGGCTGGGGAAACGGAGGAGTGACTGGCCGAACGCAGGGCGTGTTTGTGACGTCAATGCAGGAACTAAACGGACTGAGGTGATCGCAATCTAGGAGTAAGTCTGGAGCTACTCAGAAACTGCAGGAAAAGATTTTCGAGCAATTCTGCTAATCTTTCGTTCGCACTTCTGCTAAGCTAAGATACACTCCCAGAGGGCGGCGGCCTAGCGTTTGCAATGCTGCTAAAAGCAGCTAGCGAGCGAACAACTCGGAATGAGGGCCATTGTTTGCTCTGTTTACATCCATTGCCCTTTATAAGCATCTCTTTAATGCACAGGTTCTCAAATTCGGTCCTCAGGACCCCACACAGCGCATGTTTTGCAGGTCTCCTCACAGAATCACAAGTAAAATAATTTGCTCCACCTGTGGACCTTTTAAAATGTGTCTGTGAGTAATTAATACACCTGTGCACCTGTTGGGTTACCTGCAAAACATGCACTGTGTGGGGTCCTGAGGACCGAGTTTGATAAGCCGCTCATAACTTTATTGTGATTACATAAACCTTTTACTTAAACTAGCTTATCACTAAATAAAACCACACCACACACTGAAATAAAGACACGGACACAGTAGCTGGAGTTAAAGGTCAGACGATGTTTATTAATCGCTGACCAACTCTTTAAACTAATAATTGAGGCCGAATTAGAATTGAATTGAATATATATTAACTTTAGTTTGGAGGATGGCAAACAGAAAACCGCTGCCAAACACCAGCACCCGTCACCTAGATGACAAACCACCAAACCAAGGAGGGGAGTACACATACCCCGCCTCCTTCCCGCATAACCCGCATTGTGCTGGCCTTACCCCTCTTTCTCTGGCAAACGTTCGGTTCCCGCAGGGGAACGTCTAAATGTCCAACCGCAAGAAAAGGACACACCTGCCGTCCATTTAAAGAGGGAGCCCCACAATGACCACTTATGCCTGTGTGACAGCTGGTTGGCAGCGATTTCCCGCCAATCTGGCTTTCAATAGCCCACAGCAAGAACAAAAAACGTAGACGCATTCTGGGAGGGCGGGCGGGCATAAACTGAAAGGCAAGAGGGAGTCTAGCAAGATGGCCACCCCCTATATACTAACCTAAGACCCTCCTCTTCATCCTGATGCACAACCCCTTAAACCAATAGGAAAAACCCAACCGGGAAAACTGATCTGCCTAGCAACTGCTTAGTCATTTAACAACCAATCACAAAAAGTTGATCGCTTATATGGCCTCAGGCTTATGCAGCCTTCAGCTTATCGAACCACTGCTTTAGTGTAATACAAGTGACTCAGTAAACCATCATTATGATTGGACACCTACTGTAGACTGTCCATCACTCAGCATTTCTCCTGATAAAAGCGTATCAGTTATAAGCATTACTTTAGTGTTATCATTGTGTACAGTACCTACTTTTGTGGATTGTGATGTTATGACATTTGAATATTCACTTCTACTAATGCTTTATATATTTTCTTCCCAAGATTTAATTTTTTTGTTTCTGCTACCCTGAGGGACAAGAGAGCATATTATATTTTCATCTCGATTCATTTATATTTACATGAGCTGCATTAGTATATCATTTTTTTTCACACATTATATACAGATATTGTTCAGTAGCCTACAGTATGTAGAGAAGGAGAATAAATTGACAAAATAGGAGAGGAGTGGGTTAAACCTCATTAGGCTGGGGGCAGGACAGTAAGGCATTATGGGAGTATTCTTGTAACCTATGGGAGTAAAGGATGGGGGTGTGCAAAGAAGGGTTTTGAGCTTGGTGAGGGGGCTGGGTCAGCCTCTTTTGCTTTAATCGTGGTAGGGGTAAGTGCTGTCCCAGTTCTCCTGTATTGCAGCTTACTCCTATAGCTTAGTGTGGAGATAACTGAGCTTTTATATATTCAGCACATATATCTTGTTGTTTGTTCCATCTGGGTCCCTGCAGTTATTGCTTTGTACCGCCCCGGATTATATTGGTTTGGCCACCATGCCCAGTCCCCGCCGTTCCACTGGTGCCCCTGCCCATTACCTTGATGCTTCTTCCGCTCCGCTAACCCCCTCTGGCTGTAGCTCGAGGCTTCCGGCCGATGCAGCGGCTGCCGGCACCGCTGCGGGTGCCTGTTCGCGGGTGCGCGCATGGTGCGAGATCGCGTGCCTTCTCCTCTGCTCCCGCGGGTGCCGGAGGAACACTCCGGTGCGGCGGGCAGCGGATGGGTGAGGAGTGGCGGGCGGCGGCCGGGCAGTGTGAGCGGTCGGCGGGGGGAGCCAGCAGGGGTGCCTGCTGGTGGGATTCCCCCTCCGGCCGCGAGGGAGTGGGGTGTGCTTGCGGGCGGGTTCAGCATCCAGCGGCGCTGAGAGGCTCCAGGCGCGGCGACGGGCCTGTGGGGAGGGGTAGGGCCAGTGACTCTTCCGCTGGCCGCCCTTCCATGCCGGCTGCCGTTTCGTGGGTGCCCGCGCCCGCGTGCCCATGATGCTGCTGTTCTGTCAGGGAGCTCTCTCCACTCCAGCAGGGGAGGCTCCCAGGCTTCTGTCGAGGTCACTGTGCAGGCCCAGAGGGGGGGACGGACTGGGGGCTGTGGCCGTGCCAATGATTCTGCGGGTGGAGGCAGGGGGGGCCAGGGAGGTGCTGCGGCAGGAAGGATGTTAAGGGGGAGATTAGGGGGACAGGTGGTGGCTGGCATCAGTCCCAGTGGGGTGCGGCCAGGGCAGCATGTTCTCGTGGAGGGGCCATCCCTGCTTGGGCGTCAGGAGGGTGTAGCGACTAGTGGGGCGTCGGCTGAGGTCCTGGATCCCTCCACCATTGTGGCTGCGATGTCGGCTATGACCGCGGCATTTGCGCCGCTTTTGTCAGCTATGTCCCCGGGTGGCGTTTCCACGGTGCCCACATCGCCTATTCTCCCTGTTACTTCTGGCCCCGCCATGGCGCAATTTTTTTCACGCGTGCCGCAGTTTAGGTTCTGCCGCAGCGTTGCTAGGTGGCAATGCCCTGACCCCCGCGGGGGCGTCCTCTTTCATTCTTGCCGGTGGGGCTTCAGCTCTCGGGGCTGCTCTGCCTTCTTTTTCAGATTCGGAAGCGGGCGATGATCTGGAGGAGGAGATGGTTGTGGAGGACGTGTCGCCATCGGGAGCCGGGACCCCAGGTGAGTGGGAGGAAGATTCAGACGCAGAGTCAGGCAGGTCTTCTTCCTCTTCCTGCAGTGGGTCTAGTAGGTCTTCCTCCTCTTCCTCATCCTTGCAATCAGCAGCTAGTAGCGCCACGAAGGCTAAGAAGAGAGCTTGTAAATATGCGCGGCGGGAGGCGCGGCACCGTGATAGGCGGCGTAAGAGAAGTATGGTTTCTAATAGTTCCCGCAGGGCCAGGAGGCGGCGTAATTTGCTGGGTGTAGTTCACTGCGATTACACGGCGGTATTGCGGGGTCTGCGGGAGAGTTGCAGAAAAAAGATTCAGCGGGGAGAATATGTTGATCTTTTCACGCTGACGGACGATGCCAATAGGTGAGGAGGCCTTTCGATCTTATGACAATTGGTTGGCGGGGTTCTGTGTGTTCGCGGTGTGCTATTTAGAGGATCGGCAAGAGGAGCACATCAACGTGATCAGGTACAGTACATACACCTCATACATGACATGCAGCGTCAGTCTAAGGACGATACGTGGCTGCATTATGATAAACAGTTTTGACAGAAACATGATTGCCTGCACATCATTGATTTCAGGTGCAAAGATGTGGAGGTATGGCTTAGGGTCACGAGAGCGCAGGATATGAAGCAGGCCGCTAAGGGGGTGTCCGTTGCTCAGCCTGGAGGGGCGAGTCATTCACGGGCTGGTTTTGAGGCGTCTGCTCCAAGACGCCCTTGGGGATCAGGCCGGTCCGCGTCGCAGGCTACGTCGAAAGGGAAGTGCTTTGCATTTAACAATTCTGCATGCTCCCTTGGGCAACGGTGTTGTTTTCGACACCTCTGTTTGCGCTGTAATGGATCCCACCCCGCGTCCAATTGCTTTCGATTTGGGCGACAGGGAGCTAAGGCGGCCGGGGGCACGGCAGACAAGGCAGCCGCTGGGGTTGCCACTAGCTAGGGCGCCGACCCCGATTCGTTTGGAGGCCATGCGCAAATGGTTGTGGTGGTATCCAAACAGGGACGATGCTCAATTTTTGTCTTATGGTTTTACGTCTGGGTTTCGGTTGCCGGTGGAAGGTGAGGTTGTGGTGCGGGCCACTAGGAACCTGCAGTCTGCTCGAGATTTTCCTGAGTTCCTTCGGGAAAAGGTCAAGCAGGAGGTCCAACTGGGTAGGATGGCGGGCCCCTTTGCGCAGCCACCAGTGGAGAATTTAATCATTTCCCCAGTTGGTGTGGTGCCCAAGAAGGCCCCAGGGAAGTTTCGGCTCATTCAGCATTTGTCTTATCTTTCGGGGTCCTCTGTCAACGATGCTATTCCGCAGAAATATTGTTCGGTGGTTTATCAGTCTTTTGAGGATGCACTTGGCATGGTACGGGGCTGTGGCCCCGGGGCCCTCATGGCTAAGATTGATGTTGAATCGGCCTTCCGGTTACTTCCGTTACACCCAGAGTCGTTCATATTCATGGATTTCCGCGTCAGGGAGGATTACTTCATATACAAATGCTTGCCTATGGGGTGTTCCATTTCATGCGCATTTTTCAAAAGGTTTAGTACCTGTGGCCGAAGACAAAACATAGGGGCCTCTCTCTTGTTTGTCTTTCTTGGGTATCGAAATTGATACTATCGCAGGTACTTGCCGGCTTCCTCAGGACAAGGTTGCGAAGCTTCGGGAGTCCATAGCGCAGTGCTTGGCGTGGCGTAAGGTAACGTTGTGGAGGTTCAATCCCTGTTGGAGCTGTTGAACTTTGCCTGTAGGGTGATTCCCATGGGCAGAGTTTTTTGTCGGATGTTGGAGCAGTCCACGGCTGGGGTGTCCAGGTTGCATCATTTTCTCCGTTTATCTGCTGAAATTAAGAGGGACCTATCTGTGTGGGTTTCGTCTCTGGCGGAGTTTAATGGTGTACTGATCTGGATGGCCCCGCTCATTGAAAGCTTCAATTTGCAGCTATTCACGGACGCAGCGGGATCATCCGGGTTCGGGTGTTATCTGCGCAGGGCTTGGTGCACGGCTTCGTGGCCCGAGTCTTGGTCAAAGGGGTGCTGACCAGTGACCTGTTTTTCCCATCATGGTTGCCTTGGAGGTTTGGGGGGAGCGGCATCACAATCGCAGTATTCTCTTTCGTTGCGATAATTTGGGAGTCGTGCACGCTGTTAACAATCAGAGAGCTAAGGACCTGCGTGTCCTGCGGGTATTGTCGCAGCTAGTGCTGACTTGCATGAGCTGTAATATCCTGTTTCTGGCTCAGCATGTTCCTGGGGACGATAATGGGATTGCTGACGCATTGTCAAGAGGGCAGTGGGATAGATTCCATTTGTTGGCCCCGGAGGCTGATTCGGTGGGTTTGCCCTGCCCTTCTTATGTTTGGCAGGTCATCGAGGCGGACTGGAAGAGCTAGCCGAGCTATCTTTGGCCCCAACCACTCTCAAGGGATACCGTCAGGCCTGGATGGAGTGGGAAGAATTTTCCCGTGACCAAGGGCCTAGAGCATAGGTTCTCAAACTCGGTCCTCAGGAGCCCACACAGTGCATGTTTTGCAGGTCTCCTCACAGAATCACAAGTGAAATAATAAACTGCACCTGTGGGCCTTTTAAAATGTGTCAGTGAGTAATTAATACACCTGTGCCCCTGCTGGGTTACCTGCAAAACATGCACTGTGTGGGCTCCTGAGGACCGAGTTTGAGAACCTATGGCCTAGAGCAGGCTTTTTCAACCAGTGTGCCGTGGCACACTAGTGTGCCGCGACCAGTTGCAAGGTGTGCCGCGGAGTCAGAGCAGCTTCCTGCACCTTCAGAGTGAACTGTTGGCCCGGGCTCTTGTTAGAGGATAATTTATGCTCCGGCTGTGACTTTTGCCGAGATGACGCGGCGGTATGATATCATAGGTCACCGCCGCCGCATCTCACCACCCAGCCAGCCCACTCGCCTGCATACACTTCTTCCAGTTCTCGCCTGCATCCACAGCTTTCCTTGCCCACCCACATCCACACCTGCCCGCCCGCCCGCTGCTCAGTATTCGCAGCAATCCACTATGAACAACCCCCGCCACTGAGGACAGGGAGGAGGACAGCTGACCGGTAGGGGCTAATATTTTGTATGTTATTTCTCCTGTGGGGAGCAATAAGATTTATGTGTGGAGAAATGTGTTTGATTTATGTGTGAGCAACATGATTTATGTGGGGAGCAATGTGATTGTTTTTTCTATGTAGGCCGATGTATGTGTGGATTTTTTATTACTGTGAAGGCCAATGTGTGTTTTTTAGGTTTTTTCTGTGGGTAACGGATGGTGTGCCTTGCCAATTTTTAAATATTATTTGGTGTGCCGCGAGTGAAAAAAGGTTGAAAATCACTGGCCTAGAGGTAAGAAGGGTCAGCTCAGTGACGTGCGGTGGGGTGAGGCAGGTGAGGCAGAGCCTTTCCTGTCATACTAACGTTTGTGCCAGAGTTTTGACTGTGTAAAGTATATGAAAAACTCAAATAATATGTTAGATATACCTTCTTTGCGTTATTCTAATAATTTTTATAGCCAAAACTCTGAAGTAAAAAGTCTATGGCAGGTGAGGCAGTGCCTCACCTGCCAATCTTTTCCGCTCATGTCGGATCAAAACTCACCAAATTTTCAAGAGTTTATACTGCTGCACCTATGTATAATGCCCAGATGCATCCTTTGGCTCATATATTGTGTGTAAATCTGGCTCTGAGGCTAGCCAGTGCATCCTGAGCCATTTAGCTCACCGCACGTCCCTGGGTCAGCTTTTCGTAACGGGTAGATCGAGAGCAGTGGTGTCTCGGTACCTCGCTGGGATATCCTTTTTCTCGAAGCTAAAGGGTGTTCCGGATTTTACAAAGAGTTTCCTTTTAACGAAGGCTCTTAAAGGTTGGGTGCGCTCGGCGTTAGTGCCTCCTGATAGGAGGCGCCCTATCGATGCGTCCCTGCTTCCTTCCATCATTGGAGCAGTGGCGGAGGTGGCGGACTCCAGTTTTGAAGCGCTTTTATTTAGTTTGGCTTTTTTCATGGCATTCCATGGAGCATTTAGGGTCTCTGAGTTGGTCGCAGCTTCTAAAAAGACGGATGCCGTTATGCGGCGTTCGGATTAGTGATGAGCACCGGAAATTTTTCGGGTTTTGTGTTTTGCTTTTGGGTTCGGTTCCGCGGCCGTGTTTTGGGTTCGAACGCGTTTTGCAAAACCTCACCGAATTTTTTTTGTCGGATTCGGGTGTGTTTTGGATTTGGGTGTTTTTTTCAAAAAACCCTAAAAAACAGCTTAAATCATAGAATTTGGGGGTCATTTTGATCCCAAAGTATTATTAACCTCAATAACCATAATTTCCACTCATTTTCAGTCTATTCTGAACACCTCACACCTCACAATACAGGTTGAGTCTCCCTTATCCAAAATGCTTGGGACCAGAGGTATTTTGGATATGGGATTTTTCCGTATTTTGGAATAATTGCATACCATAATGAGATATCATGGTGATGGGACCTAAATCTAAGCACAGAATGCATTTATGTTACATATACACCTTATACACACAGCCTGAAGGTCATTTTAGCCAATATTTTTTATAACTTTGTGCATTAAACAAAGTGTGTCTACATCCACACAATTCATTTATGTTTCATATACACATTATACACACAGCCTGAAGGTCATTTAATACAATATTTTTAATAACTTTGTGTATTAAACAAAGTTTGTGTACATTGAGCCATCAAAAAACAAAGGTTTCACTATCTCACTCTCACTCAAAAAAGTCCGTATTTCGGAATATTCCGTATTTCGGAATATTTGGATATGGGATACTCAACCTGTATTATTTTTAGTCCTAAAATTTGCACCGAGGTCGCTGGATGGCTAAGTTAAGCGACCCAAGTGGCCGACACAAACACCTGGCCCATCTAGGAGTGGCACTGCAGTGTCACGCAGGATGGCCCTTCCAAAAAACACTCCCCAAACAGCACATGACGCAAAGAAAAAAAGAGGCGCAATGAGGTAGCTGTGTGAGTAAGCTAAGCGACCCTAGTGGCCGACACAAACACCTGGCCCATCTAGGAGTGGCACTGCAGTGTCACGCAGGATGGCCCTTCCAAAAAACACTCCCCAAACAGCACATGACGCAAAGAAAAAAAGAGGCGCAATGAGGTAGCTGTGTGAGTAAGCTAAGCGACCCTAGTGGCCGACACAAACACCTGGCCCATCTAGGAGTGGCACTGCAGTGTCACGCAGGATGGCCCTTCCAAAAAACACTCCCCAAACAGCACATGACGCAAAGAAAAAAAGAGGCGCAATGAGGTAGCTGTGTGAGTAAGCTAAGCGACCCTAGTGGCCGACACAAACACCTGGCCCATCTAGGAGTGGCACTGCAGTGTCACGCAGGATGGCCCTTCCAAAAAACACTCCCCAAACAGCACAGGACGCAAAGAAAAAAGAGGCGCAGTGAGGTAGCTGTGTGAGTAAGCTAAGCGACCCTTGTGGCCGACACAAACACCTGGCCCATCTAGGAGTGGCACTGCAGTGTCACGCAGGATGGCCCTTCCAAAAAACACCCCCCAAACAGCACATGACGCAAAGAAAAATGAAAGAAAAAAGAGGTGCAAGATGGAATTGTCCTTGGGCCCTCCCACCCACCCTCCCACCCACCCTTATGTTGTATAAACAGGACATGCACACTTTAACCAACCCATCATTTCAGTGACAGGGTCTGCCACACGACTGTGACTGAAATGACGGGTTGGTTTGGACCCCCACCAAAAAAGAAGCAATTAATCTCTCCTTGCACAAACTGGCTCTACAGAGGCAAGATGTCCACCTCATCATCATCCTCCGATATATCACCGTGTACATCCCCCTCCTCACAGATTATCAATTCGTCCCCACTGGAATCCACCATCTCAGCTCCCTGTGTACTTTGTGGAGGCAATTGCTGCTGGTCAATGTCTCCACGGAGGAATTGATTATAATTCATTTTAATGAACATCATCTTCTCCACATTTTCTGGATGTAACCTCGTACGCCGATTGCTGACAAGGTGAGCGGCGGCACTAAACACTCTTTCGGAGTACACACTTGTGGGAGGGCAACTTAGGTAGAATAAAGCCAGTTTGTGCAAGGGCCTCCAAATAGCCTCTTTTTCCTGCCAGTATAAGTACGGACTGTCTGACGTGCCTACTTGGATGCGGTCACTCATATAATCCTCCACCATTCTTTCAATGGGGAGAGAATCATATGCAGTGACAGTAGACGACATGTCCGTAATCGTTGTCAGGTCCTTCAGTCCGGACCAGATGTCAGCATCAGCAGTTGCTCCAGACTGCCCTGCATCACCGCCAGCGGGTGGGCTCGGAATTCTGAGCCTTTTCCTCGCACCCCCAGTTGCGGGAGAATGTGAAGGAGGAGATGTTGACAGGTCGCGTTCCGCTTGACTTGACAATTTTGTCACCAGCAGTTCTTTGAACCCCAGCAGACTTGTGTCTGCCGGAAAGAGAGATCCAAGGTAGGTTTTAAATCTAGGATCGAGCACGGTGGCCAAAATGTAGTGCTCTGATTTTAACAGATTGACCACCCGTGAATCCTTGTTAAGCGAATTAAGGGCTCCATCCACAAGTCCCACATGCCTAGCGGAATCGCTCTGTGTTAGCTCCTCCTTCAATGTCTCCAGCTTCTTCTGCAAAAGCCTGATGAGGGGAATGACCTGACTCAGGCTGGCAGTGTCTGAACTGACTTCACGTGTGGCAAGTTCAAAAGGTTGCAGAACCTTGCACAACGTTGAAATCATTCTCCACTGCGCTTGAGACAGGTGCATTCCACCTCCTATATCGTGCTCAGTTGTATAGGCTTGAATGGCCTTTTGCTGCTCCTCCAACCTCTGAAGCATATAGAGGGTTGAATTCCACCTCGTTACCACTTCTTGCTTCAGATGATGGCAGGGCAGGTTCAGGCGTTTTTGGTGGTGCTCCAGTCTTCTGTACGTGGTGCCTGTACGCCGAAAGTGTCCCGCAATTCTTCTGGCCACCGACAGCATCTCTTGCACGCCCCTCTCGTTTTTTAAATAATTCTGCACCACCAAATTCAAGGTATGTGCAAAACATGGGACGTGCTGGAATTTGCCCAGATTTAATGCACACACAATATTGCTGGCGTTGTCCGATGCCACAAATCCACAGGAGAGTCCAATTGGGGTTAGCCATTCTGCGATGATCTTCCTCAGTTGCCGTAAGAGGTTTTTAGCTGTGTGCGTATTCTGGAAAGCGGTGATACAAAGCGTAGCCTGCCTAGGAAAGAGTTGGCGTTTGCAAGATGCTGCTACTGGTGCCACCGCTGCTGTTCTTGCGGCGGGAGTCCATACATCTACCCAGTGGGCTGTCACAGTCATATAGTCCTGAGCCTGCCCTGCTCCACTTGTCCACATGTCCGTGGTTAAGTGGACATTGGGTACAACTGCATTTTTTAGGACACTGGTGAGTCTTTTTCTGAGGTCTGTGTACATTTTCGGTATCGCCTGCCTAGAGAAATGGAACCTAGATGGTATTTGGTACCGGGGACACAGTACCTCCAACAAGTCTCTAGTTGCCTCTGCAGTAATGATGGATACCGGAACCACGTTTCTCACCGCCCAGGATGCCAAGGCCTCAGTTATCCGCTATGCAGCAGGATGACTGCTGTGATATTTCATCTTCCTCGCAAAGGACTGTTGGACAGTCAATTGCTTACTGGAAGTAGTACAAGTGGTCTTCCGACTTCCCCTCTGGGATGACGATCGACTCCCAGCAGCAACAACAGCAGCGCCAGCAGCAGTAGGCGTTACACGCAAGGATGCATCGGAGGAATCCCAGGCAGGAGAGGACTGGTCATAATTGCCAGTGACATGGCCTGCAGGACTATTGGCATTCCTGGGGAAGGAGGAAATTGACACTGAGGGAGTTGGTGGGGTGGTTTGCGTGAGCTTGGTTACAAGAGGAAGGGATTTACTGGTCAGTGGACTGCTTCCGCTGTCGCCCAAAGTTTTTGAACTTGTCACTGACTTATGATGAATGCGCTGTAGGTGACGTATAAAGGGAGGATGTTCCGAGGTGGTTAACGTCCTTACCCCTACTTATTACAGCTTGACAAAGGCAACACACGGCTTGACAAATGTTGTCCGCATTTCTGTTGAAATACTTCCACACCGAAGAGCTGATTTTTTTGGTATTTTCACCAGGCATGTCAATGGCCCTATTCCTCCCACGGACAACAGGTGTCTCCCCGGGTGCCTGACTTAAACAAACCACCTCACCATCAGAATCCTCCTGGTCAATTTCCTCCCCAGCGCCAGCAACACCCATATCCTCCTCATCCTGGTGTACTTCAACACTGACATCTTCAATCTGACTATCAGGAACTGGACTGCGGGTGCTCCTTCCAGCACTTGCAGGGGGCGTGCAAATGGTGGAAGGCGCATGCTCTTCACGTCCAGTGTTGGGAAGGTCAGGCATCGCAAACGACACAATTGGACTCTCCTTGTGGATTTGTGATTTCGAAGAACGCACAGTTCTTTGCTGTGCTTTTGCCAGCTTGAGTCTTTTCATTTTTCTAGCGAGAGGCTGAGTGCTTCCATCCTCATGTGAAGCTGAACCACTAGCCATGAACATAGGCCGGGGCCTCAGCCGTTCCTTGCCACTCCGTGTGGTAAATGGCATATTGGCAAGTTTACGCTTCTCCTCCGACAATTTTATTTTAGATTTTTGAGTCCTTTTTTTACTGATATTTGGTGTTTTGGATTTTACATGCTCTGTACTATGACATTGGGCATCGGCCTTGGCAGACGACGTTGCTGGCATTTCATCGTCTCGGCCATTACTAGTGGCAGCAGCATCAGCACGAGGTGGAAGTCGATCTTGATCTTTCCCAATTTTTGGAACCTCAACATTTTTGTTCTCCATATTTTAATAGGCACAACTAAAAGGCACCTCAGGTAAACAATGGAGATGGATGGATACTAGTATACTTATGGATGGACGAGCGACTGCCGACACAGAGGTAGCTACAGCCGTGGACTACCGTACTGCGTCTGCTGCTAATATAGACTGGATGATAATGATATAAAAAATATATATATATATATATATATCACTACTGCAGCCGGACAGGTATATATTATATAATGACGGACCTGCTGGACACTGTCAGCTCAGCACTGCAGACTCCTAAAGTAAGCTACTAGTGTCAAGAAGATAGAAAAAAAAAACACCACAGGTAGGTGGTATACAATTATGGATGGACGAGCGACTGCCGACACAGAGGTAGCTACAGCCGTGGACTACCGTACTGCGTCTGCTGCTAATATAGACTGGATGATAATGATATAAAAAATATATATATATATCACTACTGCAGCCGGACAGGTATATATTATATAATGACGGACCTGCTGGACACTGTCAGCTCAGCACTGCAGACTCCTAAAGTAAGCTACTAGTATCAAGAAGATAGAAAAAAAAAAAACACCACAGGTAGGTGGTATACAATTATGGATGGACGAGCGACTGCCGACACAGAGGTAGCTACAGCCGTGGACTACCGTACTGCGTCTGCTGCTAATATAGACTGGATGATAATGATATAAAATATATATATATATCACTACTGCAGCCGGACAGGTATATATTATATAATGACGGACCTGCTGGACACTGTCAGCTCAGCACTGCAGACTCCTAAAGTAAGCTACTAGTGTCAAGAAGATAGAAAAAAAAAACACCACAGGTAGGTGGTATACAATTATGGATGGACGAGCGACTGCCGACACAGAGGTAGCTACAGCCGTGGACTACCGTACTGCGTCTGCTGCTAATATAGACTGGATGATAATGATATAAAAAATATATATATATATCACTACTGCAGCCGGACAGGTATATATTATATAATGACGGACCTGCTGGACACTGTCAGCTCAGCACTGCAGACTCCTAAAGTAAGCTACTAGTATCAAGAAGATAGAAAAAAAAAAAAACACCACAGGTAGGTGGTATACAATTATGGATGGACGAGCGACTGCCGACACAGAGGTAGCTACAGCCGTGGACTACCGTACTGCGTCTGCTGCTAATATAGACTGGATGATAATGATATAAAATATATATATATATATCACTACTGCAGCCGGACAGGTATATATTATATAATGACGGACCTGCTGGACACTCTCAGCTCAGCACTGCAGACTCCTAAAGTAAGCTACTAGTATCAAGAAGATAGAAAAAAAAAAAACACCACGGGTAGGTGGTATACAATTATGGATGGACGAGCGACTGCCGACACAGAGGTAGCTATAGCCGTGGACTACCGTACTGCGTCTGCTGCTAATATAGACTGGATGATAATGAGATATAAAAAATATATATATCACTACTGCAGCCGGACAGGTATATAATATATAATGACGGACCTGCTGGACACTGTCAGCTCAGCACTGCAGACTCCTAAAGTAAGCTACTAGTAGTATCAAGAAGATAGAAAAAAAAAAACCACCACAAATAGGTGGTATACAATTATGGATGGACGAGCGACTGCCGACACAGAGGTAGCTACAGCCGTGGACTACCGTACTGCGTCTGCTGCTAATATAGACTGGATGATAATGAGATATAAAATATATATATATCACTACTGCAGCCGGACAGGTATATATTATATAATGACGGACCTGCTGGACACTGTCAGCTCAGCACTGCAGACTCCTAAAGTAAGCTACTAGTAGTATCAAGAAGATAGAAAAAAAAAACACCACAGGTAGGTGGTATACAATTATGGATGGACGAGCGACTGCCAACACAGAGGTAGCTACAGCCGTGGACTACCGTACTGCGTCTGCTGCTAATATAGACTGGATGATAATGAGATATAAAATATATATATATCACTACTGCAGCCGGACAGGTATATATTATATAATGACGGACCTGCTGGACACTGTCAGCTCAGCACTGCAGACTCCTAAAGTAAGCTACTAGTATCAAGAAGATAGAAGAAGAAAAAAAACACCACGGGTAGGTGGTATACAATTATGGATGGACGAGCGATTGCCGACACAGAGGCAGCTACAGCCGTGGACTACCGTACTGCGTCTGCTGCTAATATAGACTGGATGATAATGAGATATAAAAAATATATATATCACTACTGCAGCCGGACAGGTATATAATATATAATGACGGACCTGCTGGACACTGTCAGCTCAGCACTGCAGACTCCTAAAGTAAGCTACTAGTAGTATCAAGAAGATAGAAAAAAAAAAACCACCACAGGTAGGTGGTATACAATTATGGATGGACGAGCGACTGCCGACACAGAGGTAGCTACAGCCGTGGACTACCGTACTGCGTCTGCTGCTAATATAGACTGGATGATAATGAGATATAAAATATATATATATCACTACTGCAGCCGGACAGGTATATATTATATAATGACGGACCTGCTGGACACTGTCAGCTCAGCACTGCAGACTCCTAAAGTAAGCTACTAGTAGTATCAAGAAGATAGAAAAAAAAACACCACAGGTAGGTGGTATACAATTATGGATGGACGAGCGACTGCCAACACAGAGGTAGCTACAGCCGTGGACTACCGTACTGCGTCTGCTGCTAATATAGACTGGATGATAATGAGATATAAAATATATATATATCACTACTGCAGCCGGACAGGTATATATTATATAATGACGGACCTGCTGGACACTGTCAGCTCAGCACTGCAGACTCCTAAAGTAAGCTACTAGTATCAAGAAGATAGAAGGGAAAAAAAACACCACGGGTAGGTGGTATACAATTATGGATGGACGAGCGACTGCTGACACAGAGGTAGCTACAGCCGTGGACTACCGTACTGCGTCTGCTGCTAATATAGACTGGATGATAATGAGATATAAAATATATATATATCACTACTGCAGCCGGACAGGTATATATTATATAATGACGGACCTGCTGGACACTGTCAGCTCAGCACTGCAGACTCCTAAAGTAAGCTACTAGTAGTATCAAGAAGATAGAAAAAAAAAAAAAACACCACAGGTAGGTGGTATACAATTATGGATGGACGAGCGACTGCCGACACAGAGGTAGCTACAGCAGTGGACTACCGTACTGCGTCTGCTGCTAATATAGACTGGATGATAATGAGATATAAAATATATATATATATATATCACTACTGCAGCCGGACAGGTATATATTATATAATGACGGACCTGCTGGACACTGTCAGCTCAGCACTGCAGACTCCTAAAGTAAGCTACTAGTATCAAGAAGATAGAAAAAAAAAAAACACCGCGGGTAGGTGGTATACAATTATGGATGGACGAGCGACTGCCGACACAGAGGTAGCTACAGCCGTGGACTACCGTACTGCGTCTGCTGCTAATATAGACTGGATGATAATGAGATATAAAAAATATATATATCACTACTGCAGCCGGACAGGTATATATTATATAATGACGGACCTGCTGGACACTGTCAGCTCAGCACTGCAGACTCCTAAAGTAAGCTACTAGTATCAAGAAGATAGAAAAAAAAAAAACACCACGGGTAGGTGGTATACAATTATGGATGGACGAGCGACTGCCGACACAGAGGTAGCTACAGCCGTGGACTACCGTACTGCGTCTGCTGCTAATATAGACTGGATGATAATGATATAAAAAATATATATATATATCACTACTGCAGCCGGACAGGTATATATTATATAATGACGGACCTGCTGGACACTGTCAGCTCAGCACTGCAGACTCCTAAAGTAAGCTACTAGTATCAAGAAGATAGAAAGAAAAAAAAACACCACGGGTAGGTGGTATACAATTATGGATGGACGAGCGACTGCCGACACAGAGGTAGCTACAGCCGTGGACTACCGTACTGCGTCTGCTGCAGTGCTAATATAGACTGGATGATAATGATGTAAAAAATATATATATATCACTACTGCAGCCGGACAGGTATATATTATATAATGACGGACCTGCTGGACACTGTCAGCAGAATGCGTTTATAGAATAAAAACACCACACGACGAGTGTTTAACTTTTTCAGGCAGACAATCACAATATACTGGTGGTCAGTGGTCACTGGTCAGTCACACTGGCAGTGGCACTCTGGCAGCAAAAGTGTGCACTGTTAAAATATGTACTCCTGCTATAACTGCTCCCCAGTCTCCCCCACAATTAAGCTGTGTGAGCAGTGAGCACTCAGCACAGTTAGATATACAGTATTACATAGATGATGCAGCACACTGAGGGCACACTGAGGCTGAGCACAGATATGGTATGTGACTGTGTCACACTGTGTATCATTTTTTTTCAAGCAGAGAACGGATTAATTAAACTGGTGGTCACTGGTCACACTATCAGCAAGTAGTACTCCTAATATGCTCCCCAAAATTAGTAAATCAAGTGTCTCTACTACTCTCTAGTCTACTCTAAACGGAGAGGACGCCAGCCACGTCCTCTCCCTATCAATCTCAATGCACGTGTGAAAATGGCGGCGACGCGCGGCTCCTTATATAGAATCCGAGTCTCGCGATAGAATCCGAGCCTCGCGAGAATCCGACAGCGGGATGATGACGTTCGGGCGCGCTCGGGTTAACCGAGCAAGGCGGGAAGATCCGAGTCTGCCTCGGACCCGTGTAAAAAGCGTGAAGTTCGGGGGGGTTCGGTTTCCGAGAAACCGAACCCGCTCATCACTAGTTCGGATGTTGTCATGGGGGGGTCTGTGCTGTGCAGGCCACGCCGCTCCAAAACTGATCACATGGGTAAAGCCATTGTGTCACTTTGGCACCATCGAGTAGTGGGGATTGTTGTCCGGTGGCATTGGCTAATCGGTACGCGGAAGTGAGAACCTCGGTAGAAGGGTCTTGGCTTCTGCATTATGATGGGTTGCCATTAACGAAATACCAATTTACTTGGATGATTCGGCGCTGCCTGTCCAGTTTGGGCCTCTCCCCTCGGGATTTTGGTTCGCATTCATTTAGAATTAGGGCCGCCACTTCCGCAGCATCTGCAGGGCTTGCGGTGGCCGAAATTAAGGCTTTGGCCCGCTGGAAGTCGGCTAGTTACAAGCGTTACATTCGGCCTGCTGTTGCGTAAGCGCGTTGTTTTTGCTATTTACAGTTTTTTTGTTTAACAGTTTGTTGGTTTCTGTTCGTTGTGTCTGTGCTGTATTGTTTGTCTGCCCTGTCCTCCCTACTCGGATGGCTAGCTTCTCGCCACTGCTGGCAGTGGGGGTCTGGAGTGCTTTGCGATTTTTTGCCTGAACTGACGGACTGAATTGGCTTATTACCATTGATTCGGCTAATTGACATCTAATTAAAAGTTCCTCAGCGGGCTTTTACGTTTCACCTCCAGCCGAGTTCTTCTGTGTGAACCCACAGTCGGCAGATGTGCGGTGAATAGGAGTGAGGGGTATGCTGTGGCACGCTATGAAAGCCAAACTTCTGGAGCAGGTTAGACGGTTTGGTCTGCCCAAGATGGTGGTTATTCACTTAGGTGGGAATGACCTAGGTAAAAGGAAGGCAGTGAATCTTCGGTTGGCCATGGTGCAAGATTTGCAGGAGATTGCGAGCGCTTGGCCGGGCTGCAAGCTAATTTGGTCTTGTATGGTGCCTCATTTGTGTTCAAAAAAGACAAAATGTGCATTAACAGTAGCGCTCTCCAACCACCATGTATAGAAACCCCCAACAAAAGTGAAACAAAATTGATAGAATTGATTCACCCTGAGGGAATGGAGGGATTCTTCGCCCTCCCTTTGCTAGATCTATATAAGCAGCAGCACACACTTCTCTCTTTGAATCACAAACCAAGGGAAAATTCTCCAGAGCCCCAGAGAAAAATCCACAAAGGATTTGGATGTGGTTTTACTTCTTGCTGAACATCCTGAAATGCTTTAAGAAGAGAGAGACATAGTGCCTCATTTGTGTTGGCAAGGAGTGACGGATTGTAAAGCAATCGATGTAGCTAGACGGAAAGGTCAATTCCGCGGTAGCTAAATTTGTGTTGGCTCAAGGAGGTGCGCTGGTTTGGCACCAACGGATCAAGTTCCGGTGCTTTTACTTATTTAGGCCAGATGGGGTCCACTTGACTAAAGAGGGATTGTGTATATTCCTTGAGGATCTGTTTTCGGTGGTGTGTTCTTTGGGTTAGGGGTATGGTGGCGGAGCGTAGTTTCTGTTGAGCAGAACTTTGCTGTTGGCGGGAAAGAACGGCAAGTTACCTGTTTGTTGGATTAAAGAAGTTGCTTGGAGGTTGTTCGGTGGTTGGTTTTAGGTGCGCTCACCTTCGTTGACTGGTATACATCTGCTGGACCGCCTTCACGGGGGCAGCCTCCTCACCTTCACGGGTGGGTAGTCAAGATGGAGGTTGAGCGGATACCTATTGTGTGTTGGATGGTTTACTTCAGTTTTATAGGTTAGGTTTTGTTCATGGGTTAGGGTTGTTTTAGCCGTTCTTTCAGGCCACCAGACTTTTAATTAATTATTCGCGCAGTTATTAGTTCATTTAAATAAATAGCTAACAGTTTTTCTGCCAAATTCAAGTCTCTGTGTCTTTATTTATTATTTAAGTGTTAAAATGGTTATGGTTAAGGTATACAGGGCAATCCTCAGACTATATGAGGTTTAGGAGAACGAATTGACAAAATAGGAGAGGAGTGGGTTAAACCTCATTCGGCTGGGGGCAGGACAGTAAGGCATTATGGGAGTATTCTTGTAACCTCTGGGAGTAAAGGATGGGGGTGGGCAAAGAAGGGTTTTGAGCTTGGTGAGGGGGCTGGGTCAGCCTCTTTTGCTTTAATTGATGGGGTGATTTTTGTTGCTGTTTTCGTTGGCTATTTTGTGATAGGTGCGGTTACGTTTATGTTGTGGCGGGAAAGAACGGCAAGTTACCTGTTTGTTGGATTAAAGAAGTTGTTTGGAGGTCGTTTGGTGGTTGGTTTTAGGTGCACTCACCTTCGTTGACTGGTATACATCAGCTGGACCGTCTTCACGGGGGCAGCCTCATCACTTTCACGGGTGGGTAGTCAAGATGGAGGCTGAGCGGATACCTATTGTGTGTTGGATGGTTTACTTCAATTTTATAGGTTAGGTTTTGTTCATGGGTTAGGGTTGTTTTAGCCGTTCTTTCGGGTCACCATACTTTTAATTAATTATTCACGCAGTTATTAGTTCATTTAAATAAACAGCTAACAGTTTTTCTGCCAAATTCAAGTCTCCGTGTCGTTATTTATTATTTAAGTGTTAAGATGCTTATGGTTATGGTATACAGGGCAATCCTCAGACTATGGGGGTAATTCTGAGTTGATCGCAGCAGGATCTTTGTTAGCAGTTGGGCAAAACCATGTGCACTGCAGGGGAGGCAGATATAACATGTGCAGAGAGAGTTAGATTTGGGTGTGGTGTGTTCAATCTGCAATCTAAATTGAAGTGTAAAAATAAAGCAGCCAGTATTTACCCTGCACAGAAACAATATAACCCACCCAAATCTAACTCTCTCTGCCAATGTTATATCTGCCCCCCCTGCAGTGCACATGGGCCTTCATTCCGAGTTGTTCGCTCGCAAGCTGCTTTTAGCAGCATTGCACACGCTAAGCCGCCGCCTACTGGGAGTGAATCTTAGCTTAGCAGAATTGCGAACGAAAGATTCTCAAAATTGCGAATAGAAATTTCTTAGCAGTTTCTGAGTAGCTCGACACTTACTCTGCCACTGCGATCAGTTCAGTCAGTTTCGTTCCTGGTTTGACGTCACAAACACACCCAGCGTTCGCCCAGATACTCCCCCGTTTCTCCAGCTACTCCCGCGTTTTTCCCGCCCAGAAACACCCACTTCCTGTCAATCACACTTCGATCACAAGAACGAAGAAAAAACCTTGTAATGCCGTGAGTAAAATACCAAACTTCTTAGCAAATTTACTTGACGCAGCCGCAGTGCGAATATTGCGCATGCGCAGTTAGCGGAAAATCGCACCGATGCGAAGAAAACTAACGAGCGAACAACTCAGAATGAGGGCCATGGTTTTGCCCAATTGCTAACAAACTTGCTGCTGCGATCAACTCAGACTTACCCCCATGGTTTTGCCCAACTGCTAACAAAATTGCTGCTGCAATCAACTCGGAATTAGGCCCTTAGTTCCCAATATTACTAAATGTGCCAGTTGTGAAGGATTGGGCTTAATGGTTTGAATTTCGTTAAATGTCTTTATTTATGAAATGCAGGAGAAAAATGTTCATGTGTTTGCACTGGTTTGGGCACAGACACATTACTATGTGAAGTTTTAAAGCATAGTTAGGGTTCTCCTCTATACTGGCAATCCAGGGCAGAGATGGGCCTACAGATCACTATTTATCATCAGATACTATGGGGTATATTCAATTGAAGTCAAAACTGCTGCCTTGTCGGAAAAACGGCAGTTTTCGACTTTTTCAGTTCGGAAGGGGTTCCGACCTATTCAATCTCCGGCTTTTTTATCCGACAAGTTGGGGAATTCATCTTGTCGGAAAGCACGTGGATCGGCGGAATAGCTGCCGATCCGCGTGCTTCTGTCGGTAACGGGGCCAAATATGACAGGTTTTGGCCCCGTTTCCGACCATCTCAATCCAACTTTAAAAAAGTCAGATGGAGATGAGGGTGCTGAGAGCAGCGGGGAGACGGGGGAGAGCAGCGGCTACAGCAGCATAGCCGTCTCCCGTCTCCCTGCTGTTCTTCCCCGTCTCCCCGTTGCTCTCCCCCTCTCAGCACCTTTATCTCAATCCGACTTTTCGGATTCAGATGGTCATTGAATAGGTCCTGCCAGATCCATTCCGACAAGTTCATGTCCGAATGGATCCGACTTCAATTGAATATACCCCTGTATATCTATAGCTGTGATGGGCTACCACATAATTTTTAATAGGCCTTTTTTATGTGTGATTCATATGATTTTACTACTGTAATTCTGCTATTCGTAAATTAGTATTTATATATAATAATATAATTAGTGATGTGCACCGGACATTTTTCGGGTTTTGGCCCTCATTCCGAGTTGATCGGTCGCAAGGCGAATTTAGCAGAGTTACACACGCTAAGCCGCCGCCTACTGGGAGTGAATCTTAGCTTCTTAAAATTGCGACCGATGTATTCGCAATATTGCGATTACTAACTACTTAGCAGTTTCAGAGTAGCTCCAGACTTACTCTGCCTGTGCGATCAGTTCAGTGCTTGTCGTTCCTGGTTGACGTCACAAACACACCCAGCGTTCGCCCAGGCACTCCCACCGTTTCTCCAGCCACTCCTGCGTTTTTTCCGGAAACGGTAGCGTTTTCAGCCACACGCCCCTGAAACGCCGTGTTTCCGCCCAGTAACACCCATTTCCTGTCAATCACATTACGTTCGCCGGAGCGATGAAAAAGCCGTGAGTAAAAATACTTTCTACATAGCAAAGTTACTTGGCGCAGTCGCAGTGCGAACATTGCGCATGCGTACTAAGCGGATTTTCATTGCGATGCGATGAAAAATACCGAGCGAACAACTCGGAATGAGGGCCATTGTGTTTTGGTTTTGGATTCGGTTCCGCGGCCGTGTATTGGATTCGTACGCGTTTTGTCAAAACCTCCCTGAAAATTTTTTGTCGGATTCGGGTGTGTTTTGGATTCGGGTGTTTTTTACAAAAACCCCTCAAAAACAGCTTAAATCATAGAATTTGGGGGTCATTTTGATCCCATAGTATTATTAACCTCAATAACCATAATTTCCACTCATTTTCAGTCTATTCTGAACACCTCACACCTCACAATATTATTTTTAATCCTAAAAATTGCACCGAGGTCGCTGGATGACTAAGCTAAGCGACCCAAGTGGCCGACACAAACACCTGGCCCATCTAGGAGTGGCACTGCAGTGTCAGGCAGGATGGCACTTCAAAAAAATAGTCCCCAAACAGCACATGATGCAAAGAAAAAAAGAGGTGCACCAAGGTCGCTGGATGGCTAAGCTAAGCGACACAAGTGGCCGACACAAACACCTGGCCCATCTAGGAGTGGCACTGCAGTGTCAGGCAGGATGGCACTTCAAAAAAATAGTCCCCAAACAGCACATGATGCAAAGAAAAATGAAAGAAAAAAGAGGTGCAAGATGGAATTGTCCTTGGGCGCTCCCACCCACCCTTATGTTGTATAAACAGGACATGCACACTTTAACAAACCCATCATTTCAGCGACAGGGTCTGCCACACAACTGTGACTAAAATGACTGGTTGGTTTGGGCCCCCACCAAAAAAGAAGCAATCAATCTCTCCTTGCACAAACTGGCTCTACAGAGGCAAGATGTCCACCTCCTCCTCATCGTCCGATTCCTCACCCCTTTCACTGTGTACATCCCCCTCCTCACAGATTATTAATTCGTCCCCACTGGAATCCACCATCTCAGGTCCCCGTGTACTTTCTGGAGGCAATTGCTGCTGGTGAATGTCTCCACGGAGGAATTGATTATAATTCATTTTGATGAACATCATCTTCTCCACATTTTCTGGAAGTAACCTCGTACGCCGATTGCTGACAAGGTGAGCGGCTGCACCAAACACTCTTTCGGAGTACACACTGGAGGGTGGGCAACTTAGGTAAAATAAAGCCAGTTTCTGCAAGGGCCTCCAAATTGCCTCTTTTTCCTGCCAGTATACGTACGGACTGTCTGACGTGCCTACTTGGATGCGGTCACTCATATAATCCTCCACCATTCTTTCAATGGTGAGAGAATCATATGCAGTGACAGTAGACGACATGTCAGTAATCGTTGGCAGGTCCTTCAGTCCGGACCAGATGTCAGCACTCGCTCCAGACTGCCCTGCATCACCGCCAGCGGGTGGGCTCGGAATTCTTAGCCTTTTCCTCGCACCCCCAGTTGCGGGAGAATGTGAAGGAGGAGCTGTTGACGGGTCACGTTTCGCTTGACTTGACAATTTTCTCACCAGCAGGTCTTTGAACCTCTGCAGACTTGTGTCTGCCGGAAAGAGAGATACAACGTAGGTATTAAATCTAGGATCGAGCACGGTGGCCAAAATGTAGTGCTCTGATTTCAACAGATTGACCACCCGTGAATCCTGGTTAAGCGAATTAAGGGCTCCATCCACAAGTCCCACATGCCTAGCGGAATCGCTCTGTTTTAGCTCCTCCTTTAATGTCTCCAGCTTCTTCTGCAAAAGCCTGATGAGGGGAATGACCTGACTCAGGCTGGCAGTGTCTGAACTGACTTCACGTGTGGCAAGTTCAAAGGGTTGCAGAACCTTGCACAACGTTGAAATCATTCTCCACTGCGCTTGAGTCAGGTGCATTCCCCCTCCTTTGCCTATATCGTAGGCAGATGTATAGGCTTGAATGGCCTTTTGCTGCTCCTCCATCCTCTGAAGCATATAGAGGGTTGAATTCCACCTCGTTACCACCTCTTGCTTTAGATGATGGCAGGGCAGGTTCAGGAGTGTTTGCTGGTGCTCCAGTCTTCGGCACGCGGTGGCTGAATGCCGAAAGTGGCCCGCAATTCTTCGGGCCACCGACAGCATCTCTTGCATGCCCCTGTCGTTTTTTAAATAATTCTGCACCACCAAATTCAATGTATGTGCAAAACATGGGACGTGCTGGAATTTGCCAAGATGTAATGCACGCACAATATTGGTGGCATTGTTCGATGTCACAAATCCCCAGGAGAGTCCAATTGGGGTAAGCCATTCTGCGATGATGTTCCTCAGTTTCCGTAAGAGGTTGTCAGCTGTGTGCCTCTTATGGAAAGCGGTGATACAAAGCGTAGCCTGCCTAGGAACGAGTTGGCATTTGCGAGATGCTGCTACTGGTGCCGCCGCTGCTGTTCTTGCTGCGGGAGGCAATACATCCACCCAGTGGGCTGTCACAGTCATATAGTCCTGAATCTGCCCTGCTCCACTTGTCCACATGACCGTGGTTAAGTGGACATTGGGTACAACTGCATTTTTTAGGACACTGGTGACTCTTTTTCTGAGGTCTGTGTACATTTTCGGTATCGCCTGCCTAGAGAAATGGAACCTAGATGGTATTTGGTACCGGGGACACAGTATCTCAATCAAGTCTGTAGTTGCCTGTGAATTAACGGTGGATACCGGAAACACGTTTCTCACCGCCCAGGCTGCCATGGCCTGAGTTATCCGCTTTGCAGCAGGATGACTGCTGTGATATTTCATCTTCCTCGCAAAGGACTGTTGGACAGTCAATTGCTTACTGGAAGTAGTACAAGTGGTCTTCCGACTTCCCCTCTGGGATGACGATCGACTCCCAGCAGCAACAACAGCAGCGCCAGCAGCAGTAGGCGTTACACTCAAGGATGCATCGGAGGAATCCCAGGCAGGAGAGGACTCGTCAGACTTGCCAGTGACATGGCCTGCAGGACTATTGGCTTTCCTGTGTAAGGAGGAAATTGACACTGAGGGAGTTGGTGGTGTGGTTTGCAGGAGCTTGGTTACAAGAGGAAGGGATTTAGTGGTCAGTGGACTGCTTCCTCTGTCATCCAAAGTTTTTGAACTTGTCACTGACTTATGATGAATGCGCTGCAGGTGACGTATAAGGGAGGATGTTCCGAGGTGATTAACGTCCTTACCCCTACTTATTACAGCTTGACAAAGGCAAAACACGGCTTGACACCTGTTGTCCGCATTTGTGTTAAAATAATTCCACACCGAAGAGGTGATTTTTTTTGTAATTTGACCAGGCATGTCAATGGCCGTATTCGTCCCACGGACAACAGGTGTCTCCCCGGGTGCCTGACTTAAACAAACCACTTCACCATCAGAATCCTCCTTGTCAATTTCCTCCTCAGCGCCAGCAACACCCATGTCCTCATCCTGGTGTACTTCAACAGTGACATCTTCAATTTGACTATCAGAAACTGGACTGCGGGTGCTCCTTCCAGCACTTGCAGGGGGCGTGCAAATGGTGGAAGGCGCCACCTCTTCCCGTCCAGTGTTGGGAAGGTCAGGCATCGCAGCCGACACAATTGGACTCTCCTTGCGGATTTGTGATTTAGAAAAACGCACAGTTCTTTGCTGTGCTTTTGCCAGCTTAAGTCTTTTCATTTTTCTAGCGAGAGGATGAGTGCTTCCATCCTCATGTGAAGCTGAACCACTAGCCATGAACATAGTCCAGGGCCTCAGCCGTTCCTTCCCACTCCGTGTCGTAAATGGCATATTGGCAAGTTTACGCTTCTCCTCAGACGCTTTTGATTTTTGGGTCATTTTACTGAACTTTTGTGTTTTGGATTTTACATGCTCTCTACTATGACATTGGGCATCGGCCTTGGCAGACGACGTTGATGGCATTTCATCGTCTCGGCCATGACTAGTGGCAGCAGCTTCAGCACGAGGTGGAAGTGGATCTTGATCTTTCCCTATTTTACCCTCCACATTTTTGTTCTCCATTTTTTAATGTGTGGAATTATATGCCAGTATCAATAGCAATGGCCTACTACTATATATACTGCGCACAACTGAAATGCACCACAGGTATGGATGGATAGTATACTTGACGACACAGAGGTAGGTAGAGCAGTGGCCTACTGTACCGTAATGCTATATATTATATACTGGTGGTCAGCAAACTGTGCAAAACTTAAATGCACCACAGGTATGGATGGATTGTATACTTGACGACACAGAGGTAGGTAGAGAGGGGCCTACTGTACCGTACTGCTATATATTATATACTGGTGGTCAGAAAACTGTGCAAAACTGAAATGCACCACAGGTATGGATGGATAGTATACTTGACGACACAAAGGTAGGTAGAGCAGTGGCCTACTGTACCGTACTGCTATATATTATATACTGGTGGTCAGCAAACTGTGCAAAACTGAAATGCACCACAGGTATGGATGGATAGTATACTTGACGACACAGAGGTAGGTAGAGCAGTGGCCTTCTGTATCGTACTCCTATATATTATATACTGGTGGTCAGCAAAATTATGCACTGTACTCCTACTATATACTACAATGCAGCACAGATATGGAGCGTTTTTCAGGCAGAGAACGTATAATACTGGTGGTCACTGGTCAGCAAAACTCTGCACTGTACTCCTCCTATATAATACTGCTGGTCCCCAGTCCCCACAATAAAGCAGTGTGAGCACAGATATATGCAGCACACTGAGCACAGATATGGAGCGTTTTTCAGGCAGAGAACGTATAATACTGGTGGTCACTGGTCAGCAAAACTCTGCACTGTACTCCTCCTATATAATACTGCTGGTCCCCAGTCCCCACAATAAAGCAGTGTGAGCACAGATATATGTAGCACACTGAGCACAGATATGGAGCGTTTTTCAGGCAGAGAACGTATAATACTGGTGGTCACTGGTCAGCAAAACTCTGCACTGTACTCCTCCTATATAATACTGCTGGTCCCCAGTCCCCACAATAAAGCAGTGTGAGCACAGATATATGCAGCACACTGAGCACAGATATGGAGCGTTTTTCAGGCAGACAACGTATACTGGTGGTCAGGGGCGTCAGAACGTTTTTAGGTTGGCAAGATATAATCTCATTTTGGCGCCCCTAAATTGCTGAATCGCTAAAGGCCAGATCCACATAAAATACATTGAGAAGGCCAGATCCACACTAAATTCCCACACCCAGAAAAGCATACAATTTTTTGGCTGCCTCATGTACAGATGTAACCACGCTCATCATCACGACATGGATGGCGTGGCTAGTATTCCCGCATCTATGGCATGCACGCCATAGACTTCAATGGTGCAATCACCAGCTGTGACTAGTGGCAGCACGGCGTACGCTGCAGCTTGCCGCGATGCATATGCCCATGCATATGTATCGTGGCAACATCTGTAATTAGAGACCAGAATGTCTGATTGTATGATGTCACTTCAGCTCTCCCATGTCCCTCTAGTTTCCCACCATGTGCCCCATGTAGCAGGGAGAGTAGATCAAACATTAGCAGTGACCAGTGCAGTGCTGGTGCCGAGGTGACCGATAGTAGTGGCCGTGGGAGTTACAGGGAGGACGAGGGCAGGGATGCTGAGGGGGAGTTACAGGGAGGGTGAGGGCAGGGATGCTGAGGGGGACTTACAGGGAGGGTGAGGGCAGGGATGCTGACAGGGAGCTAGATGGAGTGTGAGGAGCACTGAGGGGGGAATTACAGGGAGGGTGAGGGAAGGGGCACTGGGGGGGGGGGAGTTACAGGTAGGGTGAGGGTGAGGCCAGGAACGCTGACAGGGGAGTTAGAGGGAGGGAAAAATTGGTGGTTGCTCCCAGCGCACTACCCAACAGGAATAAAATATAGTACTCAGTTTTGGTAAATTCAAAGAGGTTTATTACTTGACAAATATTACTTAAAAACAGCTGTGATGATATAGCATGTGCCCGTTCTACTGGAATGGCCATGGGGGGCTATGGAAGTGATATATGAATGGGTGGTTCCTATATAAGTATATAGGGAATAGGAATTATAGTGTACAATCCTAGTACCGGTACACTTGACAAACAAACATATATTGTCAGAGACAAAGACAGAACACAAACATATACAAACAACCTACGTGAATGGCAGTGTGAAGCGCTATGCTGCGTCTTACTCTCATCTGCCGTAGTAATAGGTAAAGCTTTACTGAACCGCTTAGGTGATGTCCCTAGATTACCCAATGTGTGGGATTAGCCCATGTATAAACTGCGTCCTTAATTAGGCAAAAGTCCCGTGTGGCAATTGGTATGATGTGTGGGTATATTACTCGTATAGCTGCTCCGTATACAGTGAGGTGGGGATGAATTCCTTACCTCCTCCGTGGTGCGTGGTGCGTTCCGAATGCCCGGATGTCCCTTGATGGTGATCGTCCTTCTCTGGGGGAAATGGTGATGTCTGCCGGCAGACTTCCTCACAGCGCGCCGTGAACGTCTAGCGGAACGTCTGACCTGATCGCACGCTGCAACTTTTTGCTGCCCGTGCGATCAAGTAGACACCGCCTATGAGGGAGTGGATTTTTGCATACAAGGCTGCGATCGCTTGAGCAGCCCTGCTATGCAAGAAAAGTTTTGTGCAGAACTAAACTAGAGTAAGACTTACTTACCCTGTGCGATCACTTCAGCGTTGCAGGTTCCGGAATGGACGTCAGACATCCGCCTTCCAAACGCCTCGACACACCTGCGTTCAGATCTCCACGTCCCGAAAACGGTGAGTTGATGGATCCGCCTTCCTCCTGTCAATCTTCTTGTGGTCACCGCTGCAACAGCTTTCTTTGTTGGAGGCGTCGCTGCGCAGTTCCGACCCGATCGCACGGCTGCGAAGAAGCTCAGCGTGCGATTGGGACGGAATGACCCCCATCGTCTGTAAGTTCATAGGATATTGCTAATATAAAGAGATCCTTAATTGTCCATAAAATGAGTTTCGCAATTCATAAGGTGAATTCCCATTTCCACAACAGGAAAAGAAAGACCAGCAGTGCAGATAACTAAAAGGTAATTGGACAAATTTAATGTACATAGCACTCACATTTCATCTATTATACACAAGCATGTAAAAAACACCCGACTGGCGATGGTTCATCTCAGAACCCAACTGGACCTAATGGTAATCGGTAGGAAAAGAAAGTGCCCGGACACTCCAGCAACCCAAACGTGGTATCCAAGCTCAGGGTAGTATAACTCAGTTAGTCAGTGTTAGAAGCCACTCACAAAAAAGTTTTAACCAAGGTTAAAATCAGGCGCAAATTGGGATAATGTGCTAATTTAGCTGCTGCTATAAGAACAGGATTAGTCAGTCCTGTAAATATGGGAACAAAAAAAGTAGTAGAGGATAGCAGCGCTTCAATGAAGAATTTGATACAAATATGTATGGGAAATTTTCTAACAGAGCTAACGAAGATGAATGGATTGAGGGTAAAAAAGCTACTCACGCTTAATGCGTTTCAAACCTTGCGGTTCTTCCTCAGAAGCGTCTGGTGGCTAGTGACATTGATCGAGGTTTTATACCTTTTCTAATGAGGAGCAGGTGCTCACGCTTAAAACATTATAAAGTGTTAAGCAATGCAGAATGTCCGATCGCCTCTGGTGTCTGAATGCGCTTTGCGTTCCAGCATGCGTTCCACCTATGTGCGTATAACCGGAAGTCAAGTCTTTACATTGGTATGATAAGAAACCTGGAAAGACTTAACTTCCGGTTATGCGCACATAGGTGGAACGCACGCTGGAACACAAAGCACATTCAGACACTGGAGCCAATTACCTTGAGATATCTGCAATGCTGTTCTTTCTTTCTCTTTTATGAGAATCACTATATGTTGTGGAAATGTGAATTCACCTTATGAATTGCAGAACATAAGAGATTGAAGGATCTCTCTATGGGGGTCATTCCGAGTTGATCGCTCGCTAGCTGTTTTTAGCAGCCGTGCAAACGCATACTCGCTGCCCACGGGGGAGTGTATTTTCGCTATGCAAGTGTGCGATCGCATGTGCAGCCGAGCGCAGCAAAAACATTTTATGCAGTTTCTGAGTAGGTCTGAACTTACTCAGCTGCTGCGATCACTTCAACCTGTCTGGTGCCGGAATTGACGTCAGACACCCGCCCGGCAAACGCCTGTACACGGCTGCTTTTAACAACCACTCCCAGAAAACGGTCATTTGCCACCCACAAACGCCCTCTTCCTGTCAATCTCCTTGCAATCGGCTGTGCGAATGGATTCTTCGTTAAATCCATCGCTCAGCAACGATCCGCTTTGTACCCGTACAAAGCACCTATTCATTGCGGTGCATACGCATGTGCAGTAGTGACCTGAACGCTGCGCTGCGATCAGGTCGGAATGACCCCCTATATTGGCAACATCCTATGAACTTACAGACAATATGAGGAAATTACAACATATTTACAAGGGTGATTACATGTTTTTTCTATGCATTTTAATAAGTGAGAACGAGTGGTAAGAGATGATTGCGCTATTTTCTATTACTCCTTTTTTTCTATTGGTTAATTGTTGTTGGAACCAAGGTGAAGGTTCCGTGGAATAGAAAGATGCTGCATTAGATTTCTGTTACATATGCGCAGTGACCCAGTTTCTTTTGTTCATTAGCAATCCGTAATATGACCCCCCTCCCTCCCCAGCACGCATTAATATGATACTACCCCCCTCCCCAGCACACATTAATATAACACTACCCCCCTCCCCAGCACACATTAATATGACACTACCCCTTCCCCAACACGCATTAATATGACACTACCCCCTCCCAAACACAAATTTATATGACACTACCCCCCCTCCCTTGCACACATTAATATGACACTACCCCCCTCCCCAGCATGCATTAATATCACACTACCCCGCTTCCCAGCACACATTATTATGACACCCCCTCCCCAGCACGCATTATTATGACACCCCCTCCCCAGCACACATTATTATGATACCCCCCCTTCCCAGCACACATCAATATGACACCTCCTTTCCCAGCATGCATTAATATGACACTACCCCCCCAGCACGCATTATTAAAACACCCCCCCACTCCCCAGCACACATTATTATGACCCCGCCCTCCCCAGCACACATTATTATGACACCCCCTTTCCCCAGCACACATTATTATGACACCCCCCTCCCCAGCACACATTATTATGACACCCCTTTCCCCAGCATACATTATTATGACACCCCCTTTCCCCAGCACACATTATTATGACACCCCCTTTCCCCAGCACACATTATTATGACACCCCCCTCCCCAGCACACATTATTATGACACCCCCCTCCCCAGCACACATTATTATGACACCCCCTTTCCCCAGCACACATTATTATGACACCCCCTTTCCCCAGCACACATTATTATGACCCCCTCCCCAGCACACATTATTATGACACCCCCTTTCTGCAGCACACATTATTATGACACCCCCCTCCCCAGCACACATTATTATGACACCCCCTTTCCCCAGCACACATTATTATGACACCCCCTTTCCCCAGCACACATTATTATGACACCCCCTTTCCCCAGCACACATTATTATGACCCCCCTCCCCAGCACACATTATTATGACACCCCCTTTCCCCAGCACACATTATTATGACACCCCCCTCCCCAGCACACATTATTATGACACCTCCTTTCCCCAGCACACATTATTATGACACCCCCTTTCCCCAGCACACATTATTATGACACCCCCTTTCCCCAGCACACATTATTATGACACCCCCTTTCCCCAGCACACATTATTATGACACCCCCTTTCCCCAGCACACATTATTATGACCCCCCTCCCCAGCACACATTATTATGACACCCCCTTTCCCCAGCACACATTATTATGACACCCCCCTCCCCAGCACACATTATTATGACACCCCCTTTCCCCAGCACACATTATTATGACACCCCCTTTCCCCAGCACACATTATTATGACACCCCCTTTCCCCAGCACACATTATTATGACACCCCCCTCCCCAGCACACATTATTATGACACCACCTTTCCCCAGCACACATTATTATGACCCCCCCTTTCCCCAGCACACATTATTATGACCCCCCTCCCCAGCACACATTATTATGACACCCCCTTTCCCCAGCACACATTATTATTACACCCCCCTCTCCAGCACACATTATTATGACACCCCCCTCCCCAGCACACATTATTATGACACCCCTTTCCCCAGCACACATTATTATGACCCCCCTCCCCAGCACACATTATTATGACCCCCCCTCCCCTCAGCACACAATATGACACCCCTCCCCCAGCACACATTATAACACCCCTCCCCCCAGCACACATTATTATGACACCCCCCTCCCCCCAACACACATTAATGTGATAGTTTCTCTCCTCCCCCCTCTCCCCTTAATTATATGAGGCAGCACTACAGTACCTGAGCCTCTGCAGAGTCTTCGTCCCTCTGTGTGGCTGGCTGCTCCTCTTCCTGTCGCTTCTGGCTCCTCCAGTCAGTGCACAGTCAGGTGTACATCACATGACTTCCTGTCTGTGCATTGCTGTCCCATACGTGAAGGAGGGGTGAGTGATGCTGAAGATGCTGTGTCTTCAGTGGGGAGGGAGGACTGGAGGGGCGACACTGCTGCCTGTTTTGACTAGTGCAGCGGGGAGGAGCGTGGGGGGAGACCATAGTGTGAAGAGCTTCTGCTCATGCTGCCTGTCAGTGTGACAGGCGGAGCTCCGGCAGCAACACTGCGTGCACAGTGCATATCAGCAAGGTAGCAGAGCAGGGAGAGCGCCTCCCTGCTTTGCAGACCTTGCGGGGCGGGTAGCGCTGGGACTGATTAGACGTTCACTGCACGGAGCGAAAGATGTAATGTGCGGTCTTTCACCTGACCGCACATCGCTCCTCCGCTCCTCCTGTAAATGATCGGCGCCTCTCTATGTTTGGGGGGGGCGAGCTGCCCCCTTGCCCCCCCAGTTCCGACGCCTCTGCTGGTGGTCACTGGTCAGCAAAACTCTGCACTGTACTCCTGTATAATACTGCTGGTCCCCAGTCCTCACAATAAAGCAGTGTGAGCACAGATATATGCAGCACACTGAGCACAGATATGGAGCGTTTTTCAGGCAGAGAACGTATAATACTGGTGGTCACTGGTCAGCAAAACTCTGCACTGTACTCCTCCTATATAATACAGCTGCTCCCCAGTCCCCACAATAAAGCAGTGTGAGCACAGATATATGCAGCACACTGAGCACAGATATGGAGCGTTTTTCAGGCAGAGAACGTATAATACTGGTGGTCACTGGTCAGCAAAACTCTGCACTGTACTCCTCCTATATAATACTGCTGGTCCCCAGTCCCCACAATAAAGCAGTGTGAGCACAGATATATGCAGCACACTGAGCACAGATATGGAGCGTTTTTCAGGCAGAGAACGTATAATACTGGTGGTCACTGGTCAGCAAAACTCTGCACTGTACTCCTGTATAATACTGCTGGTCCCCAGTCCCCACAATAAAGCAGTGTGAGCACAGATTTATGCAGCACACTGAGCACAGATATGGAGCGTTTTTCAGGCAGAGAACGTATAATACTGGTGGTCACTGGTCAGCAAAACTCTGCACTGTACTCCTCCTATATAATACTGCTGGTCCCCAGTCCCCACAATAAAGCAGTGTGAGCACAGATATACAGATGTTTCCACTTACATCTTTGCTTTTTTACAAATTTGGCACAACATGCAAAACACGACTAAACTGTTTTTCACAAGTAGAGAGTGGATGAATTTTAAAATTTTTGTTTGCCATAATAGAATATGTATAAAGTAACATATTAAAGAAGCAAATTAAAAAAAAATAACAAGACATGTCTAAATCTCTGAGTCTATGGCATGCAAAACTGTGCCATACATGGCGGGATATAGCAAAGATGTATGTGGACACATCTGTATGCAGCACACTGAGCACAGATATGGAGCGTTTTTCAGGCAGAGAACGTATAATACTGGTGGTCACTGGTCAGCAAAACTCTGCACTGTACTCCTCCTATATAATACTGCTGGTCCCCAGTCCCCACAATAAAGCAGTGTGAGCACAGATATATGCAGCACACTGAGCACAGATATGGAGCGTTTTTCAGGCAGACAATGTATAATACTGGTGGTCACTGGTCAGCAAAACTCTGCACTGTACTTCTCCTATAATACTGCTGGTCCCCAGAATAAAGATATGCAGCCCCCTGAAACAAAGTGAGAGGACGCCAGCCACGTCCTCTCACTATCATTTCCAATGCACGAGTGAAAAATGGCGGCGATACGCGGCTCCTTATATAGAATCCGAATCTCGCGAGAATCCGACAGCGGGATGATGACGTTCGGGCGCGCTCGGGTTAACCAAGCCGTACGGGAGAATCCCAGTATGCCTCGGACCCGTGTAAAATGGGTGAAGTTCGGGGGGGGTTCGGATTCCGAGGAACCGAACCCGCTCATCTCTAAATATAATATCACTAAATAATCACACAAGTGTTTTTATCTACAACAGAAGCATTGTCCATTCATACTTATTTTTACGTTCATATAGCGCCAGAGGTCATTACTATTTTCCCTTTTTGTACATGATATTAATTAACTTCTTCTTGATTGCTCATCCATCTTGAGTAATTATCTAATGCCATTTTATAACCATAGGCAGAAATAGGAGCCCATGTATCATGGCAGTGATAATATGCACTGCAGCAAACCAAGCTTAAGAGGTCTTACGCTAAGCATGCTTGGAGCATTCTGATTGGAATCAGTCACTTTACAGTGAGGAAGTATAAAAAAACAAGGTATTTAGGTACTGTACAAACTAACTAATGTTTTAAGGGTATCCGAACTCCAGGTCGACAACAAAAAGGTCGACACACATTAGGTCGATGCCAATTGGTCGACACACCTTATGTCGACATGGTCAAAAGGTCGACATGGACCAAAGGTCGCCAGGAACAAGGTCGACATGGAAAAAGGTCGACATGAGTTTTTCACGATTTTTTTCTTTTTTGGAACCTTTTCAAACTTAACGATCCACGTGGACTACGATTGGAACGGTAATCTGTGCCGAGCGAAGCGGTAGCGGAGCGAAGGCAGCATGCCCAAAGCATGGCGAGCGAAGCGAGCCATGCGAGGGGACGCGGTGCACTAATTGGGGTTCCCGGTCACTCTACGAAGAAAACGACACCAAAAAAAACATTAAAAACTCATGTCGACCTTTTTCCATGTCGACCTTGTTCCTGGCGACCTTTTGTCCATGTCGACCTAAGGTGTGTCGACCAATTGGCGTCGACCTAAGGTGTGTCGACCTTTTTGTTGTCGACCTGGAGTCTCAGACCCGTTTTAAGTACCCAGGTGCACAACAGTATGAGAACACTAGGATGTGACCACACAATGGTGCTGATTCTGAGTTGAATGTAGCCATATCCGGGTAGGGTATGCAATACCGCCACTGGGGATCCCGGCGGTCAGCATACCGTCCGCGGGATCCCAGTGGCGGAATGCCGGTGGGGGTGGGGGGAGTGCAACAACCCCCTGTGGGCTTGCTGCGCTTGACATGCTGCAGGCTCGGTGGTGACCTGCTTGACATGCTGCAGGCTTGGTGGTGACCTGCTCTTGCCACAGGTTCTATTCCAACTCTATGGGTGTCGTGGACACCCACAAGTGGGAATAGTCCCTGCTATTCGGCATGCCGACTGTTGGAATTTAGAGGGGATGGGTTTGTAGCCATCAGTAATGTGATCGGCGGTCTCCTGACTACCAGTCACATGCCTACATCCCCCATGCGCAAGATCCAAGCCCTGGCAGTAGTCTATCTGCAACTTTATGCAGATAGCACTACAAAGCCCTTCCCTGTTGTACATCCATGCGTCCACATGTGCAAAGACTGAGGCTTTCACTGCAGGGTCCATAGGCAATACAATTCCAATTGATACATCTTTAGATACACCATCGGTTACACCATCAGAACATGCACCAGGCCTATGACAGGTGCAGGTTCTCCAGCCAAGTATGGTCCTGCTGTGTGAGCGATTGAGTGTCGGTGGGGGGAATTCATTTGATGGTGGGGTTTTGCTACTCAATTGCAGGACTGAAAATGGGACTCAGTGATTTTAGGAAAGTCAACGGGACTTACTCTGGCACTCCACCAGCACCCCATTACCCCCCCCCCCCAAGTACTAATTAAGCAATTACTATAAGTACTCATCTTCCGAAACAGTGCCTTCTGGATCCAGAGTCCTGAGCCAGGTCTTCTGCAGCAGTGGCAATTATATGAGTGTGTGTGTATATGTGAGTGCATGAGCATCTGTAAGTGTGTATACAGTAAGTGAGTGTGTGTGTGTGTGTGTGTGCATGATTGTGTGTGACCCCCACCCACTTTTGTGTATATCCCCTGTAGTCAACGGCTGGGATAACTACATCTCCCAGCAGCCCTTAAGCCTCCAAGCAGCCCCTGGGACTCCCAGCAGCCTCCTCCCTAGTGCAAAGATGGAGGGGATTTTTAACTCGCGCCACAGGGTTTCCAGCGCTAAAAACCCTGTGACCACACTTATTAAATTGGATACAGCAGGTATTGGGAGCGAGCATACTCACAGTATTCCAAAATTGAGTGCAATGGGCACAAGGTTTTTTTAATGAGCAAATGCTCGCGCCTAATTGAATTTCACCTGATTGGTATAACTATATGTGATACCCTGCTGAAACAGGGCATCACTATAGGGGATGCAGTCATATAAATGTTGTCTATTTATGCAGTTATGAGTGTTATGTACTGTAAACAATATTTCTCTATCGTCCTAAGTGGATGCTGGGGTTCCTGAAAGGACCATGGGGAATAGCGGCTCCGCAGGAGACAGGGCACAAAAAAGTAAAGTTTTACTAGGTCAGGTGGTGTGCACTGGCTCCTCCCCCTATGACCCTCCTCCAGACTCCAGTTAGATTTTGTGCCCGAACGAGAAGGGTGCAATCTAGGTGGCTCTCCTAAAGAGCTGCTTAGAGAAAGTTTAGTTTAGGTTTTTTTCTTTACAGTGAGTCCTGCTGGCAACAGGATCACTGCAACGTGGGACTTAGGGGGAAAGTAGTAAACTCACCTGCATGCAGAGTGGATTTGCTGCTTGGCTACTGGACACCATTAGCTCCAGAGGGATCGAACACAGGCCCAGCCGTGGAGTCCGGTCCCGGAGCCGCGCCGCCGACCCCCTTGCAGATGCTGAAGCGTGAAGAGGTCCGGAAACCGGCGGCTGAAGACTCCTCAGTCTTCATAAGGTAGCGCACAGCACTGCAGCTGTGCGCCATTTTCCTCTCAGCACACTTCACTGGGCAGTCACTGAGGGTGCAGAGCGCTGGGGGGGGGCGCTCTGAGAGGCAAATATAAACCTTATACAAGGCTAAAAATACCTCACATATAGCCCATAGGGGCTATATGGAGATATTTAACCCCTGCCTGACTGGAAAAATAGCGGGAGAAGAACCCACCGAAAAAGGGGCGGGGCCTATCTCCTCAGCACACGGCGCCATTTTCTGTCACAGCTCCGCTGGTCAGAACGGCTCCCAGGTCTCTCCCCTGCACTGCACTACAGAAACAGGGTAAAACAGAGAGGGGGGGCACATTAATGGCTATATATATATATATATATTAAAGCAGCTATAAGGGAGCACTTAATATAAGGATATCCCTTGTATATATAGCGCTTTGTGGTGTGTGCTGGCAGACTCTCCCTCTGTCTCCCCAAAAGGGCTAGTGGGTCCTGTCTTCATTAGAGCATTCCCTGTGAGTTTGCGGTGTGTGTCGGTACGTGGTGTCGACATGTATGAGGACGATATTGGTGTGGAGGCGGAGCAATTGCCAAATATGCAGATGTCACCCCCCAGGGGGTCGACACCAGAATGGATGCCTTTATTTGTGGAATTACGTGATGGTTTATCTTCCCTTAAACAGTCAGTTGAGGACATGAGGCGGCCGGACAATCAATTAATGCCTGTCCAGGCGCCTCAAACACCGTCAGGGGCTGTAAAACGCCCTTTGCCTCAGTCGGTCGACACAGACCCAGACACGGGCACTGATTCCAGTGACGACGGTAGAAATTCAAACGTATTTTCCAGTAGGGCCACACGTTATATGATTTTGGCAATGAAGGAGACGTTACATTTAGCTGATACTACAGATACCGTAAAACAGGGTATTATGTATGGTGTGAAAAAACTACAAACAGTTTTTCCTGAATCAGAAGAATTAAATGACGTGTGTGATGAAGCGTGGGTTGCTCCTGATAAAAAGTTGATAATTTCAAAAAAGTTATTGGCATTATACCCTTTCCCGCCAGAGGTTAGGGCGCGCTGGGAAACACCCCCTAAGGTGGACAAGGCGCTCACACGCTTATCCAAACAAGTGGCGTTACCCTCTCCTGAGACGGCCGCACTTAAGGATCCATCAGATAGAAAGATGGAAGTTATTCAAAAGAATATATACACACATGCAGGTGTTATACTACGACCAGCTATAGCAACTGCCTGGATGTGCAGTGCTGGAGTAGTTTGGTCAGAATCCCTGATTGAAAATATTGATACCCTAGATAGGGACAATGTTTTACTGTCGTTAGAACAAATAAAGGATGCATTTATCTATATGCGTGATGCACAGAGGGATATTTGCACACTGGCATCTCGGGTGAGTGCTATGTCCATTTCAGCCAGAAGAGCCTTATGGACACGACAGTGGACAGGCGATGCGGATTCAAAACGTCACATGGAGGTTTTGCCGTATAAAGGGGAGGAGTTATTTGGAGTTGGTCTATCAGACTTGGTGGCCACGGCTACTGCCGGGAAATCCACTTTTTTACCTCAAGTCACTCCCCAACAGAGAAAGGCACCGACCTTTCAACCGCAGCCTTTTCGCTCCTACAAAAATAAGAGAGCAAAGGGCTTGTCGTACCTGCCACGAGGCAGAGGAAGAGGGAAGAGACACCAACAGGCAGCTCCTTCCCAGGAACAGAAGCCCTCCCCGGCTCCTGCAAAAACCTCAGCATGACGCTGGGGCCTCTCAAGCGGACTCGGGGACAGTGGGGGGCCGTCTCAAAAATTACAGCGCGCAGTGGGCTCACTCGCAGGTAGACCCCTGGATCCTGCAGATAATATCTCAGGGGTACAGGTTGGAATTAGAGACGGATCCTCCTCATCGTTTCCTGAAGTCTGCCTTACCAACCGTCTCTTCCGAAAGGGAGAGGGTGTTGGAAGCCATTCACAAGCTGTACGCTCAGCAGGTGATAGTCAAAGTACCCCTATTACAACAAGGAAAGGGGTATTATTCCACTCTATTTGTGGTACCGAAGCCGGATGGCTCGGTAAGGCCTATTCTAAATCTGAAGTCCTTGAACCTCTACATAAAAAAGTTCAAGTTCAAGATGGAGTCACTCAGAGCAGTGATAGCGAACCTGGAAGAAGGGGACTTTATGGTATCCTTGGACATCAAGGATGCGTATCTACACGTTCCGATTTACCCCGCACACCAGGGGTACCTCAGGTTCATTGTTCAAAACTGTCACTATCAGTTTCAGACGCTGCCGTTCGGATTGTCCACGGCGCCTCGGGTCTTTACCAAGGTAATGGCCGAGATGATGATTCTTCTTCGAAGAAAAGGCGTATTAGTTATCCCATACTTGGACGATCTCCTAATAAGGGCAAGGTCCAGAGAACAGCTGGAGACAGCTTTAGCACTATCTCAAGAGGTGCTAAGACAACACGGGTGGATTCTGAATATTCCAAAATCCCATTTAATCCCGACAACTCGTCTGCTGTTCCTAGGAATGATTCTGGACACGGTTCAGAAAAAGGTTTTCCTTCCAGAGGAAAAAGCCAAGGAGTTATCCGATCTGGTCAGGAACCTCCTAAAACCAGGAAAAGTGTCAGTACATCAATGCACAAGAGTCCTGGGAAAAATGGTGGCTTCTTACGAAGCAATTCCATTCGGCAGATTCCATGCAAGAATATTCCAAAGGGATCTGTTGGACAAATGGTCAGGGTCGCATCTGCAGATGCACCTGCGAATAACCCTGTCACCAAAGACAAGGGTGTCACTTCTGTGGTGGTTGCAGAAGGCTCACCTATTAGAAGGCCGCAGATTCGGCATTCAGGATTGGATCCTGGTGACCACGGACGCCAGCCTGAGAGGCTGGGGAGCAGTCACACAAGGAAGAAACTTCCAGGGAGTATGGACGAGTCTGGAAAAGTCTCTTCACATAAACATTCTGGAACTAAGAGCAATCTACAATGCTCTAAGCCAGGCGGAACTTCTCCTGCAAGGAAAGCCGGTGTTGATTCAGTCGGACAACATCACGGCGGTCGCCCATGTAAACAGGCAGGGCGGCACAAGAAGCAGGAGTGCAATGGCAGAAGCTGCCAAGATTCTTCGCTGGGCGGAGAATCACGTGATAGCACTGTCAGCAGTGTTCATCCCGGGCGTGGACAACTGGGAAGCAGACTTCCTCAGCAGACACGATCTTCATCCGGGAGAGTGGGGTCTACATCCAGAAGTCTTCAACATGTTAATAGACCGTTGGGAAAGACCAATTGTAGACATGATGGCGTCTCGCCTCAACAAGAAACTGGACAAATATTGCGCCAGGTCAAGAGATCCACAGGCAATAGCTGTGGACGCACTGGTAACTCCTTGGGTGTACCAGTCAGTGTATGTGTTTCCTCCTCTGCCGCTCATACCAAAGGTATTGAAGATCATACGGCAAAGAAGAGTAAGAACAATACTAGTGGTTCCGGATTGGCCGAGAAGGACTTGGTATCCGGAACTTCAAGAGATGCTCACGGACGAACCGTGGCCTCTACCTCTGAGAAGGGACCTGCTACAGCAGGGTCCCTGTCTTTTTCAAGACTTACCGCGGCTGCGTTTGACGGCATGGCGGTTGAACGCCAGATCCTAAAAGGGAAAGGCATTCCAGAAGAAGTCATTCCTACCTTGATTAAGGCACGGAAGGAAGTCACCGTGAAACATTATCACCGCATTTGGCGAAAATATGTAGCGTGGTGCGAGGATCGGAGGGTTCCGACGGAGGAATTCCAACTGGGTCGTTTCCTACATTTCCTGCAATCAGGATTATCTATGGGTCTCAAATTGGGATCCATTAAGGTTCAAATTTCGGCCCTGTCAATATTCTTCCAAAAAGAATTGGCCTCTGTCCCTGAGGTCCAGACTTTTGTCAAGGGAGTACTGCATATACAGCCTCCTGTGGTGCCTCCGGTGGCACCGTGGGATCTAAATGTAGTTTTAGATTTCCTCAAATCCCATTGGTTTGAACCATTGAAAAAGGTGGATTTGAAATATCTCACATTGAAAGTGACTATGTTACTAGCCCTGGCCTCTGCCAGGAGAGTATCTGAATTGGCGGCTTTATCTTATAAAAGTCCTTATCTAATCTTCCATTCGGATAGGGCAGAACTGCGGACTCGTCCGCATTTTCTCCCTAAAGTGGTATCAGCATTTCATCTGAACCAACCTATTGTGGTGCCTGCGGCCACTAGCGACTTGGAGGACTCCAAGTTGTTGGACGTTGTCAGAGCCTTAAAAATATACATTGCAAGGACGGCTGGAGTCAGAAAATCTGACTCGCTGTTTATATTGTATGCACCCAACAAGTTGGGCGCACCTGCTTCTAAGCAGTCGATTGCTCGTTGGATTTGTAACACAATTCAACTTGCACATTCTGTGGCAGGCCTGCCACAGCCTAAAACTGTAAAAGCCCACTCCACAAGGAAGGTGGGCTCATCTTGGGCGGCTGCCCGAGGGGTCTCGGCATTACAACTCTGCCGAGCAGCTACGTGGTCGGGGGAGAACACGTTTGTAAAATTTTACAAATTTGATACCCTGGCAAAGGAGGACCTGGAGTTCTCTCATTCGGTGCTGCAGAGTCATCCGCACTCTCCCGCCCGTTTGGGAGCTTTGGTATAATCCCCATGGTCCTTTCAGGAACCCCAGCATCCACTTAGGACGATAGAGAAAATAAGAATTTACTTACCGATAATTCTATTTCTCGGAGTCCGTAGTGGATGCTGGGCGCCCATCCCAAGTGCGGATTATCTGCAATACTTGTACATAGTTATTGTTAACTAATTCGGGTTATTGTTAAGGAGCCATCTTTAAGAGGCCCTTTCTGTTGTCATACTGTTAACTGGGTTTAGATCACAAGTTGTACGGTGTGATTGGTGTGGCTGGTATGAGTCTTACCCGGGATTCAAAATGCCTCCCTTATTGTGTATGCTCGTCCGGGCACAGTACCTAACTGGAGTCTGGAGGAGGGTCATAGGGGGAGGAGCCAGTGCACACCACCTGACCTAGTAAAACTTTACTTTTTTGTGCCCTGTCTCCTGCGGAGCCGCTATTCCCCATGGTCCTTTCAGGAACCCCAGCATCCACTACGGACTCCGAGAAATAGAATTATCGGTAAGTAAATTCTTATTATGTATCACATGTATATGAAATGTATTGTTTATTTCAAGCTGCATCCTTTAATGTTGGCATATACTGTATTGAATGTAGTGATGTGCACCGGACATTTTTCGGGTTTTGTTTTGGTTTTGGATTCGGTTCCGCGGCCGTGTTTTGGATTCGGACGCGTTTTGGCAAAACCTCCCTGAAATTTTTTTGTCGGATTCGGGTGTGTTTTGGATTCGGGTGGTTTTATTTACAAAAACCCCTCAAAAACAGCTTAAATCATAGAATTTGGGGGTCATTTTGATCCCATAGTATTATTAACCTCAATAACCATAATTTCCACTCATTTCCAGTCTATTCTGAACACCTCACACCTCACAATATTATTTTTAGTCCTAAAATTTGCACCGAGGTCGTTGGATGACTAAGCTAAGCGATCCAAGTGGCCGACACAAACACCTGGCCCATCTAGGAGTGGCACTGCAGTGTCAGACAGGATGGCACTTCAAAAAAATAGTCCACAAACAGCACATGATGCAAAGAAAAAAAGAGGTGCACCAAGGTCGCTGGATGGCTAAGCTAAGCGACCCAAGTGGCCGACACAAACACCTGGCCCATCTATGAGTGGCACTGCAGTGTCAGACAGGATGGCACTTAAAAAAATAGTCCACAAACAGCACATGATGCAAAGAAAAAAAGAGGTGCACCAAGGTCGCTGGATGGCTAAGCTAAGCGACCCAAGTGGCCGACACAAACACCTGGCCCATCTAGGAGTGGCACTGCAGTGTCAGACAGGATGGCACTTCAAAAAATAGTCCCCAAACAGCACATGATGCAAAGAAAAAAAGAGGTGTACCAAGGTCGCTGGATGGCTAAGCTAAGCGACCCAAGTGGCCGACACAAACACCTGGCCCATCTAGGAGTGGCACTGCAGTGTCAGACAGGATGACAGATTTAAAAAATAGTCCCCAAACAGCACATGATGCAAAGAAAAAAAGAGATGCAATGAGGTAGCTGTGTGACTAAGCTAAGCGACCCAAGTGGCCGACACAAACACCTGGCCCATCTAGGAGTGGCACTGCAGTTTTCTAGCGAGAGGATGAGTGCTTCCATCCTCATGTGAATCTGAACCACTAGCCATGAACATAGGCCAGGGCCTCAGCCGTTCCTTGCCACTCTGTGTCGTAAATGGCATATTGGCAAGTTTACGCTTCTCATCAGACGCTTTTAATTTAGATTTTTGGGTCATTTTACTGAACTTTTGTTTTTTGGATTTTACATGCTCTCTACTATGACATTGGGCATCGGCCTTGGCAGACGACGTTGATGGCTTTTCATCGTCTCGGCCATGACTAGTGGCAGCAGCTTCAGCACGAGGTGGAAGTGGATCTTGATCTTTCCCTATTTTACCCTCCACATTTTTGTTCTCCATTTTTTAATGTGTGGAATTATATGCCAGTAATATAGCAATAGCAATGGCCTACTGTACCGTACTGCTATATATATTATATACTGGTGGTCAGCAAAATTATGCACTGTCCTCCTACTATATATACTGCGCACAACTAAAATGCACGACAGGTATGGATGGATAGTATACTTGATGACACAGAGGTAGGTAGAGTAGTGGACTACTGTACCGTACTGCTATATATTATATACTGGTGGTCAGCAAAATTATGCACTGTCCTCCTACTATATATACTGCGCACAACAACTAAAATGCACCACAGGTATGGATGGATAGTATACTTGACGACACAGAAGTAGGTAGAGCAGTGGCCTACTGTACCATACTGCTATATATTATATACTGGTGGTCAGCAAAATTATGCACTGTCCTCCTACTATATATACTGCGCACAACAACTAAAATGCATGACAGGTATGGATGGATAGTATACTTGACGACACAGAGGTAGGTAGAGCAGTGGCCTGCTGTACCGTACTGCTATATATATTATATACTGGTGGTCAGCAAAATTATGCACTGTCCTCCTACTATATATACTGCGCACAACAACTTAAATGCACCACAGGTATGGATGGATAGTATACTTGACGACACAGAGGTAGGTAGAGCAGTGGACTACTGTACCGTACTGCTATATATTATGTACTGGTGATCAGCAAAATTATGCACTGTCCTCCTACTATATATACTGCGCACAACAACTAAAATGCACCACAGGTATGGATGGATAGTATACTTGACGACACAGAGGTAGGTAGAGCAGTGGCCTACTGTACCGTACTGCTATATATTATATACTGGTGGTCAGCAAAATTATGCACTGTCCTCCTACTATATATACTGCGCACAACAACTAAAATGCACCACAGGTATGGATGGATAGTATACTTGACGACACAGAGGTAGGTAGAGCAGTGGCCTACTGTACTGTAATGCTATATATTATATACTGGTGGTCAGCAAAATTATGCACTGTCCTCCTACTATATATACTGCGCACAACAACTAAAATGCACCACAGGTATGGATGTAAAGTATACTTGACGACACAGAGGTAGGTAGAGCAGTGGACTACTGTACCGTACTGATATAATACTGGTGGTCACTGGTCAGCAAAATTCTGCACAGTCCTCCTACTATATACTACAATGCAGCACTGATATGGAGCGTTTTTCAGGCAGAGAACGTATAATACTGGTGGTCACTGGTCAGCAAAACTCTGCACTGTCCTCCTACTATATAATACTGGTGGTCCCCAGTTCCCACAATAAAGCACACTGAGCACAGATATTTGCAGCACACTTACAGATATGGAGCGTTTTTCAGGCAGAGAACGTAGATATTTTCAGCACACTGAGCACAGATTTTTGCAAGCACACTGAGCACAGATATTTGCAGCACACTGAGCACAGATATTTGCAGCACACTGAACACAACTGAGAGAACGCTGCACGTCCTCTCCCTATCATTTCCAATGTACGAGTGAAAATGGCGGCGACGCATGGCTCCTTATATAGAATACGAATCTCGCGAGAATACAACAGCGGGATGATGACGTTCGGGCGCGCTCGGGTTAACCGAGCAAGGCGGGAGGATCCGAGTCTGCCTTGGACCCGTGTAAAATGGGTGAAGTTCGGGGGGGTTCGGATCCCGAGGAACCGAACCCGCTCATCTCTAATTGAATGTAAAACAAATAGTTTGTATTTATAGCTGTTTATGACTCCTTTAAATCTGTATAATATTTCTGTAGATGGCATGTATGCAGTGGCGCTGAAAGGGGTGATTGGTACTAATTACCCAGGCCCAAGCTTCTTGGAGGGGCTCAGCTGGGGGGCTAGGTATGTTCTGCCACCTCTCCTCTTACCTGTCAGACTGCAATGGGTCCAGGGGGGCTACTGCTGCTGAGCACAAACGTCTGCCTGAAGGGGGGATGTAGCATTCACACCGACACACTGCGCCCCCTCCACCCCACCCTGTGCAGGACGACATCACTTTGCGTGGCATAAAAGTAATTTGTAACGTTATTATTTTAAAGGGGATGTGGCTACACATTTGTGATTAGACAACGCCCCCTCCATTATTGGGGTCGGGCAAGTTTTCTAGGGCCCTGCATGTAAGGCTAATATACAGAGTTTCCCCAATGTCCCCGTTAAGACAAAAGTGCAGCCACAGGTGAGGAAAAAAGTTTTACAGCAACAGGTTTATTACTAGAGAGCCAGTGGGGATTATACTAAGGGACAGAAAACTGTACGTCCTAGACAGATATTCCGCTGAATTACCCAACCCTGACTAAGCTCCACAGCAGTAGCACAGAGGAGGACAGGAAGTCCCCACCAGCCTCCACAGTCTGCACAGCTGATTAGTGAGTTCAAAGGGTGCAGGTGTCAGGACAGACTATGATGGTGACTGTGACAGAGAGAGGTACAGAACGTTTAGAGAAAACAAGCAGCATTGAGGGAAAGTGAACAGACAGCATGGATGGAGTGAAACCATGGATAGATTATTGAAGAGGAGACCACTAGACTGCAAGTCATAAGAAAGACATTGACAGATTTTAGCACAGATAATGTAGAGATGGACCATAGATGGTTATTAACAGTGCAATAACTAGACATTTTTTTGCCGGGTGCCAGAAAGATATTTGGTGCCGGCTCCCCCCCTCCAACAGAAATAGGGAAAGTGCTTGCCTCAAGGAATTGTCCAAAAATAAAGAAGAATGGCTTTGTGAGGAAGGGGCATGGCCACAGAATAGTACCACTTCACATTATACCACACAGTAGTGACCATTATTCACATTACACCACACATTAGTCCCCTTATACATGTTACACCTGACCACAGATTAGTGTCCATTATTCATATTACACCACAAAATAGTCCCGATATACACGTTATATCAGCCCGCAACTATAGCGCCCCTTATACACATTACACCAGATTATAGAGCCCCTTATACACATTGAGTAATAGTAGAGCCCCCACTAAACATTACACCAACAGTAGAGCCCCTTATGCACGTTGCACAACAGTAGAGCTCCTTATGAACATTATGCCACAGTAAAGCCCCTCCTCCTTATTCCTCCTCATCATCATCATTCCTCTTTCACATTCCTCATTATCATCATTCCTCCTTCTCATTCATCATCATTTTTCCTCCTCATCGTCATCCTCCATCTCCTCATCCTCATTCCTCCTCTCCCCTTCCCATCCCACCTAAGGAGCTGCAGTGCTGCTAACCTCATTCCTCTTCCTCCTCCCTCGCCCACCTTGCCGCCTCTTCTCCTGACAGTGACTCCTGCTCAGTGCTTAGTGTACTGAGCCTGTCACTGTATGTTCCTGAGTGCAATTCTTACTATCAATTCTTGTCCTCTGAAGTATAAGCTAACACTTATTATCTATCATTTTTAATGCTCCTGTTCAATATTATAACTAAACTTAGTAGGCCTATTAAAGTGGTGATTCTAGTACTGAAATATTTGTTTGGGCTGTTGCACACATAACACCCTTTGATGCATATTTTCAGCCGCCTTGACTGGAAACCCCCAACCCTGACGCTAACAATGGGGCCAGTGCCAACACCATTGCCACCATAATGGTAACTGATGCAGCGGGTGGCGTTGAAACACCAACCACCAACAACTAAGCTGATGGAGGAGGGACCAGGAGGGGCAAAGGGAGGCCTGCAGCTGCACCTGCCAACACCTGGACATATGTTTGCTATGCCCTGCCCCCCAGACTGATCAGCATATGTAGCAGCAGACTCCCACCTCCTAAGGTGCCAGACACCACTGGAAGAGGGTTTATTATTGACTTTTGGTGATATACCTGATACACATGCCCCGGCGGCCAAAGCCACAGTATTGCATGACACTGGAGGTACCCGCGACTCCGCCATTCCCCGGTCTCCTGCTCTGATACAGCCAGACACAAGCCGGCATCAAAAGGACTCCCTCACAGCTGCCTCGCTGCTCTCCCCCAACGATTGGATGTTCCTTTTCCCCCCTTGTGCTGACTTATTTCATTTCATTTTTGAAAAAGGTCTCTGTACTGACCAAAACGTTGGCTTATATTCTTATGGGGGAAAAAAACTTTGGAAAACTGCATTTCTGAAGTCTGGTGAGTGCCATCTCATCCCCCTTGGGGGCTGTACATTTCAATATGTGAAAATGAATATAATATATAACATTTTATTTTATAAATAATAAAGAAGAGACAAAATATTTGTGACTTATCTTATGCACGCCTAAGCTGAAAGTTCATTTGATGAAGAAGGTGTTGGGAAGAAGGGACTCCACTGTCATGAACTAGTTAAATCATAGTCATTGTAAAACAATCACTGTATTTTCTAGGATGTCCTTAGAATATGTGCTCTTAGCACTACTGTATGTTGTTGCTGCAAAGATTCCTTAATAGGAGAGAGCATCCTATACATTAAATTAGTCTTGCACCTGGCAGTCCACCACAAATAATGCTGTAACATCAGCTTTAATTGCTGATTATAGTGTAAATGCCACACATGTAGCTTCGGGTGAATGAATGGCAATTAAACATACGCATCACAAGCATTAAGCAATATTGGACAAAAAATATATTTTATTTTACTCAACCTGTTTGGTTTCTTACATTGAGGGGATTCATGCTACATGCTTATGAAATACAGCAGTGCATCTTACAGGGATTCTAACCATGTCTATTCTATTGTACTCTGTCATACCAGCAACATACATAATACTGTGCATATATAGATATATTTTTATTTCTTTTTGCTGTGGTGTGATCTTGACAAAGGGGGTTACATCATTGAATACATCAGCCTGTTGGATTATGACAAGTCTCTGAGTGCCATCTTTTTCTATGGTATACTGTGTATGATTTGGGTGGATGGAGCATCAGAGCAATTTAACTACAAAACCGATTGCAGGCAGATTTGCATATTATATATATATACCTCCAAATTTATAATTTACTTGATTCTGTGCCCATGCGGTAAAGGCTACGTGGGTAAGACCACCAGATCTGTCAGAGAACGCATGGCCCTTCACAAGTCAGCCATTAATCAAGCACTGACAGGTAAAAAATCTGACCAACCAGTAGCCAGACATTTTGCTGAGGAAAAACACCCACTCAGCTCCCTCAAACACATCATCATAGATCACATACCAGATTCTATCCTTGGAGGAGAGAGATGAGCCAAACTTCTCAAGTTAGAAGCAAAATGGATCTTCAAACTAAATACAACCAAACCAATAGGACTGAATGAGAAAATTTTGTGGAATTCTCTTTAGTAGTAAGGCAGGATCCAGCTAGAGCTAATACCGATTCTATTTATGGAAGAACTCCCAGCAACAAGTTTCTATTGGAGACCACGCTCGGGACTTTGTAGAACCAAGATTGAAGATCTCCATCTATAGACTTTCCATTGCCTTATTGCTCTTTACCTTAATTTATAGCCGCGGTGCCTATAATATATGGTGGTGGTTTTTCTGTATTGCATGGCCAATTTACGCACCGGGGGTTTTTGTGTACGAAGGGCTAGTGACCTTGGTTACCCGGGTATGTACACCTAGAGCATGCGCACGGGCCATTCTATATTTGGAATATTTGGATGGGTCTTCATCCATTCTCTTTTTGCACAGCCAGGCAGTGAGATTCCATTATAATATCCCCCTATGGTAACCACTCCCAGCTTTCCCAGTATGCTCCCAAATTTATCTGCATATGTGTATATTTGTAAATTTTTACCATGTCCATTGTTATCTATTACGATATACTTAGTTACACATTAGTTATTGATACGTGAATGGCGACACTGGGTATCACTTGTTATTTAGTTATTTCACTTTTCCTGACAGCCCCGGCCAGTGCGATCCAACGCGGCGGCTGCTACCATAGCAACCCGACGTGAGGACACGTGACGTCACACGCAGTGGAACCCGGAAGTCCAGGGAGCGCGGCGGTGACGGAGTGGCCTATGGCGTCCTTCCATACTTCACTGGCGGGTTTCTGCACACTATTTAAGGTAAGATAGTTTCACATTTTTTCACATACACTTTGAAAAAGGGGCTGCGGGCCCTGAAACGTCGGAAGCATTTTGTGTTTGTGATGCTCTAATACACTGAATATTGATGTTACAAGTCCTGGAGTGCCGCGTTTTTCTTCATTCATATCCATACCACGTTGCGGAAGGCACCTGGAATATTTACCACAGCATTGGGGAGTGCCGGGCTGCATAGAATCATATATATACATATATATACATATATATATATATATATATATATATACATAAAATGAGAAATTACAAGAACGCCTCCTCGTGCAATGGTATATGAACTCCAACAATGTGCAGTATACAATTATAGGTGGATTCGTACCACATAGAAAATATAAAACAGCATATCTCCAGTCTTTAATTGGTCCCCACCTGTTTCTCAATTTTGAAGGGTTATTTTTTAGAGAGAAAATCTTTCCAATCTGAAAAATAGTATTTGATAAAAGCGCCTCCTAGTGCAATAATAAATGAACACCACCAGTGTGTATTGTAGAAAAATAAATAATAAATAAAGGTGGACCCGTACCAGATAGATACATATAAAATAGCTTATCTCAAGTCCTGCAACGATCCACACAAAGTCCTTGCTCACATGAAGTTTAAAAAAAATGTTACTACATATTCAGAGTACATTAAAAAACACAAGAAAACTCAAGAGTTTACCCCTGAGGAAGTTAGACAGATAAAACATAGCTCTCCCTAGATGAAACGCGTTGGAAGAATCTTTGCCATATGCTGCCATTCAGATAACCTGTCTTTCTTTTATTTCAATGTACAGGCATTTACATATGTTTTTGTAACCTCTTGTTGTATATTGGTTACACTATGCCTGCCTTTTCATGTGTTTTTTTTATGTACTCTGGATTTGTATAAAAAAAAATTGAAAACTTCATGTAAGCAAGGACTTCGTGTGGATCATTACAGGACTCCCATCGACAATTTTAGTTTACAACTGGTCACTGACATGGCTGGGTCTTTGGGTTTCAGTTGTTACCTCAGTGGCTCTTGGCGTGTTGCTCCCTGGCCAGTAGGTTGGTCTTGTAGGGGCTAGCCAAATATTTTTTGCTTTTAGAATTGTTTCCCATCATGGTAGCCTTGGAGGTCTGGCACAAGTAACTTCACAATCACATCATATTGTTCAGATGTGATAATTTGGGCATGGTGAATGCAATTAACAATCAAAGGGCTGAGTTGCTGCTAGTGTTGTGACTGCTATTACAGCTTGTGCTAACGTGCTTGTGATGTAAGGTGCTGTTCCGAGAGCAGATGTTACGAACTCTGCCATCTATTATGTTCTTGCCTGCAGTACCTCTAGGCTGCCAGAGGTGCTGCTATTGTGTCTCTGATCTGCAGTACCTTTGAGCTGTCAGAGGTGCTGTTTGAAGAGCAGTCCCAGCTGGGGTAATCAGCTGGAACATGCTGCTCTCTCCTGATTATCTTACCCAGCTGCAGCGCATTGCTGTTTGTGGCCTGTCATTGTGATTAGCTCTAATTTATGTTAAATGTTAGTGAGTCCTGGAGTCAGGGACAGTTATAGTTTTGTTTCAGCTCCTGATAAGTTCTGTCAGTTCTTAGTTTGTTTCATGTCTGGTTTCCTAGAACTCCCTGTTTAGTTTGTCTGCAGTCTGTACTCGTGCCCAGAGACTCCTGTATCAGTTTCCAGGTTTGATTTGTCATTCTGCTGGATTTTCAGTTCAACCCTGTGTTCTGTACTATTGCAAGTTACTTTTGTTTGTTTTGCCGGATTCGTCATTTAATAAAGAGGTTTTTTTTATACCCACACCCTGGTTCTGGTCTTTGGTTTAACTCCAGCATTAATCCTTGGGTAAATTTACTAAGATGGGAGTTCTATTTCAGATGGGATCTTGCCCATAGCAACCAATCAGATCCTACTTCTCATTTATCTAGCACCTTCTAGAAGATAATACCTGGTATCTGATTGGTTGCTATGGGCAACATTCCATCTGAAATAGAACTCCCATCTTAGTAAATTTACACCCTTGTAACAGCAGCACATTCCTGGAGTCGAAAACGAGATTGCGGTGCATTGTCAAGGTGTAACGGGGAGAGATTTCTGTCACTCGCACCAGATATTTGTCTGCTCTGACCCTCTTATTTTTGCCAGGTTATCGAGCCGACTTGGAGGAGTTAGCAGAGCATTCTCTCACCCTAGGGTCTGGAGGGGTGAGCGGGCATCGGCTGATGTTTTCTTTTACTTAAGAAAAAAACAAGAGTTTTTCCCAAACAGGGTATTTCATTTTTCGCAAAGTTGAAGGGTGAGTAGCTAGTCCCCTACTCGGGAATTAGCTACTCAACGCTGCTGGCAGTGGGAGGCCAGAGGGTTTTGCCACTTTTTTACCTATACTGACAGACTTAATTTGGCTTAATTGAGATTTAAGTTGGCTAATTGGACTTCAATTGCACGTACCTCAGCAGGTATTTTAAGTTTTACCTCTACCCGACTTTACTTGTGTGACGCCTCGCCCCCCTGTCCCCCCTTCCCTTTCAACCTCATCCTGTTTCTTATGTTTCACCATCCCTCTGTGTCTTTATGTGACTTTGACTGGCCTGAAGATCATCTCAAATGGCACAATTTCCATGTGCGCGTAATATTTATTTTGCCAATTCTTAGGTAATATTATATTTCTATTTTCATTTTCACTTCTTCTTTCATTTTTCCCTTCCTTATAGGATTGGTGGAACATGGGTATAAGGTGTGGATAGTCATTCACTCCTGTGTTTACAGGTTTCTGGCCTCGACGTTTTATGCAGGCTCCGTGGAGGTTCGATCGATAGGTGTGAGAGGTATGCGGTGGCAGGATTTGAAGGCAAAACTTCTGGAACAGGTGAGGTGGCACGGTTTGCCAGAAGTTTTGGTCTTACAGTACATTTAGGTGGTAACAATCTTGGGAAGAGGACGGCATTGGACTTTAGATGCTCCATACTGGAAGATTTGATGCTTATTAGGAGGGCGTGGCCATCCTGCACTTTATTGTGGTCTTTTATTGTTCCAAGGTTATTTTGGAATGGACTCTATGGAGTAACAGATTGTCAGGCAATTGACAAGGCCAGGAATAATGGTGATGCTGTCGTTCACCACAATAGAATCCGATTACCTTTTTAGGCCTGATTGAGTGCTTTTGGGTAAGTGTTGGTGGGAAAGAACGTCAGGTTACCTGTTTTAGGGTGTATATTGATTGTTTTTGGATTAGTTCCTAGTTGTTGGTGCACCCACCTTCGTTGATTGTTTATATCTGCTGAACCACCCTAACGGGCAGCCTCATCACCGAAACGGGTAGGTAGTCAAGGTAGAAGGTTGAGTGGATACCGTTGTGTGTTTAGCTTGTTTGGTTCATGGCTGTGATGATGTTGCCAGTTTTTGCAGGTTGTGTCTGATTAGCGGGACAGTCCCGCTGGAATCAGTACAGTTGGGAGATATGGTTAAAGTGTTATCACTGAATCATGCACAGGGCTGTCATCAGTTAGGAGGTTTAGTTTTATATATATATTTATATATATATATATATATTTATTTTTTTATATATATATATATATATATATATATAGCATTTAGGTTAAGAATAACCTTAATGCTATACTCCATGCATGTCAGTACATGAACAAAAAAGCATATTCCGCAACAAGTTTAACCCATTTATGAGACCTTTGTGGTCCATTTTGGTGTAAAATTACCTCTTTATATTTAGGAATGTCTTCTATGTCTATTTGCTTAAACATAAACCTTCAATTTCAGTATGTTAAAGTCTAAGAACAGTAATAAACTCTATGGAAGAAGTACTGTAATATATTTCTAGAGTTCTTATTGTCACACTTTTCTTTTACACTAGTAAAGCTAGAAAAAATACTCATTATTTGTCTTTTTTCATTCTATTGACTTTGCTACAATATGTCTGGCATAATTTTGTTTTTAGAATATTTACATAGAATGAATTGAATGGTGATGACCTTGAACAGCGTGTAGGATTGGCAACATATTCTACTGATGGTAAATCGAATTTTTACCCAGCAGTCCTAAATGTATTTTCAACATACATGTTTTGGCTTCAAATTCAATAAGCTGTGCTCATTGTAATAGAACTGTGTGATTCTAATTTGCCATTTGTGGTTTCATTGATATTGTTCTCTTCTCTGATTTCAAATTCATGGATAATGGCAAGAACTCTTTAAAACTGCTAGACTGAGAATGAAATATGTACTGGCTGGAGGCTATATCCTTCTTTCTGTTGCTTGGAAGTGCTGCCAATATAATTGTTCTTATCTGGTAAAAGTACTATACAGGCAAAATATAAAAGGAGAAAAACAAATGTGTATCTGTTTATTTTTCCAATAAAATAATTTTTTTCTATGCAAGCAATTAGAAAATATGGGTGCAGACATCTTACTTGCTTTAATTGTCTTTTTTGCATTCTGATGTTTTAAAATTAATTGGAAATGTCACGGTGGTTGTGCACTTAGATTAATTCTCTTGAAATTATGTTTGAACAGAATTTTTTTTTGGTTCAGGCCGTTGGTTCATGTATAGTTCACAAATCGCACATTTCATAAAAAGAAGTCAAATAAGTACAACTTGACTTAAGGAAATATCAATTTTTATGTTAAATATTTGCTTACATAAAGAGGATCAATGAGGTGTCATTTAATTTAAAAAGTGTACACAGTTTTGTTTCTTTAGTATATTAATATTTTGTTATGCTTCTTTAATATTTTAATATTTCGAGAGTAATTTTAATGCTCTGCAAGCTCTGATAAGTAAATATACAGTATATATATATTTTAGTAAAAGCTGAACCTATCGAGAACAACAGTATAGCATAGAGCAGTGGCTCCCAAACTGTGTGCCATGGCACACTGAAGTACCTCGGGGCACTTGCAGGGATGCCCTGGGTCGGTGGTCCAGAATCCGTTCAAATTATTTATGGTCAATGTATTAGGCAAATTATTTATGGTCAACGTAATAGGCAAAACCAGTGCTTATGGTTTCCAGTCATAACATATGTGGACAAAAAGAAGAGAATCCTGTCCCTCAGCATATTACTAAACCTAAGTGTGACACATAAACACAATTTACTTAATTTAATATTTTGTGAATTTCTCACTTTTGGCCTAGGGGTGCTGTGAAAAAAGTCATACTCTAGGGCAACATGATTCAAAAAGGTTTGGCAACCAGTGCTTTAGAGTTATATCAGCAGATTATAAAGGATCCGGTCAGGATTCCGACGGTCGGGATCCCAGGTGTCGAAATCCCAATGCCGGAATCCAGACACTGCTCGGAATGCCGGTGCCGGCTTCCCGAATGAGATTGCAATTCCGGCAAATTTTCTTATAATTATATTTTCTCTAAAATTCCAACATGCGTTTATATTTTTCAAGCATCAACATTTCCACAACGCAGTAAAATGGAGGAATATTATTATGTTTTTAAATACAGCATTGAAGCATAATTTCTCTATCTTTAAAGGTCATATATTCAAAATATGTATCCAAAAAACAAACAAAAGAATGAGTGGCAATAAAAACAAATGTGTGGTACCCACTGCTGATGTAGAGCAATTGAGCAATATTTTCTTCTGCGTATGCATCTACTGTAAGTCGCACTACACATGAGTGCAGAGTAGAATTTACGATTGAGATGCACAGTCTCAGAAATGTCTGATATTGTAGCTGGCATTCCTGGACGATGACATGGTGGTGGCTAAGTGGACGCAGACAGAGGCGGATTGGCCATAGGGTTTACAGGGAAGATTACCGGTGGGCCGACGCACTCGTGGGGCCTGTTTTGTTTGAGGACATGTGGTCCTTTTTATAGACAAAATGAATAAGTTGCAAAATAATTTGCATATATGAAAACTACTTTGCCACTTAGCCTGTGATTGCAGATGATCTAGTGTATGCTCTGTCTGCCTGCTTGGCTGACATATAAGATTGAGTGAATAGTGATTGGGATACGCGGTTGGTGTAATAAGCAAGAAAATATATCTTTCTAAAGAATGATATAGTTTCCTAAATTCTGAAGGTATATCATATAATGTGCTCAAAATATTTAATTTTATTTCTTTTTAACTTCCCCCTTAATGCTGGACATGCCCACTATCTGGAAAGTCTTGGGGGAAGGGTGCTGCTGCCATGGCCCATGGCTAGACCTTACACCTCTAGTGCTGCCCATGTGGGGCCACTAGTACAAATTTTTCCAGGGCCGCTTTTTGTTCCCAATCCGCCCCTGGACGCAGAGATAGTCCACTTTTTTTGTGTGTTATGGGAGTGTAGCATGTGAGTCAGTGTGGTGGTTGTGCATTCAGACACAGAAACATTCACATTGGAGGCTATACTCAGATGGAGACTCTGCACCCAGGCCATCGAGAGCGCACACAGGCCTGGGTACTGGTGGGCGTTGCCAAAAAATTTTGAAGAAGATACTTCTATTAAAATAATACTTACTTTTTAAATTATATCAAAATATATTTATTATTATTTTTACTGGGATCCCAGTGCAGTGCTTTATGTGCATATGGGACTAGAACAGACAAAGATTAAAGGAGCTGGACATAGGCAAACGCAAGGGGGGTTTCTGGTTGCCCGGAACCCCCCCCCCCCCTTCTTTTGGAAAGTGGCTCAAATTATGACAACAAAAGCAATGGTATATAATACAATTACTAGAGCTGCAGCCACATCATGCAGCTTAAGGGACAGAGCATAGTTGCTACACATGCTCAATGGTAACAGCTTCCTCTAACAAGTTTGCTGTGTGGGTGGATCTGAGTCCTCACTCGGTGCACTGGGCCAGAGAGTAGCCACTAGGAAGAAGAGACGGGAGCCTTACCATGAGGTGGGATAATGTGTGCTTAGAAAGTGCAGTATTGGTTCTATTATGTTTTTGTATTCATTTATTATGTTATGTTTAACCTTTTCCTTACCACTTATTTATATTATTTAAATGTTTGATACAGCTTATACTAGAGGTCATCTATAGCTAGAGTCCATCTATAGTGGACTACTAATATTATTACTGTGGGGCAGATTTATTAAGCCTGGTGAAGTGATAAAGTGGAAGATGATAGCGCACCAGCCAATCAGCTCCTAACTTCCATGTTACAGGCTGGGTTTGAAAAAATGACAGTTAGGAGTTGATTGGCGGGTGCATTATCACCTTCCACTTTATCACTTCACCAGGCTTAATAAATCTGCTCCTCAATTCCATACAGTATCCAGTGTATAAAATGACCAATGTTTACATTTATGTTGAGGGTTGTTACTAGGTTCTTCTGCCGCTCCCAAAGTCTCCCACATTTGTTTCAAAGTTCCGCAGAGTGGGAGATTGTGGACTTCATTTGGAAACCACCCTCTACAAATTTAGCATTTGCCACTGCTGGGAACCATTCTGCACACAGTGCCACCAGAGATGCAGCAATGAAGAGTGAGAAAGAGCTCTCAGTACTACCCTGCCGAAAATATTGAGGAATATATTTAGTTATTATAATAATAATGATGGTGTCAATATGTATTAAAAAAATAAAAATGGCGTATATATTTTTAATTTTGTGCAATGGACAAACATGTTTTAAAAATACAGGGGCACATATCAATCTACTAAAGGGAGCACATATTTTATTTCAGAAAAAAGATCAGACATTATCATTATTCTACCAAAGGGGGTACAGATTTTTAATATTGGTCGACAACAATTATTTTTCTTGTAATGGGCAAATAGTTTATTCTCTTTAAGGGGACACGTCAATTTTATTACTAGACTACAGAGGCAACATATTATGTGCCCCTAATGACTAGTCACGCCCCCTTTAGCAGAACCCTATGATTGTATAACACTGGTAAGCTTTTAATGCCCCAGTCCGTGCCGGGACACGCATTGATGTATTTATTGCTCCAAAAAGTACAAGTTCAGCAATATAATGTCTGCTTGGCCCATAAGGTATTAAGTAGTCCAACAATGGTGGAAGTATTATGTGAAAGCAATGTATTTGGTCCAGGGCCCCATACACCAATCATTGATATCTAAAATGTGCAAATATTATTGTGTAAAACATTAATGAAAAAAACTCTATGACCTGATCTGTAATTATTATTAGGGACAGGGAGTTCTCCCAGCATCCAGTCTTCCCCAAAGGTGCATGAAACTTATGGCATGTCTCAGACTTGCAATAGTATGAATGCATTTGCAAATATAAAAATATACTGTATGTGATTATTGATAATTACTAGAGATGAGCGGGTTCGGGTTTTACACGGATTTACTCGGTTCTCTAAACGGCATCTTATTGGCTATCCAAAACACGAGACATCCGTGAGCCAATAAGATGCAGTTTTGAGAACCGAGTAAAACCGAACCCGTTCATCTCTAATAATTACATTACTTATCAGCATTGGATACTTACCTTGCTCCCTCCTCTCCCTCGGCACCGTCTTCCCGGTGACATCTTTAAGAAAATGGCGCCGCACAGTGAAAGCAAAGACACTGTGCCACACTGTCTGCTCTCCAGCACACATGCGCCATCAACCCGAATATCACTGGGAAGATGGCATTGGCTGAGGAGGGACTTGAAGCAAGCAAGGTGTCACTACATCCCCTCCCCTCGCAGAGGATAAGGTGTGTCATCATTTCCCCCTCCCATATCTGCACAGCGCCCTCCTGTGGAGCACATTGGACACATAACATTTTGGGAATATATATACTTTTAGTAGGGAGTGTGACCATCCCCCAGGTTAAGCCGTGCTCTGCATAATGCCCGAGCCTGACACAACTCTTCGTGACCCTGCTTATCAATCTCATGCTACTTGCCTAAGCCCCTTTATTAAAAAAGTATTGCACTTGTCCAGCATACTTTCCCTATGGTTGATATCCCTGCAGACATCCTAACCTACAGTGTACAGTCAGGGCCGGTGCTAGGGTGTTCGGCGCCCCCCTGCAAACTATAAATTTGCACCCATACTTTACAAAGGGACAGCACACCTAGTGCCCCCCTGTAGCAATGACACTTATACACATAATGCTCCCTGTAGTAGTGCCGCTTACACACATAACGCCCCTGTACCAGTGACGCTTACACACCTAACGCCCCCAGTAGCAGTGACGCTTACACACCTAACCCCCCTGTACCAGTGATGCTTACACACGTAACGCTCCCCTGTACTAGTGAGACTTACACATGTAACGCCCCCTGTACCAATGACGTAATGCCCCCTGTACCAGTGACGCTTACACACCTAACCCCCCTGTACCAGTGATGTTTACACACGTAACGCTCCCCTGTACCAGTGACACTTACACATGTAATGCCCCCTGTACCAATGACGTAATGCCCCCTGTACCAGTGATGCTTACACACATAACGTCTCCTGTACCAGTGATGCTTACACACGTAACGCCCCCTGTAGCAGTAACGCATACACATAACGCCCCCTGTACCAGTGACGCTTACACACGTAACGCCCCCTGTAGTAGTGACACTTACACACATAACGCTCCCTGTACCAGTGACGCTTATGCATGTAACGCCCCCTGTACCAGTGATGCTTACACACGTAAACACCCCAGTACCAGTGACACTTATACACGTAACGCCCCCTGTACCAATGACGTAATGCTCCCTGTACCAGTGATGCTTACACATGTAACGCCCCCTGTACCAGTGACGCTTACACACGTAACGTCCCCTGTAGTAGTGATGCTTACACACGTAACGCCCCTTGTAATAGTGATGCTTACACACGTAACACCCCAGTACCAGTGACGCTTATACACGTAACGCCCCCTGTACCAATGACGTAATGCTCCCTGTACCAGTGACGCTTACACACGTAATGCCCCCTTTAGCAGCAATGCTTACACACATAATGCCCCCTGTACCAGTGACGGTTACACACGTAACGCCCACTGTACCAATGACGTAATGCCCCCTGTACCAGTGACGCTTACATATGTAACACCCCCTGTACCAGTGACGCTTATACACGTACCGCCCCCTGTACCAGTGACGCTTACACACATAAGGCCCCCTGTACCAGTGATGCTCACACACGTAACGCCCCCTGTAGTAGTGATGCTTACGCGCGTAATGCCCCAGTATCAGTGACACTTATACACATAACGCCCCCTGTACCAATGACGTAATGCTCCCTGTACCATTGATGCTTACACATGTAACTCCCCCTGTAGCAGTGATGCTTACACAAGTAACGCCCCCTGTAGCAGTAACGCTTACAGACGTAAGGCCCCCCTGTACCAGTGACGCTTACACACGTAACGCCCACTGTACCAATTATTTAATGCCCCCTGTATTAGTGACTCTTACATATGTAACACCCCCTGTACCAGTGAGGCTTATACACGTACCACCCCCTGTAGCAGTAACGCTAACAAACATAACGCCCCCTGTACCAGTGACGCTTACACACGTAACGCCCCCTGTAGTAGTGATGCTTACACACTTAACGCCCCTTGTAATAGTGATGCTTACACACGTAACGCCCCAGTACCAGTGACACTTATACATGTAACGCCCCCTGTACCAATGACGTAATGCTCCCTGTACCAGTGACGCTTACACACGTAACGCCCCCTTTAGCAGTAATGCTTACACACATGACGCCCCCTGTACCAGTGACGCTTACACACGTAATGCCCACTGTACCAATGACGTAATGCCCCCTGTACCAGTGACGCTTACATATGTAACGCCCCCTGTACCAGTGATGCTTATACACGTACCGCCCCCTGTACCAGTGGCACTTACACACATAAGGCCCCCTGTACCAGTGATGCTTACACACGTAACATCCCCTGTAGTAGTGATGCTTACGCACGTAACGCCCCAGTACCAGTGACGCTTACGCACGTAACGCCCCCTATACCAGTGATGCTTACACACGTAACGCCCCCTGTAGTACCAATGACTTAATGCCCCCTGTACCAGTGACGCTTACGCACGTAACGCCCCCTATACCAGTGATGCTTACACACGTAACGCCCCCTGTAGTACCAATGACTTAATGCCCCCTGTACCAGTGACGCTTACATATGTAACACCCCCTGTACCAATGACTCTTATGCATGTACCGCTCCCTGTAGCAGTAACGCTAACACACATAAGGCCCCCTGTGTACCAGTGACGCTTACACACGTTACGACCCTTGTAGTAGTGACGCTTACACACGTAACGCCCCAGTACCAGTGACGCTTACATACGTAACGCCCCTTGTAGTAGTGATGCTTACACGCGTAATGCCCCAGTACCAGTGTCACTTATACACGCAACGCCCCCTGTACCAATGACATAATGCTCCCTGTACCAGTGACGCTTACACACGTAACGCCCACTGTAGCAGTAACGCTTACTCACATAACGCCCCTGTACCAGTGAAGCTTACACACGTAACGCCCGCTGTAGCAGTAACATTTACACACGTAACGCTTCCTGTAGTAGTGATGCTTACACACGCAACGCCACCTATAGCAGTGATGCTTACACATGTAACTCCCCCTGTACCAGTGATGCTTACACATGTAACCCCCCCGTAGCAGTGATGCTTACACACATTATGCCACACAGTCACACATACACACCCCACATACTTACACACCACACACATACACACACACACACACACATACATTACACACTTACACAGTCACACATACATTACACATACATACATACATACATACATACATACAGTACATAGTCATACACACATACTTTCACTCACTCATTCTCTTTCCATCCACTTACCTAAGGAAGTCTGGCAGGCCGGAGCTGGAGCAGATCATCCTCCTGTTCATCCTGGTCCAGTGTAGCTCCACCCCCAGTTCTGTGTAGCTCCGCCCCTGTTAGGTCTGCGCCTCTGCACTGACACAGGGGAGGGAGAAAGGAGGCTTCATGCTGCCGGCGCCACTGCCTGTCATAGTGTGTGACAGGTGCAGCAGCAGCAGCAACAACAGCAGAGACATCAGCTCAGCACATGGATACAGAGTGCCTCTCCATTCTGGCTCCTCCCTGCACTGCATCCCTTTGCTGAACGGCTTGCGCCGGCTCTGTGTACAGTGCATAGAGCTGGATTAAGACATTGGGGTAGCAATGTTTGGTTTATGTTGCACAGTGAGTTCTTACAAATCTACTTATAAAAGAGTACCACCTGACATTCAAGGTACCGTGTTTTAAAAATTCAGTGTTGCCCAAATTCCTTTAAGTATTCGTCATTATTGTGAGAGGTCTTGAGAAGGGCAGAAAAGCCATATAGCTGTATCTGCATTCTATTTTTTTGTGGTCTACTGGGCCAAGATGGCTGACAGGTACAACATTTATAGAACATTTGCTACTTGTTTTCCTGGGCAGTAATTCTCAGTCATGTCTTAACAAAATCACAAGTCATATTACGCAGCTATATGAATCCTTGTGGGTACGTTCGTTATCTAATTTTACATTTTAAAAAAATAATAAAGGTTTTGAGAGATCATTTGATTCATTATTATTTACGGTATGTGGCACCCTTGTTCTTCTGGCCTGTAACGTCCCAGAGATCACTGGAGTTAATTAAGCAGGTGCTCATCCAAGATGGATGTTCACTGCATGGACTATGCAAAGATGGTCACCTTTGGTCAGTAATAGAATCCATAGGGGTCTATTTACTAAGCCTTGGTTAGAGATAAAGTGGACGGAGATAAAGTACCAGCCAAATGGAGAGTGCAGTAAACCTGTTTGTCGCAAAAATGTGAGGCAAAGTCTTTAAAAAGGAGCTGATTTAGCGACAAATGGGGTCCCTGTCTGAGAAGAGAGGACGCAGAGCCAGGAAGCTGACAGTGAGAGTGTGATAGCAGGAGGGTGGCCGCTGAGAAGCTGCAACAGAATATAAGTATAGCATGGTTACTTTCTATGTAGAGGGAGGACATGCATAAGCTGATTTGAGTCATAATTGCTGAAATCACAATTGTACTGCCTCCCAACCTCCAGGAGACCTGCGGACGCGCATCTGCTCTCATTGATCTCAGAGGCAGTGGATGGGGTGGCATTTTTCGATACGAGGCGGTTCCGTTATGAGTAGCATTTTCCGTGGCATTTCATGGGACCTTGCAGGTTTCAGAGCTCTTTGCACCTTCCAAATAGGTGAATGCTACTATGCTCCAATCAGATGTCCTGGTAGTTGAGAGGTCGGTTCTCTGTAGAATTTGAATGTAGAAGACCTACCAAATCAATTGATCTGCCCTGTTGCCCTGGGTACACATTATGTATCGTTGCATCCAGATGTTCCCGGTTCGTGACTCATTCATATAGATGGAACTCTGCTTACGAAGTACAAGTCTGGGTGGTTTCTGAAGTGATGTGTGTTGAGTATCAGCCTCTCACTTTAGGATTATGGAACTCACTTTTTAGGATCAGCACGGCTACTTCAGCAGCAGTGGCGAGTTTCTCTGTCTCAGACACTAAGGCCTTGGGTCAATGCAACATTACTGTTTATTAGGCCTTTCCATTAGAATTGGCCGTTATCCATGGGATGAGAAAGCCCATTGTCATGCCTGGGCAAAATACCAAAAAAAAGCCACCTGTTCGGTGTGGAATTATCTCTCCCCAAATCCAGACAACAGGTGTCAAGCCGTATGTTGCCTTTGTCAATCCGTGATAAGTAGGGGTAAGGACGTTAACCACCTAGGAACATCCTCCCTTATATGCCACCTGCAGCGCATTTATCAGAAGTCATTTTCCAGTTCAGAAACTTTGGGTAAGAGCGTAAGCAGTCCACTGACACCTAAATCCCTTCTTCCTCTTGTACCCAAGCTCCTGCAAGCCACACCACCAACTCCCTCAATGTCAATTTCCTCCTCAGTCAGGAATGTAAGTAGTCCTGCAGGCCATGTCGCTGGCATGACTGACGAGTCCACTTCTAACCAGGATTCCTTGTAGGATCCTTGAGTGGTACGCCTACTGCTGCTGCTGTTGTTGCTGCTGGGAGTCGATCGTCATCCCAGATGGGAAGTCGGAAGACCACTTGTACTACTTCAACTAAGCAATTGACTGTCCAACAGTTCTTTGCGAGGAAGATGAAATATGACAGCAGTCACCCTGTTGCAAAGTGTATTACTGAGGCCATAACAACTATGCTGGTGATAGACGTGTGTCTGGTATCCGCCATTAGTGCAGAGGGATTTAGACAGTTGATGGACGTACTGTGTGCCCGGTATCAAATGCCATCTAGATTCCACTTCACTAGGCAAGCGATTCCCGGACTGTACAAGGACATTAAGAAAAGTGTCCTCAGTGTCCTGATAAATGTGGTTGTACTCACTGTCCACTTAAGCACGGACATGAGGACAAGTGGAGCAGGGCAAACTAAGGACAACATGACTGTGACAGTCCAATGGGTAGATATATTGCCTCCTGTAACAACAACAGCAGTAGCAGCATCTCACAAATGCCAACTCGTTCCTAGGCAGGCTACGCTGTGTATCACCAGTTTCCGTAAGAGGCACACCACTGACAACCTCTTACGGAAACTGAGGGACATCACTGCACAATGGCTTACCCCACTTAGACTCTCCTGGGGATTTGTGATATCTGACAATGCCACCAATATAGTACGTGCATTACATCTCGGCAAATTCCAGAAAGAAGGGGGTGGAGTCGGGCACTTTGGCAGCCAGTAAGACGGGGGCGGGCACCAAGTCAATGAGGACAGTGTATTGTGTCTGTTACCGTGAGCAACCTTGAGTGAATGTGACTGCTCATTTAGCCTGATACAGCAGCTGAGCTGCTGTATACTTTAGTTTTACTTTGCGCAGGCTGTCAGGCTGAGGTTGTCTTCTGGGTGGGCTACCGCTATGGCTTTGCTGCGGCTCTGCCCGCACATGTCACTAGATGTGGTGAGAGGGGGTGGGTGGTGCTAAAGATGAACCCGCCCCAGTAGCCCCTTTCTTGCAGCTGGAAAGAGTGATGTCATCACGTCACCTCCTTCTCACGTGTCCTTGTCTCCTTATGTGAGGAGGGAGGAAAGCCACCGCCCTGACTGAGAGTGCCCATGCGGACGCTGAAAGAAGGGAAACTGGAAGAGAGATTGGTAAAACAGTCAAACTCAGTAACTTTCTCCCTCCTATTTCAGCTATTTGGAGTCCAAATAAGAAAAAAAAGCACTAATGTGTGTCATAACATGAATAAGGGACACTACTATGCGCATAGGTGTGCGCAGCTAATTGTATTAGGGGGTGCACCGCAGGAGGGGCGTGTCTCGCACTGCCTTTTGGGGCGTGTCTAGCACCACACAGGGACATGGCTAGAAATTTTTTTCATTCTTGCAGTAAAATCACATAGCTTAATCCATAGGTTCTCAAACTCTGTCCTCAGGACCCCACACAGGGCATGTTTTGCAAGTCTCCTCACAGAATCACAAGTGAAATAATTAGCTGCACCTGTGGGCCTTTTAAAATGTGTCAGTGAGTAATTAATACACCTGTGCACCTGCTGGGTTACCTGCAAAACATGCACTGTGTGGGGTCCTGAGGACCGAGTTTGAGAAACTCTGGCTTAATCTAATTTCTCTCTTTCCTAATAATAAAGTAGATATAATACACCCCAGAGAAATAAAATATAACATAATGGTGCGACCACCGGCCGGTACTAACTGTCCGCTACGGCATATCCCTGAGTCCTAGCTGCTGCTGCACCCTATTGCTGCTCACACTTCCCCAACCTATCCCCTGACCCAGTGGCTTAACTAGAGAGTGGTGGGCCTAGGTGCATGTGCATTCCCCTCCCCACGCACCCTACCCCTCGCACCCTCCCAGCACCTACACCCTGATTTTGAGTTGACCACTCTGAAAAATATGGCATATTTAGGGGGCCGAACATTTCAGTTTTAATATAACACAAGTAAGGTTTATAATTTACATGTGTGCAATCAGAGCTACATCTGCCTCTTTCTATGCCATCAGACCCCTCCTCTGCAGGACACCAGAATTTGTTACATATGTCTCCATGCTCACAAGCTACTGACAGTAGTGCCCCTTATTCAGATTATGTCACATGATATGAGCCGAAATTCACATTGCGCCGCACGGTATGAGCCAAAATTCACATTACGCCACACCATATGAGCTGAAATTCACTTTACACAACACGGCATTAGCCGAAATTCACATTACGCCACACCATATGAGCTGAAATTCACATTACACCACACAGTATGATCCAAAATTCTCATTACACCACACAGTATGAGCTGAAATTCACATTACGCCACACAGTATGATCCAAAATTCTCATTACACCACACAGTATGAGCTGAAATTCACATTACGCCACACAGCATGAGCCGAAATTCACATTACGCCACACAGTATGAGCCGAAATTTACATTACGCCCCACAGTAAGCCGAAATTCACATTACGCCACACAGTATGAGCCGAAATTCACATTACGCCACACCATGAGCTGAAATTCACATTACGCCACACAGTATGAGCTGAAATTCACATTACACCACACAGTATGAGCTGAAATTCACATTACACCACACAGTATGAGTTGAAATTCACATTACACCACACCACACACTATGAGCTTAAATTCACATTACGTCACACCGTATGAGCCAAATTCACATTACGCCACACAGCATGAGCTGAAATTCACATTACGCCACACCATGAGCTGAAATTCACATTACGCCACACAGTATGAGCTGAAATTCACATTACACCACACAGTATGAGCTGAAATTCACATTACACCACACAGTATGAGTTGAAATTCACATTACACCACACCACACACTATGAGCTTAAATTCACATTACGTCACACCGTATGAGCCAAATTCACATTACGCCACACAGCATGAGCTGAAATTCACATTACGCCACACAGTATGAGCCGAAATTCACATTACACCACACGGTATGAGCTTTCAGTTTTATAAACTTTTGTCAAGCTACACGTTGCTAGAACAGAGAGTATCTGTATTTCTATCTGGAAACCTGAGTGATGCAGCCGCACCTGGTCTCATATATATATATATATATATATATATATATATATACACAGCAAATAAGGGCGGCACTGGGAAACAAGTAAGTGCTTTTATTCAAATGGCAACGTTAAACTTAAATACCTGTAAACAGTGAGGCCCATCCCGCCGCCTCGAGCCGCGCTGCCCGGTTTCCGGTCCTGACGTCACTCCGCCCACCGGAAATGACGCGGCTCCGGTCCGTCTGGCCGGCGCTCTGAGGCTCTGTAGGTAGGTAACCATGGTGATGATCACAAACAATAACATAAAAACCCTTCTCTAACCAGATACATTGATTTTTAGTAATGCAATTACAAGCTATAATAAAAGTGACCACTGGATTACCTGTGAACTGGTAAATACAAGATATCCTGAAGGAGAGGGCACGGGAGCGTGTTCGTGAACGCTGGGGAGCGTTAGGAGTGCCGGGCCGAATCGTACTTTATATATATATATATATATATATATACATATATATATATGATGAAAATGTATGTATTTGTACATTGAAACGTTGACAGTACCACAAGGCTCCTGTCTTGTTTCATCGCCGTGAGTGCCGCCCCACAGATGATTTTTATATGGGGAAGGGAAACGTCTTTTCTCCATTTGGAAGGCACCGGCTTTTTTTTATTACCTTGATGAAGTGGAGTGCCGCCTGATATGTTGCTTTATATATATATATATATATATATATATATAAAATCTGTTTATGTATAATGTATAAACAGGCTCAGGCTTCATTTCTTTTTTTTTCTGAGTGCATTTGAAGTCATACAGTCTACAGATCTTTTTTTTTTTTAGGGTGGGCGGGTAACTTTATGCACATGAACTGGCACACTGCAGTGTCCTTAACACTTACCGACTGACTGCTGAGCGGTGTGTTTCACTTGGCTCCAGCTCCGACTCTGAGCCCTCCCGAGAGGAATGGTACCCTGAGGCTGTCGCTGCACACCTGCAGAGCGCGGACGGGAGGCGGGAGAGAGCCGCAAACGGGAGGGGCAGACAGCGCGCGGACGGGAGCGGGAAGAGAGCCGCAGATGGGAGGGGGAGACAGCGCGGACGGGAGCGGGGAGAGAGCCGCAGATGGGAGGGGGAGACAGAGCGCGGACGGGAGCGGGGAGAGAGCCGCAGATGGGAGGGGGAGACAGAGCGCGGACGGGAGCGGGGAGAGAGCCGCAGATGGGAGGGGGAGACAGAGCGCGGACGGGAGCGGGGAGAGAGACGCAGATGGGAGGGGGAGACAGAGCGCGGACGGGAGCGGGGAGAGAGCCGCAGATGGGAGGGGGAGACAGAGCGCGGACAGGAGGGGGGAGAGAGCCGCGTACGGGAGGGGGGAGACAGAGCGAGGACAAGAGGGGGGAGAGAGCCGGGGACAGGAGGGGGAGACAGAGCGCGGGTGGGAGGGGTAGAGAGAGAGAGAGCGGACTGGTGGCTGCAGGCGTAGCGTGTAGGGGGTGCCGGACATTAGGGGGTGCCTGTGCGCACCAGGCACCCCCCGTGCGCACGCCTATGACTATGCGGTGTAATGTGAATAAGATTGTGCTACTGTGCAGCCTAATTTAAATTGTGGATACTATTGGGTGACCATGCCGCTTTATTTTTGAGGCCACGGCTCTTTTTGCAGTGTGTGCCTGCGGCGTGCGCAAGCCCTTTATTTCACAAGCAGAGGGGTGGTGGTGGGGGGGGGGGGGGGTGAGTTCCACCACCACTCCAGGACCACTTTAAGCTCTGATTATGGGGTATTGTGTGTAGAATTTTTAGGAGAAAAATAAATTTATTCCAGCTTGGAAAAAGGCTGTAACATAATAAAATGTGGAATTGTGAGGCATTATGGTGTCCATGAGGTGTAAATTCAGGAAAGAGCAGGTGTGTAAGGGGAAAACCAGTTAGGCAGAAGGGTACATTTCATTAATTATCTGGATCACAATATAGGGAAATCAATTAATTGTGTGTTAAAAAGAATAATCAATAAAGTATTTAAGTTACTATTAGTGGTCCATAGTGTGCTATTTACATAGAACTTCTCTTGCTCTTTTTCTTTAGATGTGGTAGAATTTCATGAGTACATTTATAACATATAAATAATATTTCATAGCACTAGTTACTGTATATATACATTCTCATGGAATCTTGCCACAATCAAGGAAAAAGAGCAAGAGGAGTTCTATGTACAGTAAATAGCACACTATGGACCACTAATATTTCATTTAATATGACTGATAAGTCATTTAAACACATAATTGAGAGCCCCTAAATTGGGATAAAGATAATTAAGCAAAATATGAAAAAAAAATTGTATATAAAGAAGATGACAAAGAATGGAATCAAGTGGATGATTTATATATACACACACAATGCATTTATTGGTAAGCTGCTCAATCAGATTGTGATGTCACTTAGGTGCTAAAAGGGAGGGGTAATTCTATGTAAGAAAAAACAATTTGTGTTCCCTAATGCACACTGAGTGAATAATAATACTACATAATAATCAGATAATACGGAGATATTAGTTGCTTATATCTGCAGATATAGGGTTAAGCCCCCAGGCCGATCGGCAAGGCTTCTCTGTCACTGGGGGTCCCTAATACTAGGTATGGGTCCGGGGTACAGGACCCCATCACGTCGACACAGATCGGCTACCCCAGGTCAGCACACAGGTGAAAATTAATAAGGGTTAATAAGAAGCACAGAAGTGCTTTGTAAGTGAAGTGTGATTAAAATAATACAAAAATATATACAAAGTGATAGGGAAAATCATAAGTGTTAATAAAGTGTTAGGGTGTGCTGACCTGAAGCAGCTCAGCCATAGCGACACAGGGGCCACCGCACCCCACACCCACCCCATAAATAATTACACATATGTCTGGGTCTAAATGCCCAGTGTAAGGCCACATGATAATGGCTCCTACAGCATCTGAGAGCCAGCTTACCGGAAGACACCCCCGACTTCTCCAATGGCACTCTGGAGTCAGTGTCGGTATGGCTGGGCGGCTTCAGGTCGGCACACCCTAACACTTTATTAACACTTATGATTTTCCCTTTCACTTTGTATATATTTTTGTATTACTTTAATCACACTTCACTTACATAGCACTTCTGTGCTTCTTATTAACCCTTATTAATTTTCACCTGTGTGCTGACCTGGGGTAGCCGACCTGTGTCGACGTGATGGGGTCCTGCACCCCGGACCTATACCTAGTATTAGGGACCCCCAGTGACAGAGAAGCCTTGCCGATCGGCTGGGGGCTTAACCCTATATCTGCAGATATACGCAACTAATTGTGGTGTGTATAGTTACCATTGCTGTATATGTGTTCTGGTGGAAGGTTACAACGGATCTTATTTTGTATTTGTATTAGTTGGTGTATGAATCTATTGTGTGTTCTTTGGTTTCCTGTACTTCTCCAGTAAAGAAGCATGCAACACTCCCTGTGTCCTGGTTACATGAAAAACTCTTATTGAAATATAAGTAACAGATTTAACACTGGCGATGAGGATTAAACTGTTCTTCAGCATGGCTCCAGGTATCAGTGGAGCACCAGTGGGCTGACACAGCACAATTGTGGGGTGCAAACAGGAACAACTCATTCAGACTGCCAGCAGCACCTAACTTGAATAAAAGGAGCATGTGAGTTATATCTTCATTTTCTAAGGAAGGGAGGACAAAGTATATAGGCATAATGTCAGGATATATTGGCACAATAGCTGCATTTGATGGTACTATAGAGGACTGGGCTACATATATTGAGAGAGTAGATTTGTACTTTTCTGCTAATTCCGTTGAAGGTGACAAAAAGGTTCCAGTCTTACTCAGTGTAATGGGTGCCCGAACATACAGTCTGCTGAGGAGTTTAATAGCACCTGAGAAGCCAGCCAACAAGTCCTTTACTGACATTGTGGACATTTTACAAAAGCACTTAAACCCTAAACCATTAGTGATTGCTGATAGATTCAGGTTTCACAGAAGGAATCAATGTGAAAGTGAAAATATTTCTAAATACATTGCAGAGCTGAGGAGGTTATCTGAACACTGTGCATTTGGAGCAGGGTTATCAGATGCTCTAAGAGACCGTTTAGTTTGTGGGATGAAAAGTGCAAGTACACAAAAGAAATTGCTGGCTGAGCCTGACCTGACCTTAGAGCGAGCACTGTACATAGCTATTTCACTGGAGACTGCAACCAGGGATGCATCAGAATTGCAGCAAAAGGCACCAGAATGTACTCCTAATCCAGTTTATTGGTATCAGAGACAGTCCTGAGTTTGCTGTGGGAAGTCCTCACATGATGCCAGTCAGTGCTGGTTTAAAGTAGAGATGAGCGGGTTCGGTTTCTCTGAATCCGAACCCGCCAGAACTTCATGTTTTTTTTCACGGGTCCGAGCGACTCGGATCTTCCCGCCTTGCTCGGTTAACCCGAGCGCGCCCGAACGTCATCATGACGCTGTCGGATTCTCGCGAGGCTCGGATTCTATCGCGAGACTCGGATTCTATATAAGGAGCCGCGCGTCGCCGCCATTTTCACACGTGCATTGAGATTGATAGGGAGAGGACGTGGCTGGCGTCCTCTCCGTTTAGAATTAGAATAGATTAGAGAGACACTTGATTTACTAATTTTGGGGAGCATTAGGAGTACTCAGTAGTGTACAGTGCAGAGTTTTGCTGATAGTGACCAGTGACCACCACTTTTATTTATAATCCGTTCTCTGCCTGAAAAAAGCGATACACAGCACACAGTGACTCAGTCACATACCATATCTGTGTGCACTGCTCAGGCTCAGGCCAGTGTGCTGCATCATCTATTATCTATATATAATATTATATATATCTGTCTGACTGCTCAGCTCACACAGCTTATAATTGTGGGGGAGACTGGGGAGCACTACTGCAGTGCCAGTTATAGGTTATAGCAGGAGCCAGGAGTACATAATATATTATATAGTGAGTGACCACCAGACACACAGTGCAGTTTATTTAATATATCCGTTCTCTGCCTGAAAAAAGCGATACACACAGTGACTCAGTCAGTCACATACCATATCTGTGTGCACTGCTCAGGCTCAGGCCAGTGTGCTGCATCATCTATATATATATTATATATCTGTCTGACTGCTCAGCTCACACAGCTTATAATTGTGGGGGAGACTGGGGAGCACTACTGCAGTGCCAGTTATAGGTTATAGCAGGAGCCAGGAGTACATAATATTATATTAAAATTAAACAGTGCACACTTTTGCTGCAGGAGTGCCACTGCCAGTGTGACTAGTGACCAGTGACCTGACCACCAGTATATAATATTAGTAGTATACTATCTCTTTATCAACCAGTCTATATTAGCAGCAGACACAGTACAGTGCGGTAGTTCACGGCTGTGGCTACCTCTGTGTCGGCACTCGGCAGCCCGTCCATAATTGTATATACCACCTAACCGTGGTTTTTTTTTCTTTCTTTATACATACATACTAGTTACGAGTATACTATCTCTTTATCAACCAGTCTATATATTAGCAGCAGACACAGTACAGTGCGGTAGTTCACGGCTGTGGCTACCTCTGTGTCGGCACTCGGCAGCCCGTCCATAATTGTATATACCACCTAACCGTGGTTTTTTTTTCTTTCTTTATACATACATACTAGTTACGAGTATACTATCTCTTTATCAACCAGTCTATATTAGCAGCAGACACAGTACAGTGCGGTAGTTCACGGCTGTGGCTACCTCTGTGTCGGCACTCGGCAGCCCGTCCATAATTGTATATACCACCTAACCGTGTTTTTTTTTTCTTTCTTTATACATACATACTAGTTACGAGTATACTATCTCTTTATCAACCAGTCTATATATTAGCAGCAGACACAGTACAGTGCGGTAGTTCACGGCTGTGGCTACCTCTGTGTCGGCACTCGGCAGCCCGTCCATAATTGTATATACCACCTAACCGTGGTTTTTTTTTCTTTCTTTATACATACATACTAGTTACGAGTATACTATCTCTTTATCAACCAGTCTATATATTAGCAGCAGACACAGTACAGTGCGGTAGTTCACGGCTGTGGCTACCTCTGTGTCGGCACTCGGCAGCCCGTCCATAATTGTATATACCACCTAACCGTGGTTTTTTTTTCTTTCTTTATACATACATACTAGTTACGAGTATACTATCTCTTTATCAACCAGTCTATATATTAGCAGCAGACACAGTACAGTGCGGTAGTTCACGGCTGTGGCTACCTCTGTGTCGGCACTCGGCAGCCCGTCCATAATTGTATACTAGTATCCAATCCATCCATCTCCATTGTTTACCTGAGGTGCCTTTTAGTTGTGCCTATTAAAATATGGAGAACAAAAATGTTGAGGTTCCAAAATTAGGGAAAGATCAAGATCCACTTCCACCTCGTGCTGAAGCTGCTGCCACTAGTCATGGCCGAGACGATGAAATGCCAGCAACGTCGTCTGCCAAGGCCGATGCCCAATGGCATAGTACAGAGCATGTCAAAACCAAAACACCAAATATCAGTAAAAAAAGGACTCCAAAACCTAAAATAAAATTGTCGGAGGAGAAGCGTAAACTTGCCAATATGCCATTTACCACACGGAGTGGCAAGGAACGGCTGAGGCCCTGGCCTATGTTCATGGCTAGTGGTTCAGCTTCACATGAGGATGGAAGCACTCAGCCTCTCGCTAGAAAACTGAAAAGACTCAAGCTGGCAAAAGCACCGCAAAGAACTGTGCGTTCTTTGAAATCCCAAATCCACAAGGAGAGTCCAATTGTGTCGGTTGCGATGCCTGACCTTCCCAACACTGGACGTGAAGAGCATGCGCCTTCCACCATTTGCACGCCCCCTGCAAGTGCTGGAAGGAGCACCCGCAGTCCAGTTCCTGATAGTCAGATTGAAGATGTCAGTGTTGAAGTACACCAGGATGAGGAGGATATGGGTGTTGCTGGCGCTGGGGAGGAAATTGACCAGGAGGATTCTGATGGTGAGGTGGTTTGTTTAAGTCAGGCACCCGGGGAGACACCTGTTGTCCGTGGGAGGAATATGGCCGTTGACATGCCAGGTGAAAATACCAAAAAAATCAGCTCTTCGGTGTGGAGGTATTTCACCAGAAATGCGGACAACAGGTGTCAAGCCGTGTGTTCCCTTTGTCAAGCTGTAATAAGTAGGGGTAAGGACGTTAACCACCTCGGAACATCCTCCCTTATACGTCACCTGCAGCGCATTCATAATAAGTCAGTGACAAGTTCAAAAACTTTGGGTGACAGCGGAAGCAGTCCACTGACCAGTAAATCCCTTCCTCTTGTAACCAAGCTCACGCAAACCACCCCACCAACTCCCTCAGTGTCAATTTCCTCCTTCCCCAGGAATGCCAATAGTCCTGCAGGCCATGTCACTGGCAATTCTGACGAGTCCTCTCCTGCCTGGGATTCCTCCGATGCATCCTTGCGTGTAACGCCTACTGCTGCTGGCGCTGCTGTTGTTGCCGCTGGGAGTCGATGGTCATCCCAGAGGGGAAGTCGTAAGCCCACTTGTACTACTTCCAGTAAGCAATTGACTGTTCAACAGTCCTTTGCGAGGAAGATGAAATATCACAGCAGTCATCCTACTGCAAAGCGGATAACTGAGTCCTTGACAACTATGTTGGTGTTAGACGTGCGTCCGGTATCCGCCGTTAGTTCACAGGGAACTAGACAATTTATTGAGGCAGTGTGCCCCCGTTACCAAATACCATCTAGGTTCCACTTCTCTAGGCAGGCGATACCGAGAATGTACACGGACGTCAGAAAAAGACTCACCAGTGTCCTAAAAAATGCAGTTGTACCCAATGTCCACTTAACCACGGACATGTGGACAAGTGGAGCAGGGCAGGGTCAGGACTATATGACTGTGACAGCCCACTGGGTAGATGTATGGACTCCCGCCGCAAGAACAGCAGCGGCGGCACCAGTAGCAGCATCTCGCAAACGCCAACTCTTTCCTAGGCAGGCTACGCTTTGTATCACCGCTTTCCAGAATACGCACACAGCTGAAAACCTCTTACGGCAACTGAGGAAGATCATCGCGGAATGGCTTACCCCAATTGGACTCTCCTGTGGATTTGTGGCATCGGACAACGCCAGCAATATTGTGTGTGCATTAAATATGGGCAAATTCCAGCACGTCCCATGTTTTGCACATACCTTGAATTTGGTGGTGCAGAATTTTTTTAAAAACGACAGGGGCGTGCAAGAGATGCTGTCGGTGGCCAGAAAAATTGCGGGACACTTTCGGCGTACAGGCACCACGTACAGAAGACTGGAGCACCACCAAAAACTACTGAACCTGCCCTGCCATCATCTGAAGCAAGAAGTGGTAACGAGGTGGAATTCAACCCTCTATATGCTTCAGAGGTTGGAGGAGCAGCAAAAGGCCATTCAAGCCTATACAATTGAGCACGATATAGGAGATGGAATGCACCTGTCTCAAGTGCAGTGGAGAATGATTTCAACGTTGTGCAAGGTTCTGATGCCCTTTGAACTTGCCACACGTGAAGTCAGTTCAGACACTGCCAGCCTGAGTCAGGTCATTCCCCTCATCAGGCTTTTGCAGAAGAAGCTGGAGGCATTGAAGAAGGAGCTAAAAGGGAGCGATTCCGCTAGGCATGTGGGACTTGTGGATGCAGCCCTTAATTCGCTTAACAAGGATTCACGGGTGGTCAATCTGTTGAAATCAGAGCACTACATTTTGGCCACCGTGCTCGATCCTAGATTTAAAGCCTACCTTGGATCTCTCTTTCCGGCAGACACAGGTCTGCTGGGGTTGAAAGACCTGCTGGTGACAAAATTGTCAAGTCAAGCGGAACGCGACCTGTCAACATCTCCTCCTTCACATTCTCCCGCAACTGGGGGTGCGAGGAAAAGGCTCAGAATTCCGAGCCCACCCGCTGGCGGTGATGCAGGGCAGTCTGGAGCGACTGCTGATGCTGACATCTGGTCCGGACTGAAGGACCTGACAACGATTACGGACATGTCGTCTACTGTCACTGCATATGATTCTCTCAACATTGATAGAATGGTGGAGGATTATATGAGTGACCGCATCCAAGTAGGCACGTCACACAGTCCGTACTTATACTGGCAGGAAAAAGAGGCAATTTGGAGGCCCTTGCACAAACTGGCTTTATTCTACCTAAGTTGCCCTCCCACAAGTGTGTACTCCGAAAGAGTGTTTAGTGCCGCCGCTCACCTTGTCAGCAATCGGCGTACGAGGTTACATCCAGAAAATGTGGAGAAGATGATGTTCATTAAAATGAATTATAATCAATTCCTCCGCGGAGACATTGACCAGCAGCAATTGCCTCCACAAAGTACACAGGGAGCTGAGATGGTGGATTCCAGTGGGGACGAATTGATAATCTGTGAGGAGGGGGATGTACACGGTGATATATCGGAGGGTGAAGATGAGGTGGACATCTTGCCTCTGTAGAGCCAGTTTGTGCAAGGAGAGATTAATTGCTTCTTTTTTGGGGGGGGTCCAAACCAACCCGTCATATCAGTCACAGTCGTGTGGCAGACCCTGTCACTGAAATGATGGGTTGGTTAAAGTGTGCATGTCCTGTTTTGTTTATACAACATAAGGGTGGGTGGGAGGGCCCAAGGACAATTCCATCTTGCACCTCTTTTTTCTTTTCTTTTTCTTTGCATCATGTGCTGATTGGGGAGGGTTTTTTTGGAAGGGACATCCTGCGTGACACTGCAGTGCCACTCCTAGATGGGCCCGGTGTTTGTGTCGGCCACTAGGGTCGCTAATCTTACTCACACAGTCAGCTACCTCATTGCGCCTCTTTTTTTCTTTGCGTCATGTGCTGTTTGGGGAGGGTTTTTTGGAAGGGACATCCTGCGTGACACTGCAGTGCCACTCCTAGATGGGCCCGGTGTTTGTGTCGGCCACTAGGGTCGCTAATCTTACTCACACAGCTACCTCATTGCGCCTCTTTTTTTCTTTGCGTCATGTGCTGTTTGGGGAGGGTTTTTTGGAAGGGACATCCTGCGTGACACTGCAGTGCCACTCCTAGATGGGCCCGGTGTTTGTGTCGGCCACTAGGGTCGCTAATCTTACTCACACAGCTACCTCATTGCGCCTCTTTTCTTCTTTGCGTCATGTGCTGTTTGGGGAGGGTTTTTTGGAAGGGACATCCTGCGTGACACTGCAGTGCCACTCCTAGATGGGCCCGGTGTTTGTGTCGGCCACTAGGGTCGCTAATCTTACTCACACAGCTACCTCATTGCGCCTCTTTTTTTCTTTGCGTCATGTGCTGTTTGGGGAGGGTTTTTTGGAAGGGCCATCCTGCGTGACACTGCAGTGCCACTCCTAGATGGGCCCGGTGTTTGTGTCGGCCACTAGGGTCGCTAATCTTACTCACACAGCTACCTCATTGCGCCTCTTTTTTTCTTTGCGTCATGTGCTGTTTGGGGAGGGTTTTTTGGAAGGGCCATCCTGCGTGACACTGCAGTGCCACTCCTAGATGGGCCCGGTGTTTGTGTCGGCCACTAGGGTCGCTAATCTTACTCACACAGCTACCTCATTGCGCCTCTTTTTTTCTTTGCGTCATGTGCTGTTTGGGGAGGGTTTTTTGGAAGGGACATCCTGCGTGACACTGCAGTGCCACTCCTAGATGGGCCCGGTGTTTGTGTCGGCCACTAGGGTCGCTTATCTTACTCACACAGCGACCTCGGTGCAAATTTTAGGACTAAAAATAATATTGTGAGGTGTGAGGTATTCAGAATAGACTGAAAATGAGTGTAAATTATGGTTTTTGAGGTTAATAATACTTTGGGATCAAAATGACCCCCAAATTCTATGATTTAAGCTGTTTTTTAGTGTTTTTTGAAAAAAACACCCGAATCCAAAACACACCCGAATCCGACAAAAAAAATTCGGTGAGGTTTTGCCAAAACGCGGTCGAACCCAAAACACGGCCGCGGAACCGAACCCAAAACCAAAACACAAAACCCGAAAAATTTCAGGCGCTCATCTCTAGTTTAAAGACAAAGTGTGTAGAAAATGTAAGAGAAGAGGCCATATTGAAAGGGTGTGCCAGTCGGGGAAAACACCAAACCGCTCGCAAGTATCCAAAGTCCCCGGGAGAAAACATACAACATCCCAGGTACATAAAGTAGCCGACAATGAATCAGGCTCTACTGATAGTACTGGTACAGAAAAAGGGTTATGCAGCCTAGAGCACTCTATGACGGCAAAAGAGCGTCAAGTGATTTGGGTCACTTTGTTAGTAGCAGGTATTGACTTCAAAATGGAATTAGACAGCACAGGATCTGCTCTGTCAGTGCTAAATGCAAGTGATTACAAACGCCTGTTTGCTGCGATTTCTTTAAAGAAAACATCTGTAACACTACGCACATATACGGGTAAACCAGTCTCCCCATTGGGAAAAATAAAAGTTTATGTGAAATACAAAGGCAATACCCATAAGCTGTATTTGTACATACTTCCACAGGGTGGACCGGCATTATTGGGCCACGAATGGATAAGGAAAATCCAACTTGACTGACATTCCATTCACAGGCTACAATCTACTGCATCTGATGTATCCAACAATGACGCAGCTATTAAGGAACTTTCTAAATTGTTAGCTGCCGCACAACCCATTTTCCAACCAGGAATAGGCCCGTTAAATGACATTAAGGCCAGTATAGAGTTGGATCCACATGACGTTCCAAAGTTTTGTAAAGCTCGTACAGTACCTTATACCATCCGACCAGCGGTTGAGGAGGAACTACGGAAACTGGAAGACTCTGGTATACTCTCCCCAGTGGAATGGAGTGAATGGGCTACGCCCATAGTTCCGATAGTAAAGAAAGACAAAATGGGAAGTATCCATATTTGCGGAGATTTCAAAATGACAATAAATCCAGTACTATGGACTGTGCAGTATCCTTTGCCTAAAATAGAGGACATCTTTGCAGCTCTCTCAGGGGGTGACCGCTTCTCCAAAATTGACCTAGCTCAGGCGTACTTGCAAATGGAAATTGAGGAGGCATCTAAGAAATATTTAACCATCAATACTCACAAAGGTTTATTACAATATAACCGTCTTGTGTTTGGACTTTCTTCTGCCCCAGCATTATGGCAGAGAGCAATGGATCAAGTCCTACAAGGAATACCAGGTACGCAATGTTACGTGGATGATATAATTGTAACAGGCAAAGATGATGTGGACCATTTAAATAATTTGGAAAAAGTATTAACCCGACTACAGGAATATGGACTCAGAGTAAATAAAGATAAATGTGCATTTTTCCAAGAAAGCATTTCATATTGTGGACATGTGATTGATGGAGAAGGCCTGCACAAATCAAATGATAAAAATTGAGGCAGTACTACAAGCACCCCAGCCACAGTCTGTGTCACAACTGAGATCTTACCTGGGCCTAGTTAATTATTATCACAAGTTCTTACCAGACCTCTCCACAGTAATACACCCGCTAAATGCCCTACTACAGAAAAATTCATGATGGAAGTGGACAAAAGACTGTGAGAAAGCATTCTCAGAAACAAAAAGATTGATTACATCTGATAAAGTCCTTACTCATTTTGATACGAAACTACCCATCAGGCTAGCGTGTGATGCGTCACCATACGGCATAGGAGCAGTGTTATCACATCAACTGAGAGATGGTAGCGAGAAGCCAATCACGTTTGCTTCACGGTCTTTGACAGTGGCAGAGAAGAATTATGCGCAAATTGACCGAGAGGCCTTAAGTTTAGTATGGGGAGTGAAAAAATGTCATCAATTTTTGTATGGGCAAAGGTTTACATTAATTATGGATCATCAACCACTGGTATCAATTTTTAACCCCCACAAGGGAGTCCCAGCCATGACTGCAGCTCGGCTTCAATGTTGGTCATTATTTCTGGGTGCTCATACATACGACATTGAGTTTAAAGGAACAAAACTGCATGGCAACGCTGATGGTCAATCGCGTTCTCCCTTGCCCCAAAGTGAGGAGGACAGTGATAGAGACCCCCTGGAAGTGTATCACAATATGTTGATGGAACAGCTACCTATTACCAATGCCACGATCAATCAGGAAACAAGGAAAGACCCGGTACTATCAAAAGTAATGGACTTAACTCTCAATGGTTGACCTAAACATGGCGATGCTCAATATTACGGGTTTTCGGGCAGGAGAGATCAGCTTTCTGTCTGTCAAGGAACTCTATTGTGTGGGTCACGAGTGTTAATACCACCTAAACTGCGAAACAGAGTTTTGGAAAATTTGCATGAGGGTCACCTAGGCACAGTAAAAATGAAGAATCTTGCTAGAAGCTATGTGTGGTGGCCAGGAATCGATGGTCAAATTGAAACTTTGACAAAAGGGTGTGAAGGATGTCAAAGAGTTCAAAATGCACGACCTTTAGCCCCGTTGCACCCCTGGGAATGGCCTTCATCTCCATGGCAGCAGGTACATATTGACTTTGCTGGTCCATTCATGTATTGTATGTTTCTTATTGCAGTGGACGCTCATTCAAAATGGCCAGAGGTAATAAAGATGAAATCCACTACTTCTGAGAAAACAATTGCTGTGCTGCGAACCATCTTTGCTAGAAATGGTCTACCGGAGCAAGTGTGCAGTGACAATGGGCCACAGTTTGTGTCCATGGAATTCAAGAAGTTCATGCAAGACAATGGAATTAAACATTTTACATCAGCTCCACACCACCCAGCCACTAACGGTTTGGCTGAGAGATTTGTCCAAACATTCAAAAAAGCTATCAAGTCCATGCACCATGAACATCTACCTTTGCAACACAAGATTGACAACTTCTTGTTTATATATCGTAGGACTGAGCAGTCCACTACCGGTCAGCCTCCTGCGGTGCTATTTATGCAATGGAACTTACAGTCTCAGTGGGACTTGATAAAACCGGATGTAAGGCGGAAGGTACATAACAAACAGTTTCAATCACTTTATCAGAAACCTACTCGGTTCTTCCACATTGGTCAAGAGGTTCTGGTCCATGATTATAGAGGAGACAAATGGCAACCGGGAATAGTTTCTTCCAAATCCGGCCCTCTGATGTACGTGATTGAAGTTGGAGGAGAATTGTGGCGTCGCCACATTGATCAAATCATTGAGGCTGGGAGGCAAACTGACTGTACGTTGACAGCTGGACATAGTTAAGCCAGTGATGTGGGGGTTTATGTATACCCCTCTGGAACTGATACAGAGACTGTTGCTGACACTGTGGAGGAAATGTACCCCTCTGGGTCAGATACACAGACTGTTCCCAAACCTGTTATGGAGTCACCTGAGCATGAGGTTCCCTTAGTAACAACTGATCCTGAACCTTCTAGTGTGATTTCTGTGGAGCAGCCATTCACTTTGGGAGTTAAACATCGGTATCCAGACAGAGTTCGTAAGGCACCTCAAAGGCTTGATTTGTAGCCTTCTGGGGTAACGTATACATTGCTTAGTGCTAACATTTTCATGTCTGCATTTATCTAAGTTGGGAGTAGTGTGCTGTATATAGTTCCCATTCTGTATATGTGTTCTGGTGGAAGGTTACAACAGATCTTATTTTGTATTTGTATTAGTTGGTGAATGAATCTATTTCTGTGTTCTTTGGTTTCCTGTACTTCTCCAGTAAAGAAGCATGCAACACTCCCTGTGTCCTCCGTATTATCTGATTATATTATGTAGTATTATTATTCACTCAGTGTGCATTAGGGAACACAAATTGTTTTTTCTTATATACACACACACATACAGTACATATATGTATGTGTATGTGCGCTGATGTGCTCTCCACCATCAGCCTTCCTGTGTGTGTATCACTCCTTGTGTGTGATTATTTATGTGCTCACTGCTGCCATGTGTGTAGTGTGTGTGCTCCCTGCTGCTATGTGTGTTGTGTGTGTGCTGAATGTAATGTGTGCCCCCTGCTGCCGCCATGTGTGTAGTGTGCTGAATGTAGTGTATGCCATTGCTGCCGCCATGTGTGTAGTGTGCTGAATGTAGTGTGTGCCCCCTGCTGCCGCCATGTGTGTAGTGTGCTGAATGTAGTGTATGCCCTTGCTGCTGCTATGTGTGTAGTGTGCTGAATTTAGTGTGTGCCCCATGCTGCCGCCATGTGTGTAGTGTGCTGAATGCTGCCGCCATGTGTGTAGTGTGTTGAATGTAGTGTGTGCCTCCTGCTGCCGCCATGTGTGTAGTGGGCTGTATGTAGTGTGTGCCCCCTGCTGCCACCATGTGTGTAGTGTGCTGTATGTAGTGTGTGCCTCCTGCTGCTGCTATGTGTGTAGTGTGCTGAATGTAGTGTGTGTCCCATGCTGCCGCCATGTGTGTAGTGTGCTGAATGTAGTGTATGCCCCTGCTGCCGCCATGTGCATAGTGTGCTGAATGTAGTGTGTGCCTCCTGCTGCCACCATGTGTGTAGTGGGCTGTATGTAGTGTGTGCTCCCTGCTGCCGCCATGTGTGTAGTGTGCTGAATGTAGTGTATGCCATTGCTGCCGCCATGTGTGTAGTGTGCTGAATGTAGTGTGTGCCCCCTGCTGCCGCCATGTGTGTAGTGTGCTGAATGTAGTGTATGCCCTTGCTGCTGCTATGTGTGTAGTGTGCTGAATTTAGTGTGTGCCCCATGCTGCCGCCATGTGTGTAGTGTGCTGAATGCTGCCGCCATGTGTGTAGTGTGTTGAATGTAGTGTGTGCCTCCTGCTGCCGCCATGTGTGTAGTGGGCTGCATGTAGTGTGTGCCCCCTGCTGCCACCATGTGTGTAGTGTGCTGTATATAGTGTGTGCCTCCTGCTGCTGCTATGTGTGTAGTGTGCTGAATGTAGTGTGTGTCCCATGCTGCCGCCATGTGTGTAGTGTGCTGAATGTAGTGTATGCCCCTGCTGCCACCATGTGCATAGTGTGCTGAATGTAGTGTGTGCCTCCTGCTGCCACCATGTGTGTAGTGGGCTGTATGTAGTGTGTGCTCCCTGCTGCCGCCATGTGTGTAGTGTGCTGAATGTAGTGTATGCCATTGCTGCCGCCATGTGTGTAGTGTGCTGAATGTAGTGTGTGCCCCCTGCTGCCGCCATGTGTGTAGTGTGCTGAATGTAGTGTATGCCCTTGCTGCTGCTATGTGTGTAGTGTGCTGAATGTAGTGTGTGTCCCATGCTGCCGCCATGTGTGTAGTGTGCTTAATGCTGCCGCCATGTGTGTAGTGTGTTGAATGTAGTGTGTGCCTCCTGCTGCCGCCATATGTGTAGTGGGCTGTATGTAGTGTGTGCCCCCTGCTGCCACCATGTGTGTAGTGTGCTGTATGTAGTGTGTGCCTCCTGCTGCTGCTATGTGTGTAGTGTGCTGAATGTAGTGTGTGTCCCATGCTGCCGCCATGTGTGTAGTGTGCTGAATGTAGTGTATGCCTCTGCTGCCGCCATGTGCATAGTGTGCTGAAAGTAGTGTGTGCCTCCTGCTGCCACCATGTGTGTAGTGGGCTTTATGTAGTGTGTGCTCCCTGCTGCCGCCATGTGTGTAGTGTGCTGAATGTAGTGTATGCCCCTGCTGCCATGTGTGTAGTGTGTGTGCTGCAGTCCTTGCACAGTCGGATGAATGGATGTAGACCTGGGAGGGCTTTGTAGCAGTATAAGCATGCAGACGCAACAACAGCAAAAGATGCAAGGAGGCAGCAACTGCGTCCAGCTCAGAATAAGGCCTTATGAGGAGTGATCCACCACTTCCTGGGCTGGTTTTCTATCCCAATATGCCCCTGCCTGTACCATGTGTTGCCCCACCATGCAATGTATTATCCCATGCCACCCTGTGCTATGTATTACCGTATATGCCATGTTTTACCCTGTGTCCCAGTGTGGTATGTATCAACCTATGTCCACTGTGCCATGTGTTACCCTGTTCCCCCTGTGCTATGTGTTCGCCTGTGCCTCTGTGTCATGTGTTACCCTGTGCCATGCATTACTGTGTGCCATGTGTTACCCTGTGTCCCACTGTGCCATGTATTAGCCTGTGACCCCATGCTATGTGTTACCCTGTTCCACCTGTGCTATGTGTTAGCCTATGCCCCCTAAGTCATGTGTTACCCTGTGCTATGCATTACTCTGTGCACCCCCGTGCCACATGTTACCCTGTGCCACTCTGTGGTATGCATTATCCTGTGCTATGTATTATCCTATGTTATGTGTTACCCTGTACCCCCTTGGGCCATCTGTTACCCTGTGCCCCCGGCCCATGTGCCATGTGTTGCCTCACTGTGTCATGTGTTACCCCTATGCTATATATTACCCTGTGCTGCCATGTGCTATGTTTTACCCTGTGCCATGTGTTGCCCCTCTGTGCCATGTGTTACCTTGTGCCACTCTGTGCTATGCATTACCCTGTGCTATGAATTATCCTATGTTATATGTTACCCTGTACCCCCTTAGGCCATATGTTACCCTGTTCCCCCTGCCCATGGGGTGTGGATCATTAGATCGACAGTGTCTAGGTCGACAATGTTTAGGTCGACCACTATAGGTCGACAGTCACTAGGTCGACAGGGTTTCAAGGTTGACAGGGTTTCTAGGTCGACATGTTCTAGGTCGACAGGTCGACATGCGTTTTCATTTTTTTTGTCTCGTTTTCTCCGTACAGTGACCTGGAACCCCAATTAGTTCACCGTGTCCCCTCGCATGGCTTACCATTCCAATCGTAGTCCACGTGGACCGTTAAATATGAAAAAGTTAAAAAAAAGAAAAAAATTTAAAAAAATTTAAAAAAACTCATGTCGACCTTTTGACCTGTCGATTTTGAACATGTCGACCTAGAAACCCTGTCGACCTTGAAAACATGTCAACCTAGTGACTGTCGACCTATAGTGGTCGACCTAAACATTGTCGACCTAGGCACTGTCAAACTTCAGACCGGATCCCGGCCCATGTGCCATGTGTTGCCTCACTGTGTCATGTGTTACCCTCAGGGCCGTCTTAACAGTAGTGTAGGCCCCTGGGCACAGCAATGCACTGTTATATATATATATATATATACACACACTTTGTAGCAGAGAAACATCTCTTATATACAATAAATAAATCATAAACAATTAAATACACAAGTACATAGACATTTACATGCATAAAACAAATAAAATAAAATAAACATTTATAAATATTATTATTATTTATTATCATTACTATTATTATTATTATTATTATTATTATTAGCGAAGAGGGAGACAGCAATATATAGATATGAATACATATATGTGTATACCACCAACACACACACATGTATTCATAAAATATAAATATATAAACATAGTATGCCGAAATACAAATTAAACTAAAACATACCATATATAAATATATGAATAGTGTATAAATAATATAACTGAAGTTATCACTGATAGATTAAAATCTTTCAGTTAAACATAACTGTTCTAAAAGCCAATGTTATATTAACCATATTCATATCAGTGATATTGACCCCATTTACATAGAACAATTAAATATATAAAGGAAATATTCCCACTAAAGTATTGTCTAACCATAGGAACAAACATACATTTATATCGTGTCTATAAGACACATATAAAGGAAAAGAAAATTTATTTTATATAAAATATAAAAAAAACATAAAATAAACGCAGAGAAGAGGGGAAATAGGGAGAAGTATGGTGGATAACTAATCTCCATTCGTTGTTAAATATAGACAATTATGTAGATAGATACAAGAATAAATTAAATACAGATTCATCACAAATAAAAGAAAGGGGACATAATATACATTGGGTCGAGTGAATGGACGGACCCACCCCCAGAAGGCAGAGAGATATATTTAAACTCAATCTGCCTAAATGGGGAGGGTACCCATCCCCTCGCCCGATCCATATGGGGGGAATAGACAAAGCAGAAACCAAAGGGGATGTTCATAGGAAATGGCTGGACCATACCCCTTAAATGGGGGCAACCCTACCACCACCACTATGCAACCGGCCAAAGTGGCCCAAATATGGAGAGGCTGATTAGATGGCATTAAGCTCCACAGTGTCATTAAGACCATGTGGGCTCAAAGTATGTAATTGAAAGATCCAGAAGGCTTCGCACATGCAGAGCCTCCTGTATCTATCACCTCCCCTCATAGTAACCTTAACATGTTCCACTGCTCTAATGGTCAAACCACTAACATTACCCTTCTGACACCAGGAGACATGACTAGACAAACTATGAGTTTTGATATTCTTTGTAATATTCCTCTTGTGCTCCATAAACCTTTCATGGAGAGGGTGAATGGTGCGGCCTACATATTGTATGCCGCACTTACATTGAATAACATATATCACAAAGTTGGTCCTACAATTCATAAAACCCTTTATCTCAAATTCTTCCGATCTACTGAAAGACTTGATTTTTGTGTACTTATTTTCCACAAAAAGACAGGTTACGCATCTATCCTTACCACATTTAAAGAACCCATTGGGTTTTGGGGGTAATCTCAAAGTATTCTCTCCCATTTCTTTGGGTTTTCTTTTAAATAAACTTAGTGCTAATTTTTGCTTCAAGGAATTAGCTTTTCTAAACACAACCAAATTTCTTCCCGTTAGTGTTGTTTCTAAGAGTTTATCTGATTTTAGAATAGCAGAATTTTTTGTGATTATCCTTTTAATATCCTTTGCAGCTGTGTTATATTGCGTGATAAAAGATATTGATCTATCACTGGATTCTTGTTTCATCTTATCAACCGAATGGACCAATGTACTCCTAGATTTAAGTTGAGTCTCTACAAGGGCTTTATCCAGAATACATGCAGGATATCCCTGCCTTACAAATGCATTGTACATAGTTTATGCTTGATTCCTAAAGGCCTCCTCTGTAGAACAGTTCTGACGTAACCGCTGGAACTGTCCTTTGGGTATATTTAATTTCCATGGTTTATAATGACTACTAGTAAAATATAAGTAATTGTTACAATCCACATCTTTAATGTATGTGGAAGTGACAATTCTACTATCCTGAATAGTGACCGTAATATCAAGAAAATTAATAGACACTTTACTAAAAGTGTTAGTGAGTTTTAGACCTATTGTGTTTGAATTAAGAAGACCAGTAAGGTATGAAAAAAGTGAAACATCCTCATCCCAAATAAAGAATACGTCGTCTATATATCTTCCATAGAGGACCAGGCCCGCACCAAGACAACCACCCCAAATGAGGCGTTCCTCGAAGCACCCCAAAAAAAGGTTGGCAAAACTCGGCGTGAACCTGGTCCCCATGGCAGTACCTTTAGTTTGTAAATAAAACTGTGAATCAAACGAAAAATAATTGTGCTCCAAAATAAACCTCATGGCTGACAAAATAAAAGTGCGAAAAGAAACATCCACCTCTGTGTCATAATACAAGTAATGATTGACCGCCAAAAGACCCAGATTGTGTACTATGTTGGTATACAGGGATTCCACATCATATGTCAATAATGTATATGAATCCTTCCAAAGTATACCATCTAGTCTCTGAAGAAAGTGTGTAGTGTCTCTGATATAAGAGGGAAGGGCCTGAACATATTTTTGTAGATGTGCATCTATATAAGCAGATAGATTAGATGTGAGGGATCCCACCCCTGAGATAATGGGTCGCCCCGGTGGAGATATTAAGGATTTGTGTACCTTCGGTAGATGGTAGTAGATGGGAACAATAGGATATTTAACCATCAGAAATAAGTATGTTTCCGTATTAATATTCCCCTCATCTAGTGCCATCTCTAATAGGGACCTTAATTCGCCCTGATAGACACTTGTGGGGTCTTTTGGAATTTTCCTATAAAAGGCTAGATCATTAAGTTGTCTGTGTGCCTCAGAGAGATAATCCCCAAGATTCTGGATCACCAGACCACCGCCCTTGTCGGCTTGCTTAATAATAATCTCCTCATCATCTTTTGAGTACTGCTCTCTCAGATCTTGATAGATTATCCCGCAAGGCCGCAGCATCCCGTTCAGTACACAGCTCTCAAAACTTTCTCATAGTTGTGGTATAGAAACCTTCAATGAAAGGGCCTCTATGCTGTAGAGGATAAATTCAGATGGTAATTTAAATTTCTTATGGTCTACTCCATTGGTGTCATAGACTTTACTTAGTCCATTGGCATCTGTGGCATTCACCACCCCCCCATTTTCACTAAGGAGTGATTCTAAGGCCCCATTTAGGCAGATCGAGTTTAAATATATCTCTCTGCCTTCTGGGGGTGGGTCCGTCCATTCGCTCGACCCAATGTATATTATGTCCCCTTTCTTTTATCTGTGATAAATCTGTATTTAATTTATTCTTGTATATATCTACATAATTGTCTATATTTAACAACAAATGGAGATTAGTTATCCACAATACTTCTCCCTATTTCCCCTCTTCTCTGCGTTTATTTTATGTTTTTTAAAATTTGATATAAAATACATTTTCTTTTCCTTTATATGTGTCTTATAGACATTAGTATTCAGCATCTCTGACCCATAGGTTAACCGCATTAAAGAGCAGACATGTCCCACGTAATTAACATCTATATCACTACCTCAACAATCTATTGTTTATACAGGATACTGGATGATTATTAATAAGCGAGACACTGTATTATCATTGATTTAGATCAATCATTTCTATTGTAAGGCTATTTTTCAGTCTAAAAGGTTAATCACTTCAGCAAGTAATATTAATTATTTATTTATATGGGCTAATCATGCTACTCTTATTATCTTCATTATTATTTTCATTATTTCTTATTAGGTTTGCAATATTAGACTAATCACCTGCATTCACCTAATTCAGCTTTGCATCATGCTGCATATGATTTATTATCCGGTCAATAAGAACTTTACTTGGGTTGTGTTTTAAAACTCTTTTTTTCTTTTCTTTATTTTATTTGTTCACATGGATAACGGCTTCTCCTGTCAATCAACAAGTGATTCAGTGTTTACCTATCCGGAGTATTCAAGCCATAAGACCTCAGCTGGCAATTAAAGGACTCATACACCTCCTCCTTTTTGATTGGAAGATACTGATCTAACCTCTCCATAAAAACCTGCTGGGATCAAGACCACAACAGGAAGTGATCAAGCCCGGCGGACGGGTGAAACGCGTATTCCGATACAACCTCTGTCCTTTTGGCTGACCGGAACCACGGACGTTATCTGGCATCTGCCTGTGCCCTCCGTCTCCCCTGACCCTCACTTATCGCGGCTGACTGCAGCAGCTGACGTCTGACGGCGGCTTGTGTCCGACAGGACGCCATCGGACCGGCGGCTCCTGAACTCCCCCATCATTCGAGATGTCCGGGGCGCTTAGAAGACTGGCAGCACCTTTTTGAGAGGAGACGGGTGTCAAGACTTTAGAAGGGGCGATTCCACCCCTATATTTGGCGCGGGTAATATCAACTCTCTTTTCTTACTTATCCACAACAATTTGACTACATAGTGCATATTGGGAGTTACAGGACCGCAGTAGTTCAATATGTTTTTTCATTTGCTCCTGTGAGCATTTACTACTATCACTCTGCTATTATACATTTTATATACTAGACGGACTTTGTGCTAATAGGTTCTTGCCTGCCTTAGCAGTTACATCAATACCTGCAATATTCATGTACTGTATTATAATGTTTCATTTCCATTTCTCTGCGTGTGATGACATGGGCAGTGATTCAATTTAAAAACCTCGATAGATCCTCCCTAGTCTGGACATATCATTGCAACTCAGTTACAACCTCACTGCTATTTATATATATCCTTTTGGGGTATTGACAACCTGCAGTGGATACTTTTGTAACAGTTACACCCTAGGTGCAATTCAGCTACAACCTCATTGCTACTTTTAAGTACCAATAATTCATATTGGATACTTTCTCATAGCTGGTACTCTGTCATTTATTTATTTTTTTCTTCTTTGTCTCTACTTTGGTATTTCAGGCACCCTGTATCTAGGCAATTGTTGCCAATTATAATGTAACTATTCCAGTTCATTTTACTATTGCCGTATCTGGGATTTAAAACCCATCAGATCTTTCACCATCTACTTATTTTCTTCCCATCCTTATTTTCGTGGACTCTCACCAGTGATTCAGGGTCACGTCCCTGTCTAACATTGGCAGCAGATCCATCTAAGTTCCTCTATGTCTGGTATCTGTCCTGAATAACTTTGTAAATTCGTGAACTCTCATCAGTGATTCCAGAGCTTCGAAATATTGGTCATTTCCTCTACTATCATACCACACTGGAAACGCCCGAAGCCGTCCGATCTCGGAAGCTAATCAGTGTTGGGCTGGGTTAGTACTCAAGTGGGTGACCATTGAGGAATACTCAGTGCAGTAGAGCTCATTGATTGAGCCCATATAGTGTCTAACACTGACAGCAGATTCACACTGCTCTCCAACTTCCACTCTTTGTCTTTCCCCCCTTATCGCCCCCTCCAACCCTATCTTCTTTGGCAGGAGACAAGACAGAGACATTTATACTACTCCTAAGTACCATCAGTATCCAGACTACATTACAGGGGAATGCATAACAGTGATTGGCTTATTAGCAGAATGTACCATTGAATATAGAACATCTAGAATTTCCTTCCGTCAGCCAAAACCCAGTTTTTCATTTCATATCAGCACATAGTGCTCTTTCGATTATTTTGTTAATTATTTGACCACCAATATCTTCTTTATGAACCACTAATTGTCTTAATTGTGTATAATTAACTTGTTGAATTATTAAAATTTGTATTTTAATCTACTTTGACTATTTTCTATATTTATGTAAAGTAAAGAGTGCGCCCACAAAAGAGTCTTCTTCTCTTCCCATTGTCTACGTTCCCTTACTGACTCAGGGTGCACCACCAAACAATATCAAAATTAGAAAACAGTGTTTTCTTGCAATTACCTGATTTTGGTTTAGTTAATTAACTTTCTATACTTAATATTTCCTGTGCGGTATTCCCTCCCTACATGTATAGTTGAATGTGCTGACAACAAAATCACACAAAAATTATCAATGGAAATCAAATTTATTAACCCATGGAGGTCTGGATTTGGAGTCACACTCAAAATTAAAGTGGAAAAACACACTACAGGCTGATCCAACTTTGATGTAATGTCCTTAAAACAAGTCAAAATTAGGCTCACTAGTGTGTGTGGCCTCCACGTGCCTGTATGACCTCCCTACAATGCCTGGGCATGCTCCTGATGAGGTGGCGGATGGTCTCCTGAGGGATCTCCTCCCAGACCTGTACTAAAGCATCCGCCAACTCCTGGACAGTCTGTGGTGCAACGTGGCGTTGGTGGATGGAGTGAGACATGATGTCCCAGATGTGCTCAATTGGATTCAGGTCTGGGGAACGGGCGGGCCAGTCCGTAGCATGAATGTCTTCGTCTTGCAGGAACTGCTGACACACTCCAGCCACATGTGGTCTAGCATTGTCTTGCATTAGGAGGAACCCAGGGCCAACCGCACCAGCATATGGTCTCACAAAGAGTCTGAGGATCTCATCTCGGTTTTCCTTGGCATCTCCAGACTCTGTCACGTCTGTCACATGTGCTCAGTGAGAACCTGCTTTCATCTGTGAAGAGCACAGGGCGCCAGTGGCGAATTTGCCAATCTTGGTGTTCTCTGGCAAATGCCAAACGTCCTGCACGGTGTTGGGCTGTAAGCACAACACCCAGCTGTGGACGTCAGGCCCTCATACCAGCCTCATGGAGTCTGTTTCTGATCGTTTGAGTAGACACATGCACATTTGTGGCTTGCTGGAGGTCATTTTGCAGGGCTCTGGGTGTGCTCCTCCTGTTCCTCCTTGCACAAAGGCGGAGGTAGCGGTCCTGCTGCTGGTTTGTTGCCCTCCTACGGCCTCCTCAACGTCTCCTGATGTACTGGCCTGTCTTCTGGTAGTGCCTCCATGCTCTGGACACTACGCTGACAGACACAGTAAACCTTCTTGCCACAGCTCGCATTGATGTGCCATCCTGGATGAGCTGCACTACTTGAGCCACTTGTGTGGGTTGTAGACTCCGTCTCATGCTACCACTAGAGTGAAAGCACCACCAGCTTTCAAAAGTGACCAAACCATCAGCCAGAAAGCATAGGAGCTAAGAAGTGGTCTGTGGTCACCACCTGCAGAACAACTCCTTTATTGGGGGTGTCTTGCTAATTGCCTATAATTTCCACCTGTTGTCTATTCCATTTGCACAACAGCATGTGAAATTGATTGTCAATCAGTGTTGCTTCTTAAGTGGACAGTTGGATTTCACAGAAGTGTGATTGACTTGGAGTTACATTGTGTTGTTTAAGTGCTCCCTTTATTTTTTTGAACAGTGTGTATATATATATATATATATATATATATATAAACCCCCCCCCCCCTAGTAAATCCTGCGTTTGCCCCTGCTCCCCATTGCTGTGCTGCTTGCAGATGGGATGGAATATATATAGGGTGGAATAAATCTGGCTCTGGTACTAGGCAGTGCCTCTCTAGTCATTGACCTCACCGCACGTCCAGAAGAGTCTGTATATTTTGCTTTGACGTTTCTTTAGACGGGTGTACTATGATTCACCGGCGCTCGGGATCCCGGCGCCCAGCATACCGGTGCTGGGATCCCAACCGCCGGAATGCCTGCAGCGGGGCAAGCACAAAAGAGCCCCTTGCAAGCGCGGTGGCACACGTATTCTCCCTCCAGGGGTGTCGTGGACACCCCAAGAGGGAAAATAGTTGTCGGTATCCTGGCGGTCAGGATTCCAGCGCCAGTATGCTGAGCGCCGAGATCCTGACAGCTGGGAGATCGAGTGCCATCCTCTTTAGACATATACAGTATAGCATGCATGGGACATTTATAGAACTGTTTCATCATTGCATACGTGTAGTTTATATTTTTGTTATTAATCATTTACAATCAATATAATCATTTAAAAGCAGCATAATCATGAATCAGTGCTATGATTAGCTGAAGGCTGCATAAGCCTGAGGCCATATAAGAGCCCAACTTTTGGTGATTGGTTGTTAATGACTAAGCAGTTGCTAGGCAGATCATGTTTCCGGTGTTTTTTTCCTATAGGATCAGAGGGTTGTTCGTCAAGCTTTAAGGGGTTGGTCTCAGGATAGTATATAGGGCAGGGTCATGTGCCTCAGACTTCCTCTTGCCATTTATTGTATGGCCCAGGAAGGCTGAGTACTTGTTATCAGATAAGTGGCATTGTGGTGTTAGTTTTTCTGTTTTTCTTTTCCTGCATTGGTATGGTTCAGTTTACATGGTACACCCTTCCCCTGTTTGCTTAAACCATTTGATTACCTCGTTTGTCTCCCCCACCCCGGCATGCCACGGCCCCGAGGGTCCTCTCCCCCCCTCCCGGCGCCGCTGCTATGCCTAGTATCCCCAGCGGTCCCATTCCCCGTGCGCAGCGTCCCCCAGGTTGGTCCCTGCGACCATGGGTTCGCGACGGGGTCGGGCCGCTTCGGCCCGCGCCACTGCTGCTTCCCCTCGTCCGGCCGGGGAACGTGCCGCCCCGGCCGTGGCAGTTTAGGCCCCGAATGGGCTCCGGGCGCGGGCGGCCCCGGCGAGCGGTGTTCGCCTGGCGGCTCCCTCGCCCGGCGGCTTCCGGCGACTCCCCCGTCTCTTCACCGCGGTTGGCTCCGGCCGGCGGCGCCGGCGCCCACCTGGCACCCGGCGTTCACGGGCGGGCTGCGGGGGGGAGGGGGCGCGGCCACCGCTGGGAGTCAGTGTGAATGCGGGGCAGCAGGTTTTTCCTGTGCCCCCTCTTGGGTTAATGGGTCTGGCTGCTGGCCTGTTCGCACAGCGGTTACAGCGTCGCTGGTGCGGATGGGGTGGGCAGCGGCACTGTCAGGGGTATTGTCGCCCCGTCCGCGCCGCAGTTAGGGGGTCCCCGGGGTGGGTGGCCACGGCAGGGGCTCTTCCGCTCGGCCCCCATTCCCCCGCTGCGTTACACTTTCCCGGCCCTCCTCCGTCCTTTGCTCCTCCTGGGGGTTAGCAGGGGGTCAGTGGTCCCCGGTGGCCTCCCCTGGCCCGTCGCGCAGGCGTCCCCCCGTCCTCGTGGGCTATGTCCGCTGGGCCCCCAGTTTCCTCTGCGCCGCATTTGCGGCAGGTTTCGCTAATCCGGTCGCCGGGGCCCTGCCCACGCGGCGGTCAGCTGCCCCAGGGTTGCCCTCCCGTCCCCGTCATTTTCGGGCCCGTATCTCAGGTCTTACCCGGCCCCTCAGGCCGCATTGGCCCAGATTGGGCACCCCCCCCTCGCAGTGCCCCCCGTTTCTGCAGTGTTTCCTGGTTCTACTGGCTACTTCCCCTCGCCCACTTGGCTTCCTGCGTACTACAGCTAGTTTGCGCCGGCGGTCAGTCCGGCCATCTCCCACGGCGGTCCTTTCCCATCAGCGGGTTGCCCCCACCCGCCGCTGCCCTCCCGCCATCGAGCAAGGCTGCTGTGCCCCCGCCCCCGCATGTTTCCCCCATTGTTGTCAATGCGCAGTTTTCTCCTGCACCTGTTGTCCCTTATTTTTCCTCCGCTCAGATGATGGCGAGTTCGGGGACATCGGGGTCTTCATCACGGAGGGGCCGGAGCTCGGGAAGAGTGGCGGCCGCGGCACCGACGGGAGATGTTCCGCCCCAACCGGAGGCGGGTGAAGCGGATGACGCTGTTACGGGTCCTTCAGCAGCTGGTGAGCATGCGATTTCCTTCTCATTGTTATTATAGCACTTCTTCCACCCCTTCTAGTAGTGTTTCTTCAGGTTCCCCTCGGCGCCCGCGTAAACTTGCTAGTCTTATTGCGTGGCGCGTGGCTAAGGCAGCGCGGATGGTGCCGGCGACATCGGTTCCCTCTGAGCCCCCCAGTTATCCGGTACTGGTGCGTTGCGCCAATACGGCCGTTACGCGGGGTGTTCACAAGCGATTGCGGGAGACAATCAGGAAAGGGAAGTACGTCGACGTCTTCACACTTACGGATGAGACGCGGCAGACTTTTGACGCAGCTAAGAAAACGGGGGGCATTGGGGACAATGCTTTCCGTACGGTTCACCTGTGGTTACGGGGTTTCTCGGTTTTCACGGCTGCTACGCCGAATCGCGGCCCGCAGAGTATCCCACCTTGGTTAAATATCTCTTTCTGGTGCGTGACATGTACTTGAAGTCCAAGGGCTCCGCTTGGCGTGATTGCGACGGGAGATTCCGTCATAATCGGGTTGGCAGCCCCATTCTGCCCGCGGGTTTCAAGTATGTTGAGGTTTGGTTGGAGGTCACGCAGCAGGTCAAGCCAACTGCGGACGCCGCGGTCAAAATGCCCGTGGCGTCCGGTGTTTCGGGTTCCCGCTCCTCGAAGAACGGCCAGGGTTTTGCCACAGCGCAGGGAATTGCACTAGGGGTGTAGATTGTCGTTTTCGCCACGCGTGCAAGTTGCGCGGGGCCGGTCAACCGGCAAGGGACTGCACCTCGTCGGCGAGCGGTAAGCCCTCCGCTCCTGCCGAGGCCGGGGGAGTTGGTAAGTAAGGCTCCCTCCCCTATTCGGGTTCCCGAATTGCGCCGCTGGCTTTGTTTATACCCCGACAAGTCGGCAACGTTTTTTCCTTTTGGAGGGTTTTAGTCATGGTTTTCGCCCGCCCATTTCGGATTCGGTGCACGTGGTGGCGCGCCGGTATTTGAAGGCGGCTCGCGAATTCCCGCACGTGGTCCGGCGGAAAGAGGATGCGGAGATCGGCGTGGAGCGCATGTGTGGGCCCTATGCCTTTCCCCCTCTGCCCTCCTTGGGCATCTCCCCCATGGGGGGGTGCCCAAGACGGCCCTGGGTAAGTTCCGCCTGATACAGCACTTATCGAATACTCCTGGCGTTCGGTTAATGACTCCATTCCCGAGGCCGTGTGCAGGGGCGTTATCAATCCTTTGATGAGGCTCTGCGCTGGGTTCGGGACGGTGGTCCGGGGGGCCTGATTGGCAAAATAAGACGTGGAATCGGCTTTTCGGCTACTTCCCCTGCACCCGTATTCCCTGCGGTTTCGGGTTTTCAAATTGGGAGCAGAGTTTTATGTGGATCGGTGTCTCCCCATGGGCTGTTCAGGTTCCAGCGCCTATTTTGAGGTCCGTCCAGGCCGCCTCCGGTCACCCCGGGGTGGCTCACTAACGGGACGATTCTCTCTTGTGGCCCCAGGGGGCATTTCTGTCTGGGGCGATATTCTGTCGGTTGCCAGGTCCTTGGTCGAAAGTTTGGGGGTTCCCGTCGCGCTGGACAAGTGGGAGGGCCCCTGTAGTTGTCTTAGCTAGTCGAGAATTTAAATAGACACAGTGGCGGGTTGCTGTCTCCTCCCTGAGGATAAAGTGCGTAAGATTTTGGGTTTAATTCACGATTGTTTGGGCAGGCGCAGGGTTCGTTTTAAGCAGATACAGTCGTTGCTGGTTCCTTCAACTTTGCGTGCCGGATTGGCCCCATGGGTAGGGTTTTCTGTCGCAAACTTGAACGGGCCACGGCGGGTACGGTCGGGCAGCATCATACTGTGTACCTCTCCCGCGAGATCAGGGACGATTTGCGAGTTTGGGTTTCTTCTCGGTGTCCTTCAACGGGGCGGTTTTTATGGCCTCCCCCTTGTTGTTCCAACGGTTGGCTCCAGTTGTTTACTGATGCCTCGGGCAGTCATGGCTTTGGGGCATTTTTTGCCGGGTCGTGGTGCGCTGCTGCTTGGCCGTCCTCTTGGGTGTCACGGGGTTTCGCCGAGAACCTCCTTGCTGGAGTTGTTCCCGTTCATAGTTGCCCTGGAATTGTGGGCCTGCCAGTCTCGAAACGGGACATCTCGTTCCGTTGCGACAATGTGGGAGGGGTGCACGCTATCAATAATCAGCGTTCTTCTTCTCCACAGGCTTTGCGGTTTTTGCGACATCTGGTGCTGGTTTGCTTGCGGTCCAATATTAATTTCGGGGCCCGTCACATTCTTGGAATCGACAATGGAGTCGCGCGTGCGTTGTCTCGGTTCCAGTTTGATAAATTCCGGGCGTTGGTTCCGGGAACGGCAGCGGAGGGTTTACCGTGCCTGCCTTCTATCTGGCGGGTTGTCGAGTCGGGTTAGCTGCTCTGGCCAAGTGTGCCTTGGCTCCTTCCACGCTCAGGGCATATGATGTGGCCTGGCGTATTTGGTCGGCCTTTATAAGTAGGTACGGTGTGGCGGGGGAGTTCCCGGCGGACGTTTTGATAGCCTGTGTTTGGGAGCCTTATCGAGGGGGTGGGTCAAAAGCGGGCATGTCTTCTGCCCTTGCGGGCAATTTTCCTGTCACTTTCGGCTCCACGGGATGATGGACCCCCGGGTCTTTTGTCCTTTCCAGAGCACTAGGATGCGACCGGCGCCCGCGAACTCCCGCAGACCCGGGACTTTGCAGCTTCTAACGGAGTTGCTGCGTGTGCTGTCGCGAATTGCGATCTCGGTGTTCGAGGTGGCCCCTTTTTTTTTTTAGTTGTGTTTGCCCTAGCTTTCTTTGGGGCTTTCAGAGTGAGCGAGTTAGGGGCGTGCAGTAAGGCATCTCGTGAGTCCGGTATGCTTTGCAGGAATGTGCGCCTGCAGGATGGCCTGTTGCTCTGTAGGATTGTGCGGTCCAAGACAGATCAACAGGTCAGGGGTCGCTGGGTGTCCTTGGAGGCCCGGGAGGATGGAGTGCTTGCCCGCTGCGACGGGCGCGGGAGTATCTCCGGTTGAGGCCTTCGGGTGGCGACCAATTGCTAGGGCAGGCGCACGTTGGCCCGCTGAATAAGTTCCAATTTACTGCAGTGTTTAAGAAATGTTTGGAGGCGCTGGGCTTGCGCGGGGTGGACTTCGGTACCCATTCCCTTCGGTTTGGGGTGGCTACGCATGCCGCGGCTACGGGCTCCTCCCCGGCGGCTGTTCCGGGTGCTGGGCCGTTGGAAGTCTGCCTCCTATAAGTCTTATGTCCGTTTTGATAAGAAGCAGTTGCGCCTGTTGCGCTAACCCAAAAACTTGTTTACTCGTCGGTTTTTGAACGCTCACCATTCAGGAATCGAGGGTGTGAAGTGAATTTTTAAATTTTCCTCCGAGGGGGCCTAATTTCAATTGGCTGTTCTCTTAAGGTCCACGGGAGGTTTTTTGAGTTTTCTCCTTCACTTGGGTTATTTCGTTTATTGCTTATCTATGTTTTGTGTTCAAATTTCTGATGTTAGGGTGTTTTTTCTTTTCCAGCTGTCGTTGATTTTGGGGAGCAGGTGTGGCTGGTTGGCCATTCTTATGCTCTTTGGGCGGCGAGGCATCCCATGGCACTTAGGGCGGCTGATGTTTTCGGAGCTAGGGAGTTGCGTTGGGTAGGTGTCAGGGGCTTGCTTTGGGGTGATTTGTTGCGGCTCCTTTTCATCGTGAGCGCTGCTGGGGTCGCCCCCGTTGTATCGTCCGGCATTTAGGTGGCAATGATTTGGGCCGAGTTAAGGGCATAGATTTAATTTTGTCCATTAAGGCGGATTTGGTGGCGATTCGTTGTCACTGGCCAGGAGTCTGCATTGTTTGGTCGGAGATAGTTCCGCGTTTTCATTGGCGGGGTGCGGTGCGTTTCTCAGCTCTGGAGAAGGCTCGCAAGAAGGTGAATTCGGCGGTATCTCTGTTTGTTAGGGCCATAGGGGGAGTAGCTGTCAGGCATCCTTTACTTGTGCTGCGTAACCGGCAGTTCTACAAGGAGGATGGGGTTCATCTTTCTCCGGACGGAGTGCAGTTTTTTTCCTGGAGGATGTTTTTGGTCCTGTTCATTAGGGTTCTTTAGTTTGTTCTTAGTTTGTTCTTATTTGTTTGTTCGGATGGCGGTGGCGGTTTTGTAAACCTTTGGTGACGGGAAGTCGCTACCAACCAGCGGTCAAACAGGCATAAGTGGTCATTGTGGGGCACCCTCTTTAGAAGGACGGCAGGTGTGTCCTTCTCTTGCGGTTGGACATTTAGACGTTCCCCTGCGTGAACCGAACGTTTGCCAGAGAAAAGAGTGGTGAGGCCAGCACAATGCGGGTTATGCAGGAAGGAGGCGGGGTTTGGGTACTCCCCTCCTTGGTGGTTGGATTTCATCCAAGGGACTGGAGCTGGTGTCTGGTAGCGACTTTTTCCTTTGCCATCCTCCAATCTAAATTTAACTTTACAATCTAAATTAATTCCAATTCAATTACAATTATAGTTTAAAGAGTTGGTCAGCGATCAATAAATATCATCTGACCTTTAACTCCAGCTACCGTGTCCGTGTCTTTATTTCAGTGTGTGTGTCATTTTATTTAGTGATAAGCTAGCTAAAGAAAGGTTTATGTAATCACAATAAAGTTATGGGCGCCTTATATGACAAACATTTTGCATTATTCTGATGGGTAGTTGTTTTTTTTTAATTGCATTGAATTTTACTTGGGCATAAGATACATACATAAAATGAATGTTATTTTTTTTTAAATTAAGATACAGTAATAGTCGGTGGCCAACAGGTCATTTAGGAGACTACACTGTTGACATTTCTGAGAGTTCATACAAAAATATCACATTCATTAAGAAAGTTAATTTGCAGAATCTTTCAACCCTTCATGTCACCGCAATAAAAGTGTTGCATGTTGTAAAAAAACGAGTTTCTTTCTAAAAGGTTTGATTTCTGTGGTTTATGACCCTACTAATTTAAGAGAATAAACAATTAAGTATGAAATTTTAACTCCAGGAAATTCTGATTGAGTTATATACCTTTCATGAAAGGACACAAAAATCTATAATGTTATACAATGAACATTACAAATATCGCTATAATGCAAATTTTATGGCATATTTTAATCACCCTGCATTGCTTTAAAAGGGTAATGTCACCCTCTGGTTACCCAGGTACAGCTAACTGTCATAAATTTTATTATTTTATAAAAGTCATTCAGCTTAATTTTTTTTAAAGACTAGAGTTTATGCATATATGTATAGTTATAAATAGGTACTATTAACAGTAGTGCTAGCATCCTCTGTACTTGCTTTTTTATGGAAGTGGTAAAGAGAAATTAATGTACAGGCTATAGTTAGTGAAAGCTGACACCAACCAGCAGTGGCATCAGAAGGTGGGTGCAGCGGGTACTGCCCGCACCCAGGTGTCACCCTCGGAGGGGGTGACACCAAAATGCCTTCTGCTCTCACACTCACAGGAGCCGGGTGCTGCAGTGTGACAGTTGCTTACAGCAGTCGGCTCCTGTGATCCAGGCGCTGACACTGCACATCTACTGTTCAAAGGGGGCAGCCCAGCTTCTTCGGATGATGCTAGGCTGCCCCCGGAGTGATGTTACCTGCTTCCCCCGTGAGACCACACCCACCCAACTTAGGCCACACCGCCGTTTCGCCCACGAGTGCGCTTCTGCGCGCAAGAGTGTGCAGAGTGCGCACCAGGTGTCACCAGACCCATTGACGCCTCTGCCAACAAATTTGAGTTACCCACAGTTGGGGCCTAATTCAGATCTGATTGCAGCAGCAAAATAGTTCTCTACTGGGCAAAACCATGGGGGTCATTCAGATCTGATCGCTGGGCTGCATTTTTTGCTGCCCTGTGATCAGATAGTTGCGCCTACAGGGGGAGTGTATTTTCGCTGTGCAAGTGTGCATTCCTATGTGTTAGCAGAGCTGCTAAAAATCAATTTGTGTAGTCTCTGCACAGCCCAGGACTTACTCTTCCAGTGCGATTGAATCCTGCTGATCGGGGCCGTAGCTAACGTCAAACACCGTTCCTCAAAACGCTTGGACACGCCTGCGTTTTTCTGGACACTCCCTGTAAACGGTCAGTTGCCACCCACAAATGGCCTCTTCCTGTCAATCACACCAGTGCGAATGGATCCTTCACACCATCCCGTCACTGACCAGCATTGTGGCTCAGATGCATGCACTGTTAGGACCTGATCGCCCGCTGAGCGAAAACGCACAGAAGAGATCAGATCTGAATTACCCCCTATGTGCACTGCAGTGCAGGTTTATAGCAGATATAACATGTGCAGAGAGCGTAAGATTTGGGTGGGGTGTGTATAAACTGAAATCCAAATTGCAGTGTAAAAATAAAGCAGCCAGTATTTACCCTGCACAGAAACAAAATAACCTACCCAAATCTAACTCTCTCTGCACATGTTATATCTGCCCCACCTGCAGTGCACATGATATTGCCCATTAGAGAACAAGTTTGCTGCTACGATAAGGTTTGAATTACGCCCTTGATCTACAATATCTGTCTACAAAATCACAGGTTTATCAATTCATATTTTCAAAGTTATATTTCTTACTTTTTCTCAGTTTTGACAATAAATCTCTGTAATAAAGTGTATTAATCATGAACTAATGATGTACATCATAAAAATGATGATCATAATAACAATAAGACCTAGCAATCCAGTTAAGGGGTATATGCAATTGCGGTCGAATTCCCGAAAATGTCGAAAAACGGGACATTTTCGCCCCCCAAAAAAATCGACAATGCAATTCAGTACTTTTCGTCAAAAAAACGGACTTTCCAAATTCGACTTTTTGAAATTCGACATTTGACAAATTCGACATTTCTGCAATGGTACAAATGCGGCATTTCGACAAAAGTATATTCAATTGAAGATTGTAAATTCGACAACAGTGCTTTTAGACAGTAAATTCGATATTTTCAATCTGCCTCACTTTGCAGGCGGAATCTAATAAAAAAAATTAAAAACATGTTTTTTTTGTGTTTTTTTTATTGGTAATAGCATATCTATTTATATTAGAAGGGATTAGGTACTTGGTTTGTCTATTTAGGAGTCACAAGTATTTTTTATATATTGTTTAAAATATATATATATATATATATATATTTTTTTTTATGGAATGGGTTAAAAATCAGAAAAAAAATGCGTGGGGTCCCCCCTCCTAAGCATAACCAGCCTCGGGCTCTTTGAGCCGGTCCTGGTTGTAAAAATACGGGGGGGGGGGGGGGGAAATGACAGGGGATCCCCCGTATTTTTAGAACCAGCTCCGGGCTCTGCGTCCGGTCCTGGTGCCAAAAATACGGGGGACAAAAAGCGTAGGGGTCCCCCGTATTTTTGGAACCAGCACCGGGCTCCACTAGCTGGGGAGATAATACCACAGCTGGGGGACACTTTGATATCAGTCCCTGCGGCCGTGCCATTAAAACCCCAACTAGTCACCCCTGGCCGGGGTACCCTGGAGGAGTGGGGACCCCTTCAATCAAGGGGTCCCCCCCAGCCACCCAAGGGCCAGGAGTGAAGCCCGAGGCTGTCCCCCCCATCCAAGGGCTGCGGATGGGGGGCTGATAGCCATTTGTAAAAATGAAAGAATATTGTTTTTTGCAGCAGAACTACAAGTCCCAGCAAGCCTCCCCTGCAAGCTGGTACTTGGAGAACAACAAGTACCAGCATGCGGGGGGAAACGGGCCCACTGGTACCTGTAGTTCTACTGCAAAAAAATTACCCAAATAAAAACAGGACACGCACACCTTGAAAGTACAACTTTATTACATACATGTCGACACACACACATACTTACCTATGTTGACACGACGTTCGGTCCACTTGTCCAAGTAGAATCCACGGGGTGTACCAGAAAATAAAATTATACTCACCTAAATCCAGTGTCCAGTGATATTTGTAATCCACGTACTTGGCAAAATAAAAAAACGCATTTACCCAATCCACATGGACTGAAAGGGGTCCCATGTTTACACATGGGACCCCTTTCCCCGAATGCTGAGACCCCCTGTGACTCCTGTCACAGAAGGTCCCTTCAGGCAATCAGGTAGCGCCTCGTCCTGGCACTCTCCTGATTCCCTATGCGCGTCTGAGCTGGCAGACAGCGCATCGCACAGCACCTCCATTAGTTTCAATGGTGGGAACTTTGCGGTCAGCGGTGGGGTTACCCGCGGTCAGCCGCTGACCGCGGGTGACCTCACCGCTGACCGCAAAGTTCCCACCATTGAAGATAATGGAGGGGGCTGTGCGATGCGCGTCTGACAGCTCCGACGCGCATACAGCCAATCAGGAGAGTGCCACGATGTGGCGCTCCCTGATTGGCTGAAGGGACCTTCTGTGACAGCAGTCACGGGGGGTATCTGCATTCGGGGAAAGGGGTCTCATGTGTAAAATGGGACCCCTTTCAGTCCATGTGGATCGGGTAAATGCGTTTTTTTTGTTTTGCCAAGTACGTAGATTACAAATATCACTGGACACTGGATTTAGGTGAGTATTAAGTTTATTTTCAGGTACCCCGGATTCGTCGACATTGGAGACGTGGCAATCGGCGTGTCAACATAGGTAAGTATGTATGTGTCGGCATGTGTGAAATAAAGTTGTATTTTCACGGTGTGCGTGTCCTGTTTTTATTTGGGTATTTTTTTTGCAGAAGAACTACAGGTACCAGCGGGCCCATTTCCCCCCACACATGCTGGTACTTGTGGTTCTCCAAGTACCAGCTTGCAGGGGAGGCTTGCTGGGACTTGTAGTTCTTCTGCAAAAAACAATAGTCTTTCATTTTTACAAATGGCTATCAGCCTCCCATCCGCAGCCCTTGGATGGGGTGGACAGCCTCGGGCTTCACCCCTGGCCCTTGGGTGGCTGGGGGGGAACCCCTTGATTGAAGGGGTCCCCACTCCTTTAGGGTACCCCGGCCAGGGGTGACTAGTTGGGAATTTAATGCCACGGCCGCAGGGAGCGGTATAAAAGTGGCATTATCTGTCCAGCTAGTGGAGCCCGGTGCTTGTACAAAAAATACGGGTGACCCCTACTCTTTTTGTCCCCCGTATTTTTGCACCAGGACCAGGCGCAGAGCCCGGTGCTGGTTGTTAAAATACGGGGGATCCCCTGTCATTTTTTCCCCCGTATTTTGGCAACCAGGACCGGCTCAAAGAGCCCGAGGCTGGTTATGCTTAGGAGGGGGGACCCCACGCAATTTTTTTTCGGGTTTATTACCGTTTTTTTGACATTTTTAAAAATCAAATCAAAATCCGTCAATTGGCCCGTTTATCGACAGCGGGACTGTCGAATCCGATTTTTATTGAATATGTCGAATTCCGGCACCCGCCGGCCGAAATTCGACGGTCGAATTGTGTCAAATTAAAAAACGGGCGAAAAATTGCCGCAATTCGCCCGGAATTGCATATACCCCTAAGTGTGGTCCCTGATGGAAAGAGGTTGCAGCGCTCGCAGCATAGGAAAGTTAAAGCAAAATATGCCCACTGTAATGGACTGATATATGCACGCCAGCTAACGCTTAATTGTGCTGTACCTGCCTATATTATTGACTTTATGAGAAATCAATTTAGCAGAATGTGGGTAATTACTTTACATTTTTTTTAAAAACTCACAAATCTTTGCATGCAACTCTGTGGGGTTCAACTACAAACTAGCAAGTATTTCCTACTGGATAATGTGCACTGTATTTGACAAGAGGGTGTGATTCTGATGCAGGGCTCTGTACTACTTTACAGGATTCGCTTGCACATGCGCAGAACGTATCTTGCCCATGCACAAAGTACAGATGATTGGTAGTTTTGCATGATGTCACACCTCCAACCACATTTGAATAACCCCTATTATCCCAATTAATTCTGATTGCTTTTGCTTAAATCATAATGTGCAACAGTCCATATTTCTGCATGGTAGTAATGAACCCCAGCAGCAGGATGGAGAGTACAGTAGCCCAATGGTCATGGTTTGATTGTTTCAGAGGCGTGGCTGAAACTGTGCTGATTAACTCGCTAAATGTAGACAAGTTTCTTCAAAAAGCTAAGCTTTCAGATCTTGTTAAATAGCCCTAGTAATGCATAGAAAACTAAGGGTAGGGCAGCTGGGATACTGGTAATCATAAAGCAGGAGAAATCTACTATTGCTAAATAACAGGCATACTTAATTCCGCCTTAAACAGTCAGAACCTGCAGTGTCCGGATTTTGTTTATTTTTTGTATAAACAATATTTATTCACAGTCACAAACATACCAATACACTATCATCAATAAAAGAATCAATGAGTACAAGTTTAAGGTGTCTATACACTAGGAAGAGGTATCGCATGCGCTCCGTCGCATGTGATACCCTTCAACTCCTCGCGAGCTCCCAGAAGCTCCTGTACTCACAATATCTTGAGTCCAGGTTCTTCTACTCATGATGTGCTAACAACAGATCGCATGCAATCTAGTGTTACATCACCTCATCACAAGTGACACGGCCAGATCTTACCTATTGCAGGTAAGATCTGAAAACCCTACTTACAACCCCCGGGAGCACACCTCATAATCTTAAGTGGACCACACACGATGTGATCCACTTACTCGTGATATGTCGGCTGTGCTGTGTATAATGTTTACAAGGCATGCTGCTGTCTGCTGCGCTGTACTCTGCTGGTTAAATTGGCTGTGCTGTGTCCAGACTCATAACAAACAAGTGACTGTGCTGTGTATAGTGTATACAAGGCAATATGTTGTGTGCTGCCCTGTATTTTGCTGGTTAAATTGGCTATGCTGTGTCTGGACTCATAACAAGTGGCTGTGCTGTGTATAATGTATACAAGGCATGCTGCTGTCTGCTGTGCTGTACTCTGCTGGTTAAATTGGCTGTGCTGTGTCTACACTCATAACAAGTGGCTGAGCTGTGTATAGTGGCTGTGCTGTGTGCATCTAAAGTGGCTGTGCATTCACAAGCAGCACTACAGTGTGTATTATCATTTGTCAGTTGCAAAAAAAGTGAAAAAAGCTTTAAAAAGTTATAAAAATAAAAAAGTTTAAAAAAAATTTTTTTTTGCACAGCCTGAGTGTGCCATACCACTGTGCGTTTATTATTCATATTCATAATATAATAGAAGCCCTTTGAATTTCCACTGTGTGAATCTAGCTGCAAATGTAAAACTAATATAATATATTGTTCTATTGTCTGTACTGTTCTAGCGCACTGTACCCCTATGCATTTATTATTTATGTACATAATATAATAATAAAGCCATTGGAATTGTCACATTGTGATATGAGAGGCGAATTTAAAAATAATAAGATTTTAAACCTACCGGTAAATCTTTTTCTCGTAGTCCGTAGAGGATGCTGGGGACTCCGTAAGGACCATGGGGATAGACGGGCTCCGCAAGAGACATGGGCACTTTAAGAAAGAACTTTAGGTATGGGTGTGCACTGGCTCCTCCCTCTATACTCCTCCTCCAGACCCCAGTTAGAGAAACTGTGCCCAGAGGAGATGGACAGTACGAGGAAAGGATTTTTGTTAATCCAAGGGCAAGATTCATACCAGCCCACACCATTCACACCGTATAACTTGTGATATACTAACCAGTTAACAGTATGAAAACAACATAGCATCAGTCCGAGACCGATGAAACTATAACATAACCCTTTAGTAAGCAAAACTATATACAAGTCTTGCAGAAGTAGTCCGCACTTGGGCCCTCATTCCGAGTTGTTCGCTCGCAAGCTGCTTTTAGCAGCTTTACACACGCTAAGCCGCCGCCTACTGGGAGTGAATCTTAGCATCTTAAAATTGCGAACGAAAGATTCGCAATATTGCGAAAAGACATCTCTGTGCAGTTTCTGAGTAGCTCGAGACTTACTCTGCCAGTGCAATCAGTTCAGTGCTTGTCGTTCCTGGATTGACGTCACAAACACACCCAGCGTTCGCCCAGACACTCCTCCGTTTCTCCAGCCACTCCCGCGTTTTTCCCAGAAACGGTAGCGTTTTTTCACACACTCCCATAAAACGGCCAGTTTCCGCCCAGAAACACCCACTTCCTGTCAATCACATTACGATCACCAGAACGATGAAAAAACCGTGAGTAAAATACCTAACTGCATAGCAAATTTACTTGGCGCAGTCGCAGTGCGGACATTGCGCATGCGCACTAAGCGGAAAATCGCTGCGATGCAAAAAAATTTACAGAGCGAACAACTCGGAATGACCCCCTTGGGACGGGCGCCCAGCATCCTCTACGGACTACGAGAAAAAGATTTACCGGTAGGTTTAAAATCTTATTTTCTCTTACGTCCTAGAGCAGTGATTTTCAACCTCTTTTTACTCACGGCACACCGAACACTATTTTAAAATTGCCAAGGCACACCATCCGTTCCCCACAGAAAAGAAAAAAACACACACACATTGGCCTTAACAGTAATAAAGAATCCACACATACATCGGCCTACACAGAAAAAAACAATCACATTGTTCCCCACATAAATCATGTTGCTCCTTACATAAATCCTATTCTACCCACATAAATCAATCACATTGCTCCCCACATAAATCATGTTGCTCACACATAAATCAATCACATTTCTCCCCCACATGAATTATTCACATTGTTCCCCCTATAAATCCATAAATCCTATTGCTCCCCACAGGAGAGATAACATAACAAAATATTAGCCCCTACCGGTCAGCTGTCCTCCTTCCTGTCCCTCAGTGGCGGGGCTTGTTCATAGTGGATTGCTGCGAATACTGAGCAGCGGGCGGTCGGGCAGGTGTAGATGTGGGTGGGCAAGGAAAGCTGTGTATGCAGGCGGGAACTGGAAGATGTGTATGCAGGCAGGTGGGCTGGCTGGGTGGTGAGACGCGGCGGCCGTGACCTATGATATCACACCATTTTGAAGGCACAGGTCACGGCCGGAGCATGACTGATCCTCTAAGAAGAGCCCGGGCCAACAGTTCACTCTGAAGGTGTAGGAAGCTGCCCTGGCTCCGCGGCACACCTTGTAACTGGTTGCGGCACACTAGTGTGCCACGGCACACTGGTTGAAAAAGCCTGTCCTAGAGGATGCTGGGGTCTCCGTAAGGACCATGGGGATTATACCAAAGCTCCCAAACGGGCGGGAGAGTGCGGATGACTCTGCAGCACCGATTGAGCAAACAGGAGGTCCTCCTCAGCCAGGGTATCAAACTTATAGAATTTTGCAAAGGTGTTTGAACCCGACCAAGTAGCAGCTCGGCACAGCTGTAGTGCCGAGACCCCTCGGGCAGCCACCCAAGAAGAGCCCACCTTCCTAGTGGATTGGGCCTTGACCGATTTTGGTAACGGCAATCCAGCCGTAGAATGAGCCTGCTGAATCGTGTTACAGATCCAGCGAGCAATAGTCTGCTTTGAAGCAGTAGCTCCAACCTTGTTGGCTGCATACAGGACAAACAGTGCTTCTGTTTTTCTGACTCTAGCCATTCTGGCCACGTAAATTTTCAAAGCCCTGACCACATCAAGGGACTCGGAATCCTCCAAGTCTCGCGTAGCCACAGTCACCACAATAGGTTGGTTCATATGAAAAGATGACACCACCTTAGGCAAAAATTGAGGACGGGTCCGCAATTCCGCTCTATCCATATGGAAAACCAGATAGGGGCTTTTATGAGACAAAGCCGCCAATTCCGACACTCGCCTAGCCGAAGCCAAGGCTAACAACATGACCACCTTCCAAGTGAGATATTTTAACTCCACCGTTTTAAGTGGTTCAAACCAGTGCGACTTAAGGAAACTCAACACCACATTAAGGTCCCAAGGCGCCACCGGAGGTACAAAAGGAGGCTGAATATGCAGCACTCCCTTCACAAAAGTCTGTACTTCTGGGAGAGAAGCTAATTTCTTCTGAAAGAAAATGGATAAGGCCGAAATCTGAACCTTAATGGAGCCTAATTTTAGGCCCAAATTCACTCCAGTTTGTAAGAAGTGAAGGAACGGCCCAGATGGAATTCTTCCGTAGGAGCATTACTGGCCTCACACCAAGAAACATACTTTCGCCATATACGGTGATAATGTTTAGCTGTCACGTCGTTCCTAGCCTTTATCAGAGTAGGAATGACCTCATCCGGAATGCCCTTTTCCGCTAGGATCCGGCGTTCAACCGCCATGCCCTCAAACGCAGCCGTGGTAAGTCTTGGAACAGACAGGGCCCCTGTTGCAACAGGTCCTGCCTTAGAGGAAGAGGCCATGGATCTTCTGTGAGCATCTCCTGCAGATCCGGATACCAGGCCCTTCGCGGCCAATCTGGAACAATGAGAATTGTCTGTACTCCTCTTTTTCTTATTATTCTCAACACCTTTGGGATGAGAGGAAGAGGAGGAAACACATAAACCGACTGGAACACCCACGGTGTCACTAAGGCATCCACCGCTACCGCCTGAGGGTCTCTTGACCTGGCGCAATACCTCTGTAGCTTTTTGTTGAGGCGGGACGCCATCATGTCTATCTAGGGCAGTCCCCACTGACTTGCAATTTGTGCGAAGACTTCCTGATGAAGTCCCCACTCTCCTGGATGCAGGTCGTGCCTGCTGAGGAAGTCTGCTTCCCAGTTGTCCACTCCCGGAATGAACACTGCTGACAGTGCGCTTACATGATTTTCCGCCCAGCGAAGAATCCTGGTGGCTTCCGCCATTGCCACTCTGCTCCTTGGCCTTGGCGGTTTACATGAGCCACTGCGGTGATGTTGTCTGACTGGATCAGAACCAGTAGGTCGCGAACCAGAACCAGAACCCAGTCCTGAATGCCGAACCTGCGGCCCTCTAGAAGGTGAGCACTCTGTAGCCACCACAGGAGAGATATCCTGGCCTTGGGGGACAGGGCGATCAACTGATGAATCTGTAGATGTGACCCAAACCACTTGTCCAGTAGGTCCCATTGGAAAGTCCTCGCATGGAGCCTGCCGAAGGGAATGGCCTCGTACGATGCCACCATCTTTCCCAGGACTCGAGTGCAGTGATGCACTGACACCTGTTTTTGCTTCAATAGGTTCCTGACCAGGGTCATGAGTTCCTGAGCCTTTTCTATCGGAAGATAAACCCTTTTCTGGTCCGTATCCAGAATCATGCCCAACAAGGTCAGACGAGTCGTAGGAACCAACTGCGACTTCGAGATATTGAGAATCCAGCCGTGTTGCTGTAACACTTTCAGTGAAAGTGACACGCTGCTCAGCAACTGCTCTCTTGATCTCGCTTTTATGAGGAGATCGTCCAAGTACGGGATAATTGTGACACCCTGCTTGCACAGGAGCACCATCATTTCCGCCATTACCTTGGTGAAAATCCTCGGGGCCGTGAAAAGCCCAAACGGCAACGTCTGAAATTGGTAATGACAATCCTGTACCGCAAATCTCAGGTACGCCTGATGAGGTGGATATATGGGAACATGAAGGTATGCATCCTTTATGTCCAGGGATACCATAAAATCCCCCCCTTCCAGGCTGGCGATGACCGCTCTGAGCGATTCCATTTTGAACTTGAACCTTTTCAAGTATAGGTTCAGGGATTTTAAATTTAAAATGGGTCTGACCGAACCGTCCGGTTTCGGGACTACAAACAGGGTTGAGTAATATCCCCTCCCTTGTTGAAGTAGGGGAACCTTGACCACCACCTGTTGAAGATACAATTTGTGAATTGCATTTAACACTAACTCCCTTTCTGGGGGAGAAGCCGGCAGGGCCGATTTGAAAAACCGGCGAGGAGGCACCTCTTCGAATTCCAGCTTGTAACCCTGAGAAACAATTTCTATTGCCCAGGGATCCACCTGTGAGTGAACCCAGATGTGGCTGAAAAGTCGAGGACGTGCCCCCACTGGGGCGGACTCCCTTAGCGGAGCCCCAGCGTCATGCGGTGGATTTTGTAAAGGCCGTGGAGGACTTCTGTTCCTGGGAACTAGCTGTGTTGTGCAGCTTTTTCCCTCTGCCCTTACCTCTGGCAAGAAAGGACGCACTTCGTACTTTCTTGTTTCTCTGTGACCGAAAGGACTGCATTTGATAATGTGGCGCTTTCATGGGCTGTGAGGGAATATAAGGCAAAAAATTGGATTTACCAGCTGTAGCTGTGGAGACCAGGTCTGAGAGACCTTCTCCAAACAATTCCTCACCCTTGTAAGGTAAAACCTCCATATGCCTTTTTGAGTCGGCATCACCTGTCCATTGTCGGTTCCAAAGGACTCGTCTAGCAGAAATCGACATAGCGTTGACTCTAGAACCCAGTAAACCAATGTCTCTTTGAGCATCTCTCATATATAAGACAGCATCTTTTATATGTCCTAGGGTAAATAAGATGGTATCCTTATCCATGGTCTCAATCTCCGCTGATAAGGTATCTGTCCACGCTGCTACCGCACTACAAACCCAAGCCGACGCAATAGCCGGTCTGAGTAAAGTACCAGAATGTGTGTAAATGGACTTCAAAATAACCTCCTGCTTGCGATCAGCAGGATCCCTTAGGGTAGCCGTATCTTGGGATGGCAGCGCTACCTTTTTGGATAAGCGTGTCAACGCTTTGTCCACCCTAGGGGAGGATTCCCACCGTATCCTGTCCTTTGCCGGGAAAGGATACGCCATAAGAATCCTTTTGGGAATCTGCAGTTTTTTGTCTGGAGATTCCCACGCTTTTTCACACAACTCGTTCAGCTCATGAGAAGGGGGAAAGGTTACCTCAGGTTTCTTTTCCCTTCTCGTGTCAGGGACAGGGGGTTCCTCTGTGATATGCAAAACATCTATTATTGCAATAATCATATATCGAATACATTTAGCCAATTTTGGCTGTAACTTTGCATCATCGTAGTCGACACTGGAGTCAGAATCCGTGTCGGTATCAGTGTCTACTATTTGGGATAGTGGGCGCTTTTGAGACCCCGAAGTTCCCTGCGACATAGGGACAGACATGGGTTGACGCCTTGGCTGTTCCCTAGCCTCAGCTTTGTCTAATCTTTTGTGCAATAAATTCACATTAGCACTTAAAACATTCCACATATCCATCCAGTCAGGTGTCGGCGTTGTCGACGGAGACACCACATTAATTTGCTCCACCTCCTCCCTAGGAGAGCATTCCACTTCAGACATGTCGACACACGCGTACCGACACACCACACACACAGGGAATCCTCTTATCTGAAGACAGTTCCCCCACAAGGCCCTTTGGAGAGACAGAGAGAGAGTATGCCAGCACACACCCAGCGCTAATGACCCAGGAAAAAACACACAATATGTTTTCCCAGATAGCGCTGTAATCTGTATATTGCGCAAATTATGTGCCCCCCCCCCTCTTTAAAACCCTCTTTCACCGTGGATAAGCAGGGGAGAGTCCGGGGAGCTTCCTCTCAGCGCAGTGCTGTGGAGAAAATGGCGCTGGTGAGTGCTGAGGAAGAAGCCCCGCCCCCTCGGTGGCGGGCTTCTGTCCCGCTCAAATATCGAAAAACCTGGCTGGGGCTCTTTATATATACAGTGCCCAGCTGTATATATACACATTTGCCAGAAAAAGAGGTTTTATTGCTGCCCAGGGCGCCCCCCCTGCGCCCTGCACCCTTACAGTGACTGCCGTTTGTGTGTGTGGGAGCAATGGTGCACAGCTTTACTGCTGTGCGTTACCTCAGTGAAGATCTGAAGTCTTCTGCCGCCTCTGAAGTCTTCTTTCTTCTCATACTCACCCGGCTTCTATCTTCCAGCTCTGCGAGGAGGACGGCGGTGCGGCTCTGGGACGGACGGCGAGGGTGAGACCTGCGTACCGATCCCTCTGGAGCTAATGGTGTCCAGTAGCCTAAGAAATAGAGCCTAACATTAAAGCAGGTCTGTTTCTCTCCCCTCAGTCCCTCGATGCAGGGAGTCTGTTGCCAGCAGGCTCCCTGAAAATAAAAAAAACCTAACAATTATACTTTCTTTCAGGAAACTCAGGAGAGCTCCCTGTAATGCACCCAGTCTCCTCTGGGCACAGTAGTAAACTGGGGTCTGGAGGAGGGGCATAGAGGGAGGAGCCAGTGCACACCCATACCTAAAGTTCTTTCTTAAAGTGCCCATGTCTCCTGTGGAGCCCGTCTATCCCCATGGTCCTTATGGAGTCCCCTGCATCCTCTAGGACGTAAAAGAAATATTGTTATATTGTTTGTACTGTTCTGTTGCACTGTACCCCAGTGCATTTATTATTCATGTACATAATATAATGAAATTACTTTGAATTGCTGCAGTGTGAGTTCAGTTGTGAATTAAAAAATACTGTATACTGTTCTATTGTTTGTATTGTTCTAGTGCACTGTACTCCTGTGCATTTATTATTCACATACACACTCCTATAAAGCCCTTTGAATTGCCACAGTGTGAGTTGAACTGCAAAGTGAAAAACAAATATATTGTTCAATTATTTGTATTGTTCTGTGCACTCTACCCCAGTGCACTTTGTTCACTTCACGTACATACACTATATAGTCAAAAGTATTTGGCCATACCAGTTACTTATAGAACTGGGGTGATTCAATCAGACCTGTTTCCACAGGTGTATAAAAACAAGCACCTAGCCATGCAGTCTCCATTTGCAAACATTTGTGTTATGAAGAGCTCAGTGACTTCAAGCGTGGTACTGTGATAGAATGCCATCTTTGCAAAAATATTCCATGGTCAACTGTAAGTGATTTTGTTAGAACGTGGAAGCATTTAGGAACAACAGAACTCAGCCACGAAGCAGAAGATAACATAAAATTACAGAGGGTGGTCAACGACTGCTAATGGTCATGATGATGCTGATTCCGTAGCTGTTTCAACTTCTACTGGCATTAATGTAAACACAAAAACTGTGCAGCGGGAGCTTAATGGAATGGGTTTCCATGGCCGAGCAGCTGTATGCAAGCCTCTCATCACCAAGTCGAATGCCAAGCATCGGATGGAGTGGTGTAAAGCACACCAACACTGGACTGTGGAGCAGTGGAGATGTGTTCTGTGGAGTGATGAATCACACTTCCCTGTTTGGCAGTCAGGTGGACAAGTCTGGATTTGCGAGATGCTGGGAGAATGTTACCTGCCTTACTGCATTATACCAACTGTGAAGTTTAGTGGAGGAGGTATAATGATATGGGGCTGTTTTTCAGGGTTTGGGCTATGCTCCTTATCTCCAGTGAAGGGTAATCTTAATGCTTCAGCATACCAAGACATTTTGTATGATGTTATGCTTCCAGCTTTGTGGAAACAGTTTGGAGAAGGCCCTTTTCTATTCCAACATGACTGTGCCCCAGTGACAAAGCAAGGACTATAAAGATATGGTTTGACTCAATTAGTTGAGGACACAACTAGAGGTAAAACTGTTCTGGAGCTAGTTATTACCAATAATGTGGACATTATATCAAACACTAAAGTTGGGGAGATCCTGGGAAACAGTGATCATTACATGATCAACTTCGACATCAGTTTTAAGAAACATAGCTATAAGGAAGTGACCAAAACATTTAACTTTAGAAGAACTAACTTCAATATGCTGAGACAGGCACTAAACGACATTGACTGGGAAGTTTTGTTTCAAGGCAAGGACACAAGAGGAAATGTGGGAGGCTTTAAAAGGTTTGCTTGAAAGCAATATTCACAAATTAATTCCCATGAGCAGTAAACGCAGGAGTACTAAACAAAAACCAATGTGGCTCACTAAGGAGGTCAAGGAAGTAATGGCTAATAAGAGGCGTGCTTTCAAAACATTTAAATCTCATGTAGGGGAGCAGTCATTCCGGTATTACAAGGAATGCAATTAAAAAATGTAAAAAAGCGATAAGGGCAGCTAAAATTATAAACGGGGGGAAAAAATTGCTACAGAGAGTAAAACCAATCCTAAAAAGTTTTATAAATATATAAACAGTAAAAGGTTAAAGAAGGAAAACGTAGGCCCTTTAAAAGATGAATTGGGAGCTTTGATAAATGATGACAAATTAAAAGCTGAAATATTGAACAATTTTTTTTTCATCAGTATTTACCAGAGTGGATGAGCCGGTGACATTAGTGCATAATAATAGTGAGGGTAATGACTCTTAGCTTGATGCTTGTTTAAGTGAGGAAGTAGTTCTGGAGAGACAAGGTAACGTGAAGATTAATAAATCATCAGGCCCAGACGGTATTCATCCAAGGGTTATTATGGAGCTTAGGTTACAGCTAGCAAAACCCCTATACTTGATTTTCCATAGTTCAATTAGATCAGGCATGGTACCAAGGGATTGGCGCATAGGAGAGGTAGTGCCTTTATTTGAAGAGGGAAATAAAAATGACCCTGGAAACGATATACCAGTTAGTTTAACCTCTATAGTGGGTAAAATATTGGAAGGCATTTTGAGGGACAGCATAGGGGATCACCTACAGGCTACAAAGTTTATTAGTAAAAATCAGCATGGGTTTGTTAGGGACAGCTCATGCCAAACCAACTTAATTAGCTTCTACGAGGAAGTGAGCAAGAATGTTGACCATGGAAAAGCAGTGGACGTGGTGTATTTAGATTTTGCAAAAGCCTTCGATACAGTGCCTCATAGGAGACTGATCAACAAATTATGAGAACTTGGTCTAGGTTATATTATTTGTACATGGATAAGTAATTGGATGGATAACTGAGTGCAACGAGTAGTGGTCAATGGGATGTTCTCCAGTTGTGCACCAGTAGTCAGCGGAATACCACATGGGTCAGTTCTTGGCCAACTGCTCTTCACTATATTTATCAATGATCTAGGAATAGGCCTGGAAAGCACAGTATCAATCTTTGCAGATGATACTAAACTGTGTAAGGTAATTGATTAGTTAAACTGGAAACCTGGCGTCTAAATGGGGAATGAGGTTTAATATAGACAAATGCAAAGATATGCATTTTAGAAAAAACACACATGCATCCTACACTCTAGATGGGGAAAATATAGGGGTAACTATGGTGGAAAAAGATTTGAGGGTGCTCATAGATAATAAGCTTAATAACAGTACACAAAGTCAAAGTGCAGCAAAGAAGGCAAGTAAAGTGTTTGCGTGCATTAAAAGGGGCATAGAGACAAGGGACGAGGCTGTAATCCTGCCACTGTACAAATCATTGCTACGTCCGCACCTGGAATATTGTGTTCAGTTCTGGGCACCGTATTATAAAAAAAGATATCGGGGAACTAGAAAGAGTTCAAAGAAGAGCTACTAAACTGATAAAAGGGTTAGAGTCTCTGGAGTACGTGGAAAGGCTTGCTACAGTAGTTTAAACTTTAAATATGTATACACTAGAAAAGAGGTGTCTAAGAGGAGACATTATTTATATCTTCAGATATGTAAAGGGTAATTACAAGGAGCTAGCAGCGGATTTGTTTATTAAAAGAACTCTATATAGGACGCGTGGGCACTCGCTTAGGTTAGAGGAGAGGAAATTCTGTACACAACATAGGAAAGTGTTCTTCACGGTAAGGGCAATAAAGATTTGGAACTCCCTGCATGAGAGGGTAATAATGGCAGACTCTGTTAATGTATTTAAAAGCGGATTGGACAAATTCCTAACTGGTAAATGTATCCAGGGCTATAGCATTTAACATATTAACATTACATTATCTGGGAGTGGTAAGAATCATTGTTTTCATTTGGTACTATGCCAGTACTTCAGCAGGCACATTACAGAATAGATTAACACAGAATACAGGTTGAACCCAATGGGCAGTTTGCCTCTCATCAACCTCACTGACTATGTAACTATGGGGGTCATTCCGAGTTGTTCGCTCGCAAGCTGCTTTTAGCAGCTTTGCACATGCTAAGCCGCCGCCTACTGGGAGTGAATCTTAGCTTCTTAAAATTGAGAACGAAAGATTCGCAATATTGCGATAAGACATCTCTGTGCAGTTTCTGAGTAACTCGAAACTTACTCTGCCAGTGCAATCAGTTCAGTGCTTGTCGTTCCTGGTTTGACGTCACAAACACACCCAGCGTTCGCCCAGACACTCCTCCGTTTCTCCAGCCACTCCCGCGTTTTTCCCAGAAACGGTAGCGTTTTTTCACACACTCCCATAAAACGGCCAGTTTCCGCCCAGAAACACCCACTTCCTGTCAATCACATTGCGATCACCAGAGCGAAGAAAAAAACGTGAGTAAAATTCCTAACTGCATAGCAAATTTACTTGGCGCAGTCGCAGTGCGGACATTGCGCATGCGCACTAAGCGGAAAATCGCTGCGATGCGAAGAAATTTACCGAGCGAACAACTCGGAATGACCCCCTATGTACTATGTAACTATGTGGCCTCACTAGTGATTTATATAATGGGAGTATAACACTCTCGTCCTTTGCATCAATTCCCCGTTTTATGCATGCTAATATCTTATTAGCCTTCTTTGGTGCAATCCTACTTTGGGTACTGCTGCTTAGTTTGCTATCTATGTGAACACCTAAGTCCTTTTCCAGTACAGAATCCCCTAATATTACATTTAGTATGTACTGTAGGTGTTATTTTTGTTCTTGCTACCACAGTGCATTACCTTACACTTGTCTGTATTGAAGCACATTCTCCATTTGGCTGCCCTTGCTTCTAGTTTAACTAAGTCGTTCTGAAGAGACTCAGCATCCCCCTCCGTATTTATAACCTTACACAATTTGGTATCGTCTGCAAAAATTGACACCATGCTCTCTAGACCTACTGTTAGGTCATTAATGAAAATGTTGAACAAAAGTGGTCCTAGTACAGACCCTTGTGGCACACCACTAAGTACTTCAGTCATTTATACAAGAAGTCAGCCATGCTCCAAACAGCGCATAATGGTGATCATTCCGAGTTGATCGCTAGCTGCATTCGTTCGCTGTGTAGCGAAGAGACAAAAAAAAGGCACTTCTGCGCATGCGTATGTGGCGCAATGCACACGCGCGACATACTATTACAACGAACAATGTAGTTTCACACAAGGTCTAGCGAAGCTTTTCAGTCGCACTGCTGGCCGCAGAGTGATTGACATGAAGTGGGCTTTCCGGGTGTCAACTGACTGTGTGTGTTCGAAAAAACGCAGGCGTGCCAGGAAAAATGCAGGCGTGGCTGGGCGAACGCAGGGCGTGTTTGTGATGTCAAAACAGGAACTGAACAGTCTGAAGTCATCGCAAGCGCTGAGTAGGTATTGAGCTACTCTAAAACTGCACAAAAAAACTTTGCCGCCGCTCTGCGATCCTTTCGGTCGCACTTCTGCTAAGCTAAAATACACTCCTAGTGGGAGGCGGCATAGCGTTTGCACGGCTGCTAAAAACTGCTAGCGAGCGAACAACTCGGAATGACCACCAATGCAAAGAAAGGAGGTGCAAGATAGAAGTGTCCTTGGGCCCAACCCACCCACCCTTTTGTTGTATATATTAGACAGGACATGCACAGTTTAACAAACCAATCACTTCAGCGACAGGTACTGCTGCTTGTGGCTGAAATGATTGGTTTGTTTGGGCCCCCACAAAACAGGCTGTCAATGTGCAGTGGACATGGCTGACAATGATCTCTACATATACAAACTGGCTCTACATAGTCAAGATATCATCATCATCATCATCATCATTTGATTCCTCACACCCATCAGTGTGTACTGTACATCGTCTTCTTCACACAATAGTAAATTGTCCCCACTTGAATCCACCATTATGGATGCATCTGTATTATTATTAAAAAAAAATTACATAATTGAAAGTAAACGTCTTCCTCATGCAATTTGTAATTCATTTTGATGAACATCATAATTTTCACATTTTGGGGAAGTAACCTCCTACACCGTTCGCTGAACATCATCTTTTCCACATTTTAAGGAAAGTAACTTCCTACACTGTTCGCTGACAATGTTCCCACTAGAAATGGGTTTAGGGTCAGTTTATGCGCAATACTGAGTGTTAGCAAGCCTAGGGTGACAATGGGATTTCCCTAATGGACCACCAATAGGATTTTGTGTTCCCTTGGGTCGCTGCTTAGGTGTGTGAGAGTGTAACAGTGTTACATAAATAGCACAGGTGAATGTACTAAAATTATACACAAATTTATTAGTGACATAGATTAAGAAATATCGCCTTAATAAGAAATATTACAATAATGAAACAGCCGAGGATTAATCACACTGATCAAACTTAAAGTATTTAGCGAGCTTATAAAATATAAAGTCACTCAGAGATGCTGTACGGACAACTAGACATGAGTTGAGAAAATGTTCACAGACTTATCAGAGAAGTATATAAATTAAACATCCAAACTGTTAGTCTCAGATGTAAAAAGGGATAAGGATAGCTGGATGGAAATGAATGCTACCAATTCTGGTAAAGAGGAGCCGCAGTTGGTATGCAATGGAAGCAGGGAAGCAGAGTATCCCAGATACTCGTATACCCTGATCTGGCATCATGTGCTTTTATCCAGAGATGGTCAGTAACTTTGTGGCAATAAGTCCATGTGGTACAGGTAGGACTGCCGATGCGTTGCTGTGCTGAAAACTGAGTACACACTGGAAGATGTGCAACTTAAGTAAAGTATGGAATGGACTGCATCGTGACAGTAATTGTATGAATATTATATTACACTGCAGTACGGCCTGCAGCGTGACAGTAATTGTATGAATATTACACTGCTGTATGACCTGCAGCGTCACAGTAATTGTATGAATATTACACTGCAGTACGACCTGCAGCGTCACAGTAATTGTATGAATATTACACTGCTGTATGACCTGCAGCGTCACAGTAATTGTATGAATATTACACTGCAGTACGACCTGCAGCGTCACAGTAATTGTATGAATATTACACTGCAGTACGACCTGCAGCGTCACAGTAATTGTATGAATATTACACTGCTGTATGACCTGCAGCGTCACAGTAATTGTATGAATATTACACTGCAGTACGACCTGCAGCGTCACAGTAATTGTATGAATATTACGCTGCGGTATGACCTGCAGCGTCACAGTAATTATATGAATATTACACTGTAGTATGGCCTGCACGTCACAGTAATTGCATGAATATTACACTGTAGTATGGCCTGCAGCGTCACAGTAATTATATGAATATTACACTGTAGTATGGCCTGCAGCGTCACAGTAATTGTATGAATATTACACTGCAGTACAGCCTGCAGCATCACAGTAATTGTATGAATATTACGCTGCAGTATGGCCTGCAGCGTCACAGTAATTGTATGAATATTACGCTGCAGTATGGCCTGCAGCGTCACAGTAATTGTATGAATATTACACTGTAGTATGGCCTGCAGCGTCACAGTAATTGTATGAATATTACACTGTAGTATGGCCTGCAGCATCACAGTAATTGTATGAATATTACGCTGCAGTATGGCCTGCAGCGTCACAGTAATTGTATGAATATTACACTGCAGTATGGCCTGCAGCGTCACAGTAATTGTATGAATATTACACTGCAATATGGCCTGCAGCGTCACAGTAATTGTATGAATATTACGCTGCAGTATGGCCTGCAGCGTCACAGTAATTGTATGAATATTACGCTGCAGTATGGCCTGCAGCGTCACAGTAATTGTATGAATATTACGCTGCAGTATGGCCTGCAGCGTCACAGTAATTGTATGAATATTACACTGCAGTACAGCCTGCAGCATCACAGTAATTGTATGAATATTACGCTGCAGTATGGCCTGCAGCGTCACAGTAATTGTATGAATATTACACTGTAGTATGGCCTGCAGCGTCACAGTAATTGTATGAATATTACGCTGCAGTATGGCCTGCAGCGTCACAGTAATTGTATGAAATATTACACTGGGGTATGGCCTGCAGCGTCACAGTAATTGTATGAATATTACGCTGCAGTATGGCCTGCAGCGTCACAGTAATTGTATGAATATTACGCTGCAGTATGGCCTGCAGCGTCACAGTAATTGTATGAATATTACACTGCAGTACAGCCTGCAGCATCACAGTAATTGTATGAATATTACGCTGCAGTATGGCCTGCAGCGTCACAGTAATTGTATGAATATTACACTGTAGTATGGCCTGCAGCGTCACAGTAATTGTATGAATATTACACTGTAGTATGGCCTGCAGCGTCACAGTAATTGTATGAATATTACGCTGCAGTATGGCCTGCAGCGTCACAGTAATTGTATGAATATTACACTGTAGTATGGCCTGCAGCGTCACAGTAATTGTATGAATATTACACTGTAGTATGGCCTGCAGCGTCACAGTAATTGTATGAATATTACGCTGCAGTATGGCCTGCAGCGTCACAGTAATTGTATGAAATATTACACTGGGGTATGGCCTGCAGCGTCACAGTAATTGTATAAATATTACGCTGCAGTATGGCCTGCAGCGTCACAGTAATTGTATGAATATTACGCTTCAGTATGGCCTGCAGCGTCACAGTAATTGTATGAAATATTACACTGGGGTATGGCCTGCACGTCACAGTAATTGCATGAATATTACACTGTAGTATGGCCTGCAGCGTCACAGTACTTGTTATGTATACACTATGGTAAGCACCTCCTCCATGTTAAGTCATTTGGGGCGAGTTCATGAAATTTACAGTATTTTACACAATTATAATGTATGTAAGTAACACACACATCATCAACTTCTTCATTAGTGATTGAAGGTAGTCCTTCCCACTGCTGTGCTGTGTGGCAATGTTTCATAGATGTGCTATAAATTGTCGTGTGTTTGTGCTGCTGCTCTGTCACTTAGTAGCCAGCCAGATCACTGCAGACTTTGGCCTAAACTGGATGAAAACAATATTCTGAGCTATGAGGTTCGTAAAAATTGACTGGAAATTAGGGATGTGCACTTGAAATTTTTCGGGTTTTGTGTTTTGGTTTTGGGTTCGGTTCCGCGGCCGTGTTTTGGGTTCGACCGCGCTTTGGCAAAACCTCACCGAATTTTTTTTGTCGGATTCGGGTGTGTTTTGGATTCGGGTGTTTTTTTCAAAAAACCCTAAAAAACAGCTTAAATCATAGAATTTGGGGGTCATTTTGATCCCAAAGTATTATTAACCTCAAAAACCATAATTTCCACTCATTTTCAGTCTATTCTGAATACCTCACACCTCACAATATTATTTTTAGTCCTAAAATTTGCACCGAGGTCGCTGGATGGCTAAGATAAGCGACCCTAGTGGCCGACACAAACACCTGGCCCATCTAGGAGTGGCACTGCAGTGTCACGCAGGATGGCCCTTCCAAAAAACACTCCCCAAACAGCACATGATGCAAAGAAGAAAAAAAGAGGCGCAATGAGGTAGCTGTGTGAGTAAGCTAAGCGACCCTAGTGTCCGACACAAACACCTGGCCCATCTAGGAGTGGCACTGCAGTGTCACGCAGGATGGCCCTTCCAAAAAACACTCCCCAAACAGCACATGACGCAAAGAAGAAAAAAAGAGGCGCAATGAGGTAGCTGTGTGAGTAAGCTAAGCGACCCTAGTGTCCGACACAAACACCTGGCCCATCTAGGAGTGGCACTGCAGTGTCACGCAGGATGGCCCTTCCAAAAAACACTCCCCAAACAGCACATGACGCAAAGAAGAAAAAAAGAGGCGCAATGAGGTAGCTGTGTGAGTAAACTAAGCGACCCTAGTGGCCGACACAAACACCTGGCCCATCTAGGAGTGGCACTGCAGTGTCACGCAGGATGGCCCTTCCAAAAAACACTCCCCAAACAGCACATGACGCAAAGAAGAAAAAAAGAGGCGCAATGAGGTAGCTGTGTGAGTAAGCTAAGCGACCCTAGTGGCCGACACAAACACCTGGCCCATCTAGGAGTGGCACTGCAGTGTCACGCAGGATGGCCCTTCCAAAAAACACTCCCCAAACAGCACATGACGCAAATAAAAATGAAAGAAAAAAGAGGTGCAAGATGGAATTGTCCTTGGGCCCTCCCACCCACCCTTATGTTGTATAAACAGGACATGCACACTTTAACCAACCCATCATTTCAGTGACAGGGTCTGCCACACGACTGTGACTGAAATGACGGGTTGGTTTGGACCCCCACCGAAAAAGAAGCAATTAATCTCTCCTTGCACAAACTGGCTCTACAGAGGCAAGATGTCCACCTCATCATCATCCTCCGATATATCACCGTGTACATCCCGCTCCTCACAGATTATCAATTCGTCCCCACTGGAATCCACCATCTCAGCTCCCTGTGTACTTTGTGGAGGCAATTGCTGCTGGTCAATGTCTCCACGGAGGAATTGATTATAATTCATTTTAATGAACATCATCTTCTCCACATTTTCTGGAAGTAACCTCGTACGCAGATTGCTGACAAGGTGAGCGGCGGCACTAAACACTCTTTCGGAGTACACACTTGTGGGAGGGCAACTTAGGTAGAATAAAGCCAGTTTGTGCAAGGGCCTCCAAATTGCCTCTTTTTCCTGCCAGTATAAGTACGGACTGTCTGACGTGCCTACTTGGATGCGGTCACTCATATAATCCTCCACCATTCTTTCAATGGTGAGAGAATCATATGCAGTGACAGTAGACGACATGTCCGTAATCGTTGTCAGGTCCTTCAGTCCGGACCAGATGTCAGCATCAGCAGTCGCTCCAGACTGCCCTGCATCACCGCTAGCGGGTGGGCTCGGAATTCTGAGCCTTTTCCTCGCACCCCCAGTTGCGGGAGAATGTGAAGGAGGAGATGTTGACAGGTCACGTTCCGCTTGACTTGACAATTTTGTCACCAGCAGGTCTTTGAACCCCAGCAGACTTGTGTCTGCCGGAAAGAGAGATCCAAGGTAGGTTTTAAATCTAGGATCGAGCACGGTGGCCAAAATGTAGTGCTCTGATTTCAACAGATTGTCCACCCGTGAATCCTTGTTAAGCGAATTAAGGGCTCCATCCACAAGTCCCACATGCCTAGCGGAATCGCTCCCTTTTAGCTCCTCCTTCAATGCCTCCAGCTTCTTCTGCAAAAGCCTGATGAGGGGAATGACCTGACTCAGGCTGGCAGTGTCTGAACTGACTTCACGTGTGGCAAGTTCAAAGGGTTGCAGAACCTTGCACAACGTTGAAATCATTCTCCACTGCGCTTGAGACAGGTACATTCCACCTCCTATATCGTGCTCAATTGTATAGGCTTGAATGGCCTTTTGCTGCTCCTCCAACCTCTGAAGCATATAGATGGTTGAATTTCACCTCGTTACCACTTCTTGCTTCAGATGATGGCAGGGCAGGTTCAGTTGTTTTTGGTGGTGCTCCAGTCTTCTGTACGTGGTGCCTGTACGCCGAAAGTGTCCCGCAATTCTTCTGGCCACCGACAGCATCTCTTGCACGCCCCTGTCGTTTTTAAAAAAATTCTGCACCACCAAATTCAAGGTATGTGCAAAACATGGGACGTGCTGGAATTTGCCCATATTTAATGCACACACAATATTGCTGGCGTTGTCCGATGCCACAAATCCACAGGAGAGTCCAATTGGGGTAAGCCATTCCGCGATGATCTTCCTCAGTTGCCGTAAGAGGTTTTCAGCTGTGTGCGTATTCTGGAAACCGGTGATACAAAGCGTAGCCTGCCTAGGAAAGAGTTGGCGTTTGCGAGATGCTGCTACTGGTGCCGCAGCTGCTGTTCTTGCGGCGGGAGTCCATACATCTACCCAGTGGGCTGTCACAGTCATATAGTCCTGACCCTGCCCTGCTCCACTTGTCCACATGTCCGTGGTTAAGTGGACATTGGGTACAACTGCATTTTTTAGGACACTGGTGAGTCTTTTTCTGACGTCCGTGTACATTCTCTGTATCGCCTGCCTAGAGAAGTGGAACCTAGATGGTATTTGGTAACGGGGGCACACTGCCTCAAGAAATTGTCTAGTTCCCTGTGAACTAACGGCGGATACCGGACGCACGTCTAACACCAACATAGTTGTCAAGGCCTCAGTTATCCGCTTTGCAACAGGATGACTGCTGTGATATTTCATCTTCCTCGCAAAGGACTGTTGGACAGTCAATTGCTTAGTGGAAGTAGTAAAAGTGGGCTTACGACTTCCCCTCTGGGATGACCATCGACTCCCAGCAGCAACAACAGCAGCGCCAGCAGCAGTAGGCGTTACACGCAAGGATGCATCGGAGGAATCCCAGGCAGGAGAGGACTCGTCAGAATTGCCAGTGACATGGCATGCAGGACTATTGGCATTCCTGGGGAAGGAGGAAATTGACACTGAGGGAGTTGGTGGGGTGGTTTGCGTGAGCTTGGTTACAAGAGGAAGGGATTTACTGGTCAGTGGACTGCTTCCGCTGTCGCCCAAAGTTTTTGAACTTGTCACTGACTTATTATGAATGCGCTGCAGGTGACGTATAAGGGAGGATGTTCCGAGGTGGTTAACGTCCTTACCCCTACTTATTACAGCTTGACAAAGGCAACACACGGCTTGACAAATGTTGTCCGCATTTCTGGTGAAATACTTCCACACCGAAGAGCTGATTTTTTTTGTATTTTCACCAGGCATGTCAACGGCCCTATTCCTCCCACGGACAACAGGTGTCTCCCCGGGTGCCTGACTTAAACAAACCACCTCACCATCAGAATCCTCCTTGTCAATTTCCTCCCCAGCGCCAGCAACACCCATATCCTCCTCATCCTGGTGTACTTCAACACTGACATCTTCAATCTGACTATCAGGAACTGGACTGCGGGTGCTCCTTCCAGCACTTGCAGGGGGCGTGCAAATGGTGGAAGGCGCATGCTCTTCACGTCCAGTGTTGGGAAGGTCAGGCATCGCAACCGACACAATTGGACTCTCCTTGTGGATTTGGGATTTCGAAGAACGCACAGTTCTTTGCTGTGTTTTTGCCAGCTTGAGTCTTTTCAGTTTTCTAGCGAGAGGCTGAGTGCTTCCATCCTCATGTGAAGCTGAACCACTAGCCATGAACATAGGCCAGGGCCTCAGCCGTTCCTTGCCACTCCGTGTGGTAAATGGCATATTGGCAAGTTTACGCTTCTCCTCCGACAATTTTATTTTAGATTTTGGAGTCCTTTTTTTACTGATATTTGGTGTTTTGGATTTTACATGCTCTGTACTATGACATTGGGCATCGGCCTTGGCAGACGACGTTGCTGACATTTCATCGTCTCGGCCATGACTAGTGGCAGCAGCTTCAGCACGAGGTGGAAGTGGATCTTGATCTTTCCCTAATTTTGGAACCTCAACATTTTTGTTCTCCATATTTTAATAGGCACAACTAAAAGGCACCTCAGGTAAACAATGGAGATGGATGGATACTAGTATACTTATGGATGGACGAGCGACTGCCGACACAGAGGTAGCTACAGCCGTGGACTACCGTACTGTGTCTGCTGCTAATATAGACTGGATGATAAGGAGATGAAATTAATATATATATATATATAATATCACTAGTACTGCAGCCGGACAGGTATATATATTTATTATGTAATGACTGATGACGGACCTGCTGGACACTGTCAGCTCAGCAGCACCGCAGACTGCTACAGTAAGCTACTATAGTAGTATGTATAAAGAAGAAAGAAGAAAAAAAAACCACGGGTAGGTGGTATACAATTATGGATGGACGAGCGACTGCCGACACAGAGGTAGCTACAGCCGTGGACTACCGTACTGTGTCTGCTGCTAATATAGACTGGATTATAAGGAGATGAAATTAATATATATATATATATATATAATATCACTAGTACTGCAGCCGGACAGGTATATATATTTATTATGTAATGACTGATGACGGACCTGCTGGACACTGTCAGCTCAGCAGCACCGCAGACTGCTACAGTAAGCTACTATAGTAGTATGTATAAAGAAGAAAGAAAAAAAAAACCACGGGCAGGTGGTATACAATTATGGATGGACGAGCGACTGCCGACACAGAGGTAGCTACAGCCGTGGACTACCGTACTGTGTCTGCTGCTAATATAGACTGGATGATAATGAGATGAAATTAATATATATATATATATATATATATATATAATATCACTAGTACTGCAGCCGGACAGGTATATATATTTATTATTTAATGACTGATGACGGACCTGCTGGACACTGTCAGCTCAGCAGCACCGCAGACTGCTACAGTAAGCTACTATAGTAGTATGTATAAAGAAGAAAGAAAAAAAAAACCACGGGTAGGTGGTATACAATTATGGATGGACGAGCGACTGCCGACACAGAGGTAGCTACAGCTGTGGACTACCGTACTGTGTCTGCTGCTAATATAGACTGGATGATAATGAGATGAAATCAATATATATATATATATAATATCACTAGTACTGCAGCCGGACAGGTATATATATTTATTATGTAATGACTGATGACGGACCTGCTGGACACAGTCAGCTCAGCAGCACCGCAGACTGCTACAGTAAGCTACTATAGTAGTATGTATAAAGAAGAAAGAAAAGAAAAAAACACCGGTAGGTGGTATACAATTATGGATGGACGAGCGACTGCCGACACAGAGGTAGCTACAGCCGTGGACTACCGTACTGTGTCTGCTGCTAATATAGACTGGATGATAATGAGATGAAATCAATATATATATATATAATATCACTAGTACTGCAGCCGGACAGGTATATATATTTATTATGTAATGACTGATGACGGACCTGCTGGACACAGTCAGCTCAGCAGCACCGCAGACTGCTACAGTAAGCTACTATAGTAGTATGTATAAAGAAGAAAGAAAAAGAAAAAAAACCACGGGTAGGTGGTATACAATATTATATATATATTATATACAATTATATATATATATATATATATATATATATTAAACTGGTGGTGACTGGTGGTCAGGTCACTGGTCACACTATCAGCAACTTGCAAGTAGTACTCCTAAGCAGACAATCACAATATATATTATACTGGTGGTCAGTGTGGTCACAATGGCAGTGTGGCACTCTGGCAGCAAAAGTGTGCACTGTACGTTATATGTACTCCTGAGTCCTGCTCTCAGACTCTAACTGCTCCCCACTGTCAGTGTCTCCCCCACAAGTCAGATAATATACAGTCACACTATCTATCACTTCAGCAAGTAACTAGTACTCCTCCTAATGCTCCCCAAAATTACTACTGTGTCTCTCTCTACTGTCTCACTCTCTTCTCTATAAACGGAGAGGACGCCAGCCACGTCCTCTCCCTATGAATCTCAATGCACGTGTGAAAATGGCGGCGACGCGCGGCTCCTTATATAGAATCCGAGTCTCGCGATAGAATCCGAGCCTCGCGAGAATCCGACAGTGGGATGATGACGTTCGGGCGCGCTCGGGTTAACCGAGCAAGGCGGGAAGATCCAAGTTGCTCGGCCCCGTGTAAAAAAACATGAAGTTCGGGCGGGTTCGGATTCCGAGGAACCGAACCCGCTCATCCCTACTGGAAATGACTGGAAATTAATGTTATTGAGGTTAGTAATACTGTAGGAACAAAAAAAGGCCCAAGTGATGTGATTTCAGCTTTTTTGGGGCATTTTTTGAAAAACATCCAAAACCAGTCACGGTGATTAGGCAAAACCAAAACCAGATGAAAAATTACAACCAAAACCACCAAAAATGGTCTAGTGCACATCTCTTGTTTATCCTGGCTGGACAGTGATACATTCTCCATTTCATGTACGTGCAGTATCTATTCTGTGAAACCATACAGCCATTGGAGGGGGCTTAGGGGTCCTGCCAGTAAACTGGGAATACAGTCTTCAATGCATTGATAACATTTTTAAATACAGATTTCTTGTAACTAGAAATGAGTCTGTCTATTAAATTAAGCAGCCAGGAACCAGCATCAGATGGCGTCCCCGCCCCAATCAAAGTCCTGTATTCATATTACTGTGCTCCAAAACTCCTGAATTTTTGGACATTCACACCTGATATGGAGGGGAGACCCTGGTGTTCCTCCACAGTGCCAGAAGAAGTTACAGATGTGTCCTCATATTTCTAGTCTCAGTCAGGGCCATAACTAGGTGTGGGCGGATGGTGCTTAGCACACAACGCATTCACTCTGTGAGCGCACCATCTGCATCCACACTGATTGGCCGCCACCAGCTGCAGTGCTGCCCACTGTGGTGTACAGTATATTAGTAGCGTTGCGTCTGGCTCCTTCCCTGCCAGAGGCACCGCTGCTAATATACATTACAGGCACAGCAGGCAGCGCTGGGCAGTCTGTGAGTCTCTCCCTCTCCCCTGTGCTCTGCTCCGCCCCCCCCCCCTCCTCCTGCTCTCCTGCACTGTACACTGACTTCTGGGTACTGGAGAGGACTCGGAGACAGCTGCTGCTGCTTAACATGAGTGATGTCTCTCTCCCTCCCCTCGTGCAGACTAATGCAAGTGCTGCTTATCTTGTACTTGTTAATACTTCTTTCAGTAAAATAAATAACAATAAGAATGACTTGCCTTGTGCTTGGTCATTCTGGACTGTCTCGCAGTGACTTTTTAGATAAGTTACTTTACATCAGTGTAGAGATTTTGTAAAAAAAAAAAAAAAAGGAAATATGGAGTACTACTGTCTGGTGTAATGTGACTAATGCATGCTACTGTGCAGTGTAATGAGACCAACGGACGCTGCAGTGTAATGTTACTAACAGATGCTGCCGTGTTGTGTAATGTGACTAATGGATGCTGCTGTGCAGTGTAATGTGACTAACAGACGCTGCTGTGCGGTGTAATGTGACTAACAGATGCTGGCGTGTGGTGTAATGTGACTAACAGATGCTGCAGTGTGGTGTATATGACTAACAGATGCTGGCGTGTGGTGTAATGTGACTAACGGATGCCGCTGTGCAGTGTAATGTGACTAACGGACGCTGCTGTGCGGTGTAATGTGACTAACGGATGCTGCTGTGTGGTGTAATGTGGCTAACGGATGCTACTGTACGGTGTAATGTGACTAACAGATGCTACTGTCTGGTGTAGTGTGACTAGCGGACGCTGCTGTGCAGTGTAATGTGAATAATGGACGCTGCCATGTGGTGTAATGTGACTAATGGATGCTGCTGTGCAATGTAATGTGACTAACAGATGCTGTTGTGCGGGGTAATGTGACTAATGGATGCTGCTGTGCAATGTAATGTGACTAACAGATGCTGTTGTGCAGTGTAATGTGACGAACGGACGCTGCTGTGCGGGGTAATGTAACTAACGGATGCTGCTGTGTGGTGTAATGTGGCTAACGGATGCTACTGTACGGTGTAATGTGACTAACGGATGCTACTGTCTGGTGTAGTGTGACTGGCGGACGCTGCTGTGCAGTGTAATGTGAATAATGGACGCTGCCATGTGGTGTAATGTGACTAATGGATGCTGCTGTGCAATGTAATGTGACTAACAGATGCTGTTGTTGGGTGTAATGTGACTAACGGATACTGTCGTATGTTGTAATATGACTAATGGACGCTGTTATGCTGTGTAATGTGACTAATGGACGCTGCCATGTGGTGTAATGTGACTAACGGATGCTGCTGTGCAGTGTAATGTGACTAACAGACGCTGCCGTGTGGCATAATGTGACTGACGACGCTGCCGTGTGGTGTAATGTGACTAACGGATGCTACTGTGTGGTGTAATGTGACTGACGGACGCTACTTTGCACTGTAATGTGACTAACCAATGCTGCCGTTCGGGGTAATGTAACAAATACCCTTTTCACAACGCCTGAGGTGGGTCGCACCCAGGAGCCTGACACGGGAGCTCCCAGAGTGCGACCCGCCTCATCTCAAAGTGCCGCCCGTACACACATAGTGAACGGAAAATGGGTTGCATCGACCCGGCTCCCGTTCACACCGCACAGCGAACCGGGTTGAACATGAGTTCAACCCTGCTCACTACCAGGGTTGAAATACCGGGTCACTCAACCTGGTATTTTTCGCCTGGCACCTTTCAGACCGCACATGAACACGGGTTATGGACGCTCATGTGCCAATAACCCGTGTTCATAGCTGGCGGTCTGAAAGAACGCTCCCATGCGGTGTACTTTGACTAATGGATGCTGCTGTGCGGTTTTATGATATTTGCAGTGTGTGATTGATGGGGAGGGGGGGGGGGGGGGGGTAGAATTAGTTTCAAAACAATGCTGTTTCTTGCACACGGCGCTAAAATGTCTAGTTACGGCACTGGTCTCAATACTCCACACAGCAGGAAATGGCTAGTGTGTGTGAGCTGACAGTCCCTGTTCAACTCCGCTAGCGTCTTTTTCTGCCGAAAATGTGTCTCAGATGCAATGTGATGCGACTAGGATGCCCCAGGAGACTATGCTTATTAAATTGATATGCAACACATATATCTGTGTGCAACTGAGTCTGTATATGAAGCACAATAAAACTTGGCATTGAAAAAAGCCATGGCACTTTGTATGCAGATTCAGAGACTCACACAGATATACAAGTGTTGCATATCAAATTAATCAGCACAGCCTCCTCGTGTATCCTAGACTAAGATGCATTTTTAGCAAAAAAGATGCCAGGCACTAGCAGAGTCTTGCACCCTGGTGCACCGAGAAGCTATTTGGCATGACTGCAGCAATGATGTATGAGGACAGATCTGTAGGAAGGCCTGGAAACATTTTACAAAAATGCTTAGGCACCTATACCATTCAGTAAGAAATTTAAAATTTCAACAACAACTGAGATGCTTTACGAAGAAACTTTACGAAGAAACTTGGGTATATAACTTGTAGAAGAAATATGTCCCACTTTCGGTCAGAGATGGTGAGATCCAATTCCCTCTGCCAAACTGTGGTAAAAGTGGGGAGTGAACTGAACTGTATTTCGGCTTGCAGTTTCTATATGTCCGAAAAAAAATGTTGAGGCATTCCAGGAGCGTTGCATAGAGATTCAAAAGGGGTGAGAGCTTGGGAGAGTGAGGTTTCTCTGTGTTTGTAGAAAATGTTTCATTTGCAAGTAGTGCCAAAGTTCACTATTCAGTAAAGTCCAGTTCACCTGAAGGGTGGTCAGGGGAGACACTACATCATTCTCTACCAGCTGACTGAGACGGAGCGGCCTTGAAGTGTGCCAATGTGGGAAGAAGTGAGGCTGTAGGCCAGGTGAGATGCCAGGGTTATAGAAGGGAGAAGTATGTGGTGAAGTTAAGGAGGAAATATGTGTGAGGGTCCTGTGTTTTTTCCCAGCGTCCAGGGTTTTGCCCAGCAGGATAACATGGGGGATCGTAGGGTGGGTGAAAGCAGAGAAAGTTAATATATAAGGAGCTATGTCGATTGGGACATATAGAAAACTATAGGATCTTTAATAGTGACCCCCTCTTTGAATAGGTGAAAGTGAGATACATATTGAGAGAGCAGCTACTGCTGTTCAATGTGTGTGTGAAGGCTTGATAGTAAAAATGGTTTGATAGTGAGAAAAAAAAAAGGCAGAGCCACTGGAGTGTCAGTGAGTGTGCTGGGGAGTCACTGAGCGTGCGTGAGTGCATTGCTACTGCAGGGAAGGCGGACAGCGAAGCTGAAGAACACCGCTGAGGGCTGGCCAGACGCGGGCCGGACACGCAAGTATCACATCTCTTAAACATTTTTTTGTTCTCTCTTCTTTTTTTTGTATTATCAATTACTTCTTGTTGTTGAATATTGTCTCTCTTCACAGCTAGGCTATAGTACCATATATATTGTTCTTTTATATACTGTAGATTGTCCCCATCTTTTTGATTTATTGTCCTTATATAATGTCCTTTTATATAGATTGTCCCCATCTTTTTGACTTTTTGATTTTCTGAAGGTAACAGAGAGTTAGCACTAATTAAAAATGCGTGGGGGCGAGATTGAGAATCTCACTCAGTGCATATCTTGCATGATGTATGCGCACCTGGCACAACAGTCCGAGTGTGGGTACATCTGTACAAGATGTGAGCGAACGGCCGCTCTGGAAGCCCAGGTAACTGATCTAGAGCGGACTGTTACACGACTGAGGAGTATTCACAATCTCGATCAAAGTTTAGATATAATGGTGAAGGAGTTGCAGGGGGACTGGTAGACGAACATGATCATGGGGATAGCTGGGTCACAGTTAGAAGGAAGAAGAAGAGGGGCAGGGGGAGACAGGACATCTCCAATCTGCCAAACTCCAACAAATTTGCATGACTGGACATAGATTCTGAGGTTGGCCGTGAGGAGACTGTTCCCTCTAGCAACCAGAGGAGCGGTCACCCCGGTACAGATGGGAAAAAGTTAGTGAGGTACCTAATCAGATTATGGTGGTAGGGGATTCTCTTATCAGGAGGACAGATAGGGCAGTCTGCTACTGGCACCGTGATCTCTGTACAGTCTGTTGTCTTCCGGGTGCTCGGCTATGGCACATCGTGGACTGGGTAGATAGATTGTTGGGAGGGGCTGGTAAAGACCTGGCGGTCTTGGTGCATGTTGGTACCAATGACAAAGTTAGTGGTAGGTGGGATGTCCCTAGGAAAGACTATAGAGAATTAGGCAAGAAACTTACAGCAAGGACATCTAGGGAAATATTCACTGAAATATTACCAGTGCCACGCGCTAGTCCAGGGAGGCAGGGGGAGATTAGGGAGGTAAATGTGTGGCTTAGAGACTGGTATAGGAAGGAGGGGTTTGTGTTCTTAGAACACTGGGTGGACTTCTCAGTCAGGTGCCATCTTTTTTGTCGCAATGGATTGCACCTAAATGAGGAGGGGGCTGCGGTGCTGGTGGGCAGGATGGTTAGAAGGTTGGAGGAGCTTTTAAACTAGGAGCCTGGGGGGAGGGTTTACTAGAAGCTACAGGTCAAGCAGTGTGAACAGTAAGGATGGGGGTAGTGAACAATTTGGGGGTGGAGAAAGGGGTAGCGAAAGTTCATCCGGCAAGGGTATTTGCATGGGTATTGGCACCGGAAATATGGACACAGGTATTGCCCAAGATAATCCCAATTTATTACCTAATGACGAATATGGCTCAACAATACGGTATATAGAAAATGATGTCCATAGCATAAGGGAAGATACTAACATCAGGGGGGATGGGTTTAGAAAGTCTTAATAGGTCAAATAGAGATAGTCATGAGGAAGGATGTATTAAGTATGATGGGGGTGAAAAGGGAGGGGGGAGGAGAATAACAGTCAGTAAGGGTAAGGGAGAGGCTAGGCTAAAATGCATGCTTGCGAACGCAAGAAGCCTATCAGGTAAAATGGGGGAATTGGAATGGCTTGTATCAAAGTCCCAGTATGATATTATAGGTATTACGGAAACATGATGGGACGACTCTCACGACTGGGTTGCGAATTTGGAGGGATATTCTCTTTTCAGGAGGGATAGGGCTACCAAAAGGGGAGGAGGGGTATGTCTCTTTGTTAAACCATCTCTAAAACCAAACTTAATAGATGGTATTTATGAGGGGACTGGAGATAACGTGGAGTCGCTATGGGTTGAGATCACATGTGGGAGCACAGAGGCAAAGAAACTAGTCATTGGCATGTGCTACAAACAACCGGATATTAGCGTACATGAAGAGGAACAACTCTTGCAGCAAATCGAAAAAACTGCGGGAATGGGGGACATCCTAGTGTTAGGGAATTTTAACTATCCTGATATAAATTGGAGTAGTAATTTAGTGTAAAAACTAGGAGCAGCAGGTTCTTAAATATATTAAAGGATCAATACTTGACTCAATGATATCCGGACTCCAGGTCGACACCAAAAAGGTTGACACACCTTAGAGCGACACCAATTGGTCGACACACCTTAGGCCGACATGTTCAAAAGGTCGACATGAACAAGGTCGACATGGAAAAGGGTCAACAAGAGTTTTTCAATTTTTTTTTCATTTTCTGAACTCTTTCATACTTTACGATCCACGTGGACTACAATTGGGAACGGTAACCTTCGCTCGCCATGCGGGGGGACACGGTGCACAAATTGAGGTTCCCGGTCACTCTACGAAGAAAACAACACCAAAAAAACCATAAAAAACTCATGTCAACCTTTTTCCATGTTGACCTTGTTCATGTCGACCTTTTGTCCATTTTGACCTAAGGTGTGTAGACCAATTGGTGTCGACGTGGAGTCCCATACCCGAATCAATTAGTCGAGGACCCAATTGGGGTAAAACTATTCTGGACCTAGATATTACCAATAATGTGGACATTATATCAAACACTAAAGTTGGGGAGACCTTGGGAAACAGTGACCACTATATAGCTATAAGGGAGCAACTAAAACATTTAACTTTAGAAAATCTAACTTCAATAAGCTGAGACAGGAACTAAACGACATTGACTGGGAAGTTTTGTTAAATGGTAAAGACACAATGGAAATGTGGGATGCTTTAAAAGGGTTGCTTGATAGCAACATTCACAAATTCATTCCCATGAGCAGTAAACGCAGATTTAGCACAGCTACGATCAACTTGGAATGACCCCCATGGATAGGTAATTGGCTGGATAACAGAGTACAATGAGTAGTGGTCAATGGGATGTTCTCCAGCTAGGCACCAGTAGTCAGCAGAATACCACAAGGGTCCGTACTTGGCCCGCTACTGTTCAATATATTTATCAATAATTTAGGAACAGGCCTGGAAAGCACAGTGTCAATCTTTGCAGATTATACCAAACTGTGTAAGGTAATACATTCAGAAAGCGATGTGAAGTCTCTACAGAATGACTTATTTAAGCTTGAAACCTGTGCGTCTAAATGGGGAATGAGGTTCAATATAGAAAAATGCAAAGTTATGCATTTTGGGACAAAAAGGGTAAATGTAAAGGGTCATTACAAGGAATTAGTAGAGGATTTGTTTATTAAAAGAACTCAGTATAGGACACGTGGACACTCCCTGAGGCTAGAGGAGAGAAAATTCCGTACACAACGTAGGACTGAGAAGGATGGTGTGGTATTAGTGTAACATATTAGGGAGCTTGGTGTTGGCGCCTGTAAGAGGTACAGTGTTTGAATCTTGGTGGTTTGTTACCACACACAAAGAGGTAGATATATAAAGCAGTGAAAAGAGTTGAGAAATGAGTCAGTGGAGAAGTTGCCCGTGGCAACCAATTGGCCGCTACATATAATTTCATATCATTTTATAGAATGCACTTGATAAATATTATCTCAAAACTGCACTTCTTCTGCACTGGCACACTGGCAGCTGCAACTTCTGCACTGGTACACTTCTCCACTGCATCATGCAACTCCCCTAAAGTTCTGATCTTATGGAGATCTTTAAATAAAGAGAAGGTGGGATAATGAGTATGTATGGGTAATGCCTGTTATAAATAAAGAATCCATGGTAGAAATGTCTGTAATAAATAAAGGATCCGTGGTAGAATATTTATGATTATGTTAATATGCCCCACGCAGAAAACACGTAGACGAACCCAGTGCTGCAAGTCTAGTTTAATTACCCCAAGGAGCGGGCCAAAATTTATTTTGACCAAATTGGTATTATCATTTGTAAGGAAAACACCAAAATACTTAATATGAGAGGGGTGCCATACAAATGGGAACACTTGTTGCAACCCTGTTACTAAAGGCGGGAAGGAAATAACAATCAAAGCAACCAACCTGAAATTGGATTTGAAGTTGGATAACAGTGCAAATTTCAGAAATTCTACATAGAGACAAGGGAGAGCTATAGGTGGTCATTCCGAGTTGATCACAGCCAGCAACTTTTAGCTGCTGCTGCTGCGATCAATAGTCCACGCCTATGGGGGAGTGTATTTTTTTGCTTAGCAGGGCTGCGATTGCTTGTGCAGCCCTACTAAGCTAAAAAAATTTCAAGCAGAACTTGACCAGCCCTATACCTACTTACCATGTGCGATGATCCCTTGCGATGCTGAAGCTGCTTCTGACGTCAGACATCCGCCCTCCGTTGTTCTGGACATGCTTGCGTTTTCCAATCCACTCCCCGAAAACGGCCACCAATGCTGTCGAGACGCCCAGGTCTGCCTTCTTCCTGTCAATCTTCTTAGCGGTCCGCTCTGCGACCGTTTTGTTCTCTAGACGTGACGTAACGGGTCGCCGGGCAACGTCATGCACACGCACTGTGGCCGCCGAGCATGCGCATTCTGCACCCGTTCGCACTGCAGCGATAAACCGCTGCGTGTGAACGGGTCGAAATGACCTCCATAGTGGGGTTAGTAAGTAGAGCCAAAAGGTCATCAGCATACAGCACAATCTTATGTTCACAAGAACCCACCCGTATTCGGGTTCAGCCGAATCGCCCTAGCTAAGTCCTCCATACACAATATGAATTCCAGAGGAGATAGTGGATAGTCTGGTGCCAAATGAAATATAAAAGGAGTGAGAGAGGATACCATTCACTCTGACTTTTGCATTTGGATGTTTGTAGAGGGATAGATATTTACAAAGGCAGGTAGGGTCCAGGCTTAATCATTGTGGCACTTTGGACATATATGGCCTAGCCACCCATTCAAATGCTTTCTCTGCATCTGTGGACAAAAGTATCAGACGGAAGACGGATGGAGGAGTCGGAGACATGGGGGTCAATCAGATTTGATCGTAGATCGTAGCACATCCAGTTCGCCCTGCATGTCTGGCCCTACCCCCCCCCCCCTTCCCCCGCTAGGGTGAAAAAGCATTGCATGGCGGCATTGCTTTTGCAGCCCCCCCCCCCACCCCCGAGTAGCTCTTTGCCTCTGCAGCCTAGCCTGCGGCCTGTCCCCGCAACGGTCCGGACATGCCTGCATTGTCCGGTCTGCACCCCACCAACGGCATTCTAGCGCCATTGGCACGTCCCCTTCTGCCCCACGACCGCCTCTGGCTGTCAATCAGGCAGAGGCTATCGCAGCCCTGAGATGCTTTTAGCATCTCACTGGGCTTCATGATGTGCACGCGCACACTCCACAAAGGGCTTCAGACTGAGATCATTGCCGCTGCAGCGATTCAGTCTGAATGACCCCCATGGTGAATAAGGATAATAACCTTAGTGGTGTTGTCCCCTGTCTTTAATACTGCCTGTTATGCTATACACATTTATTAATGACATTACATTTTCTTAATGCACAGAAACTTTACCTAATGTAATATTTAATGCACTTGACTGACTTTGTATAGCTCTGCCACAAGGCAACGGATCACGGGTGTTTCTTTCTCTATGCCCAACAGCTTCCAAAAATATGTAGACAAAGGAAAACTTGGAAATCTGTGACTTCTTTCCGGGTCAGTGCATGAGTCCAAAGTGCTTGTGTCTCTGCAACGCGCAGTGTGTGTCACTTGCACCAAGAAATCCGTTGTGCATGTGGTAGGGAATATAAGGCCTAATTCAACATGGATCACTATTCAGATAATTTTCAAACTGAGTTAAATGACTGCGCATTTGTAGCGTTCACATTGCACACGCATGAGGGGTAATAGCGACAGAAATTTCATCCAGATCATAATGGCAATGTTAGCGCTGTTTGACTGACAGGAAGCCGCCGTTTCTGGGCGGAAAACTGACGTTTTCTGGGTGTGTCAGATAAAACGCAGGCACGCCCAGGCGATTTTGAGGAGTGTCTCTGACGTCAGCGCAGACCACTTCCAGACGCAGATTACTGGCAGCCTCAGACCTACACATTTGCTCAGATGGCAAAGATTCTCCAATGTTCCAGGAATTGCAAATGCACCTGTGAGAGGGTAGTGATCTGTGATGCATTCGCAATTTTGCACGCAGCGTTTTTTCTTCCTGTCAGGGTGGTGACTTTCTACTCACAGACAACTGCAATTTCTCAAGATTAACGATCCATGCTAAATTAGGCCCATAGACTATAAGGTCCACTGGGACAGGGACTGATGTGAATGGCCAAATATTCTCTGAAAACTGCTGCACAATATGTGTGAGCTATATAAATAACTGGTAATAAATAAATAGTATAGTGAGATGAGTGTGTTCCAACAATTTTGTTAGTTTGGGGTAATAAGAAGTTTAAATTGTTGATAGTTCAAGCATATAGTACCTCCCAACTTTTCGATGGGGCATAGAGGGACACATGCTAAGTCGAAACAAGGCCAAGTGCCTCAACTGTACACAAAAACATAGGATCTGGGGTGCAAAAAAATCAGGTGCTCTGAACTGATAAATTAAAATTTTAAATATTAGGCTGTAACAGAAGGCAGTTAGTTTGACGAAGGGCTGAAACGCGGTACAATAATGAGAGTCTTCAGGCAACAGTTAAGCATGGTGGAGGCTCCTTGCAAGTTTGGGGCTGCATTTCGGCAAATGGAGTTTGGGATTTGGTCAGGATTAATGGTGTCCTCAATGCTGAGAAATACAGGCAGGTACTTATCCATCAGAGAGGCATCTGATTGGCTCCAAATGTAGTCTGCAGCAGGACAACGACCCCAAACATACAGCCAATGTCATTAAGAACAATCTTCAGTGTAAAAAAGAACAAGGAGTCCTGGAAGTGATTATTTGGCCCCCACAGAGCCCTGATCTCAACATCATTGAGTCTGTTTGGGATTACATGAAGTGATAGAAGGATTTAAGCAGGCCTACATTCATAGAAGATTCTGTGGTTAGTTCTCCAAGATGTTTATAACAACCTTCCTGCCGAGCTCCTTCAAAAATTGTGTGCAAGTGTACCTAAAGAACTTATACCGTTTTAAAGGCAAAGGGAGGTCACACCAAATATTGATTTGATTTTAGATTTCTTAGATTTCTCTTCATTTCATTCACTTTGCATTTTGTTAATTGATAAAAATAAACTATTAACACTTTTATTTTTGAAAGCATTCTTACTTTGCAGCCTTTTTTTCATACCTGCCTAAAACTTTTGCACAGTACTGTAGTTAAAATGTCGAAATTTACCATGTCGACATCACAATATCAATATGTTTATATTTTTAAAATGTGCAGAATGTTGACGTGTTTACAATGTCAACATTTAAAATGTTGATTTGTTAAACAAAATTATTTTGCACAGTCCAGTAGAGGAGAGTTAGGGTTAAATTGCGGAACAGGAGATTAGGGTTAGGTACTAGGGGGAAGGGTTAGTTATTAGGGTTTGCGATACTCACCAGAAATGCTGCTGGTTCCCCTGGAAGTTCTCATCAGCTGACCTCCAGACATGGACGACATTGCTGGACCAGCTGAACCCGCCGGACTATGTGATTCCCCACGAGACTCCCGGGGACATTTTGTTGACAATCATTAATCATTTAATAATTTCATCAGTGTCAACATGATGAATGTCGCCAAAATATACCACACCCATCTGCTGCTGCTTTGGTCCGAGGCGCAAATGACATGATAGAAGCAAAATCACCAGGACACATGCAATATGGTCATGCATGGCCAGGCCATCTAGGCATTCTCATGTGACAGACAGGGCCGGATCTAGACCTTGTGGCGCCCAGGGCAAAAAAATAGGAGCGTGGCTTCATGGAGAAGGGGCATGGTCAGTTATGCCCCCTGTAGCTGTGCCCTCAGTAGTTGTGCCCCCTGTAGCTGTGCCCACAGTAGTATTGCCCCCAGTCAGGCCCGGCGCTAACCGTTCAGCAAAGGGATGCAAAGCAGGTAGGCGCCTGATTGGAGAGGCGCCTTCTTGCTCTGCATCCCTGTGCTGCGCTGCCCTGGGCCTGGCCTGTCCCCCTGCTGCTGCCGCCTGCAAATGCAAACTGACAGGCAGCAGCGCCGTCAGTTTAAAGCCCTCCCTCCTTACCTACAGAGGCATGATGATCGGACAGAGGCATGAGAGGCGGGCGAAAAGTGGGCGGGGCTACACGGACTAAAGGGGCGTGGCCACACGATTGAAAAGGGGCGGGGCTACACAGGATCCCCAAGCTGAGGCAGATCCCTTCCAGCCAACCAACCAGACTGTATTACTGTGAGTGGATGGAAAAAAGGTGAGAGAAACTGTGATACTGTGTGTATGGACTGTCTGTATATATTATATGTGTGTATGTATGTATGTATATGTGTTTGTGTGTGTATAAGATTCACTTCTGCAGGCATTAAGGGGGTCATTCCAACCCGTTCGCTCACTGCGTTTTAACGCAGCAGAGCGAACGGGCCCCTGCTGCACATGTGCAAGCGCCTTTGTGCGCCTGCGCCTGCAGGATGGCCGAAGGCTGTAGCAGGCTAGCGATCGCCTCTGCCTGATTGACAGGCAAAGGCGATCAATGGGCTGGAGGGGGCGAAACGGCGGTGTTTAGCCGCCATTTCGTAGGTGCGGTCCGGCCAATGCAGGCGTGGCCAGACCGAACGGGGGGCGTGCTGCAGTGGCTGCGTGATGTCATACGCAGCCACTGCAGCCCAGGGAGCGAGGAGTAGCTCCCAGCCAGCTCGCTAAAGCTGCGTTGGCCGGGAGCTACTCTTAAAGTGTAAAGGCATCGCCGCTGTGCGATGCCTTTGCACTTCTGTGTGGGGGGGGGGGGGGGGACTGACATGCGGGGCGGACTAGCCCTGTGCTGGGCGTCCCCCCGCATGTCAGGAAAGATGATCGTAGCTGTGCAAAATTTTGCATGGCTACGATCAACTCGGAATGACCCCTAAGGGTAGATGGCAGAGGTGGAACTTTCGCCGCAGCAGACAGTGCAATGCATCGGGGCCCACAGCACTTGGGGAGCCCTCAACCAGCAGATCAGTCAGCAGGGCAGGACTAATAACGGTGCGCTGCTGCTAGCCATGGGCTACAAGGAGAAAGTAGGAGGTCTCTTCCCCTCCCTGACCTGCCCCTCCTGTCACCAGGCCCGGCGTAACACGCTCAGCAAAGGGATGCAAAGCACGGAGCACTGGGCTGGAGAGGCGCTCTCCCTGCTCTGCATCCCTGCTGCTGTGCGCTTGTCACACTGTAGCATCCTGGCGTTGGCTACCTTACTCCCTTTTCTCGTTGCGTCTCCGGCAATGAGAAGCGGCTCTTCTTCACCGGTCCACACGGCTCTCTTCTCTGGTGAGGTCACGGTCTCCCTCCCCTCTCCTCCCCACCCCTTAATTAATTGTTCAGCACCGCACTGCACCCGTCCCCTCCTGTGGACGGTATGTATAATGTATGTGTAATGCATGTTTAATTATGTATAATGTATATGTAATGTATGTATAATTATTTATAATGTATGTGTAATTTATGTATGGAAGTTTTTTGTTTTTATTTTACTAATAGCAGTGTGCAGACCATAGGCATCATGGCACCCCCCACTCACAAGCTTGCTGCCGGTTAATGTGTCCCCCCATGCTGCCGATTAATGTCACCCTCGAGGCGCCCGGTCTGGTCTCGTTCGTGTACCATGCAGTGTCTCCACGCTTCTCCTGTCGACTCCCCGGAATGAGACTCCTGGAGCACAGGAGAGCTGCTCTGTTGATGGGAGTTGTGAGGAGACGGAGGAGCAGGACACGGCGGGAGCTCTAGTCACACTTGCTCTGGCTATCTGTCTTAGCGCCACGGCTCCTGTGTGAGGCTGCTGCTACTGTCCACGGAGGGAACATCGGCGGTCGGGACCCGGGAGCTGTGCGGAGCAAGTGACATTCTTGTTTAACTTAACGAGCGAGAGCGAGTACCTTTCACTACCATCCTGTCCCCCCCCCCTGCTCCACACCACTACTCCCATCTTGCCCCCTCCTGCTCCTCACCACTGATCTTATCCTGCCCCCTCCTGATTGGCTGCAGGTCCACGGCGGATTTGAAATAGTGGCCCTGTTGTCATAGGAGCCGCAGTGCCACCAACCACAGCTTCCTCCTCTTTGCACCGCCACCGCCCTCCGCCTCCTCCTATGCTACACCGCCGCCACCCTCGCCACCCTGCCGCTGCCCTCAGCCGCCCTGCCGCCGCCCTCAGTCCTTCTCTGCACTTCCGCACCATGCCGACCACAGCCTCCTAATACACCGAACCGCAGACCACAGCATCCTCAGCACCGCCGCTGCTAAATAGGTAATCTTACCCTGCTGCCTTTCTCTCTTCCTAGTCCCTACGGGTGGTATTCATGTGACCGCCGGTCAGCTGACCGACAGTCACATGACCTCCTCCGTGAGCCCGACGGCTCACTATCCCGATGGTCGGCATGCCGACCAACAGGGACTATTTCCACTCGTGGGTGTCCACGACACCCATAGAGTGGGAATAGAACCCGTGGCGACCGCAGGTCACCACCGAGCCCACAAGGGGCTTGCTGCACTCGCCCCTCCCCGCCGGGATCCCGGCGTCGGTATGATGCCGGGATCCCGGCGTCGGTAAGGTGACCGGCGGTCAGGAGACCGCCGGTCACCAGTACTACACCCGTCCCTACAGCATGCCCTTGCTATCCCTCTCTCTGTCACTCTCTCTGTCCCTGAGGTCCCTTTCCCTCTCTCTCTCCCTGTCCTTGTTGTCACTGTCCCTGAATTTTGTCTCCATGTGGCATAATTTGAATTTCTGCTCATTCTGTATGCTATAATGTGAATTTCGGCTCATTCCGTGTGCTATTATTTGAATTTCAGGTCATACCGTGTGGTATAATGTGAATTTGGGGTCCTACCATGTGCTATAATGTGAATTTCGGCTCATTCTGTGTGCTATAATGTGAATTTTGTCTCATATTGTGTGGTATAATGTTAATTTCGGCTCATACCATGTGCTATAATGTGAATTTCGGCTCATTCTGTGTGCTATAATGTGAATTTCGTCTCATATTGTGTGGTATAATGTGAATTTCGGCTCATACCGTGTGGTATAATGTGAATTTCGGCTCATTCTGTGGGCTATAATGTGAATTTCGGCTCATTCTATGGGGGAGATTCAATTCTTTTCACCCCTTTTCACACCCATTCTGTTTCTGCCCTCAGGGGCATGGTATCATTATTTAAGCTTGCTACCTCCGGAGTATGGAGGCACCCAACCCTTTACACAGCTAAACCTGATTATTATGGGCGCAATATGCGCAATAACGGAGATCATTTTAGAAGGAAATTGGGCGTGATATGTCATTTGAATCTCACCCTATGTGCGGTGAAATGTGAATAAGATTGTGCTACTGTGTGACATCATTTGAATTGGGGGTACTGTTGTGTGGTCACACCCTGTTGGAAACCATAATCCTTTTTTGCGGCCTTCGGCGCACGCTCTCACTTTATTAACTACAGTATGAGAGGGAGGGCGCAAATTTATAGTTTGCAGGGAGGCGCCGAACACCCTAGCACTGGCCCTGCCCCCAGTACTGTGCCACCTGTAGATTTGTGCCCCCAGTAGTATAGCCCCCAGTACTGTGCCCCCCGTAGAGTTGTTCCCCCCAGGTGCACCGCTTACAAAAAAAATAAAAAATTAATACTCACAATCCCCGCTCCTGCTTCCCGACCGCTGCTGCCCCCCGTCTCTGGCCACCTGCACCACTCCTCGGACAGTGGCGGATCCAGGGGGGGGGGGGGGGGACGCGGGCCCGTGCCCCCCCCCCCCCCCTGTCATGTCTGGCCCTTTAAAAAAAAAACAGCAGTCCCTTGATAAAAGAAGCGTTGGTGCAGACAGTGCAGTTCACTGGCACCCGCCGCGATGAAGGGGTTAGTGGCGGCGGCAGCAATACTAATGAGTCAGACTGACTCATTACAGCATAGCCTCCAACTGTACCGACTAACCAGTACAGTACCATTTTTTAACGGTCTGTACCGGCTAAAAACTTCTGTGCCGATTGTACCGTTTTTTCCCGCAGCCAGCGCTTACGGACAAGCGGATCCTCCCCCGTCACCTTTGTTCCGTAGTTGCTGCTGTGCTGTCAGTCTCTCCTCCACCTGTGCACGGCGCTGACGTAATGACGTCATCACACTAGCGCCAGTGCAGAGGAGAGGAGAATTTGGGAAGTACAGGGCAGCCGGTGGTGTGTGTCAGGCGCCGGGGTGGTCCTGGTGCGCACCAATAGGAGGTTTCCCGGCTGCCTTCTTCTGCTGTGCTCCGCCGCCTCTGCCAATGAACCGCTTAATTTGAACCTGCCCGGCAATCCCCTGTATGCGCGCACGTGACGTTATGATGTCACGCAGCGCTCGCACCAGCCTGCTCTCCCTCTCTCCTTCTGTGCCCACCATTGACGAGCGTAAGGTGCACAAGCACTCCTCCTAGGATGTATGGCACCTACTGACACTGCGTCTCATGAGGAGGACCTGTCAATCAAAACAGCTGTAAGTGAATTGCTCAATGCAATGCTGTAGGGCAGGGGTGGCCAACCAGTCAGAGACAAAGAGCCAAGAAATCTTGTTAGGTACATCAAAGAGCCGACTTGGAGCCGAAGGCGCACTTGCAAAAATGGGGTGTGACCTCGTGCCTGCTAGGCCACGCCCCTGGTATAAAACACATTGAAAAAGCCAGATCCAACATAAAATACAATGAAAAAGCCACTTCTACATCAAATAATTGAAAAAGCCAGATCCGCATAAAATATATTGAAAAGCCAGATTCACATAATACACTTCAGTTCCCCCATGTGTCACTCCAGCCAGCACCAGCCTGTGTCACTCCAGCCAGTACCCGCCTGTGTCACTCCAGCCAGCACCTGCTTGCGTCCCTCCAGCCAGCACCCGCCTGTGTCACTCCAGCCAGCACCAGCCTGTGTCACTCCAGCCAGCACTCGCCTGTGTCACTCCAGCCAGCACCCTCCTGTGTCACTCCAGCCAGCACTCGCCTGTGTCACTCCAGCCAGCACCCTCCTGTGTCACTCCAGCCAGCACCCGCCTGTGTCACTCCAGCCAGCACCCGAGTGTGTCACTCCAGCCAGCACCCTCCTGTGTCACTCCAGCCAGCACCCGCCTGTGTCACTCCAGCCAGCACCTTTCTGTGTCACTCCAACCAGCACCCGCCTGTGTCACTCCAGCCAGCACCCGCCTGTGTCACTCCAGCCAGCTCCCCCAGTGTGTGTTTGGCTCCCTCAGTTCTCAGTCTACGTAGTGCTGCTGCATGTCTGGCTGGAGTGCAGCGGTTTACAGATCTCTTGTGGTTACGTGACTTTGAGTGTTGGGAGCCACATTTGAATAAAGAAAGAGCCACATGTGGCTCAAGAGCCACGCGTTGGCCACCACTGCTGTAGGGGATGCGGGATTGTGGGGGAGGTGCCTTAAATTACTTTTCTATGAGGTAAAAAAATGTCTTTAACAAATGTTTAATTTTGAGGGTAGTGTGTATATAACATATATGTATGTATGTATATATAAAATATATTATATATGATATAATAATAATAAATAAATAAAAAAAAATATATATATATATATATATATAATTTATCGTCCAACATGTTTGCTTTCCTGTTAATTATGTTACATCCCATATCTCCCCCCCCCCCCCCCCCCCTCAGCTTCCCTACCCTAACCCTCCCTGTATCTCCTCCTCAGTGTCCCTGCCCCGGTCTGTACCGATTTTTGACTCTCCAAACTTCCATTGAAAGTATAGGAAAAGCCCTTTTACCCGTGGCCACGCCCCCTTACCTAATTTTTACCGATTTTTAGGTGTAAAATGTTGGAAGGTATGATTACAGCACGCTGCAGCCGGCTGTAGTAAAGCCGGAAGACTCGAAAGAGAGGAGAGGCTTTCCCCTTCTCTCTCCTCCCCTCCACCACGGTCCAGCCACAAGCGACATGCGAGCTGCCGATGGAGTCACTGACCGGATATATTAGGCTCTCTCTCTCCCTTGTTCTCTCTCCTCTCAGCTATTGTGTTAAGCTCCCATGTTTTCTTCTATCTGTTTCCCCAGTGATACTTTCCCTTCATGTCTCTGTAAACCTCACTACAAATGTCTCACTACTCCCTCTACTCCTACAGAGACCTTGGGTGTCCACTGCCTCTCCCTGTCCCCCTCTCCTTGTTACCCACTGCCACCTCCCCCTGGCATCACCCACTTTTTTCTTGTCACCCTTTCCCCGGTGTTACCCACACTGCCTCTCACTGTCACCCCTCTCTATGTCACCCACTGATTCTCTGTCTCCCACTATGTCTCCTTCACCCACTGCCTCACCCTCTGCCTCTCCCCTGCGTCACTATAAACCCATCACTCTCTCTCTCCTGTCACCCTCTGCCTCTCCAAAGTGTCACCCTCTTCCCGTCTTACGAATACGACATTCCCTTTGAGGCCTGACCCTTGTTGCTAGGTCATGCCCTTCTTGTGAGGCCACGCGCACCTTCATGGGTCCGCACGCCTTCGGCGTGCACAAGGTGCCCCCCTGTAATTTTTTCCTGGATCCGCCCCTGTCCTCGGATCTATGGGAGAGACGTCATGACGTCTCTCCCATAGCACCACATAGACACTAGAGGTCAATTATGACCTCTAGCGTCTATGTGCCGCTCCCACAATGCAGTGAGGTGCGCAATGACTTCATAGCGCACCGTACAGCACCGGGCGGCACCAGTAGCGGATCTTGCCACAGCAGTGGCGCCCTCTGGAAGGCGGCGCCCCGGGCAAAGATCCTGCTTGCCCGTAGCAAGATCCGCTACTGGTGACAGGTGAAATTTAAATGACAGCTGACAATCAGGAACAGAACATTAAAATATGTTTGCCATTAAAGCAAGCTGATGGAGTAAACAAGACACAATGTTTAAAAACCAGTTATCTCATTAGCCTAATGAAAGTGCGATACAGATTTAAAATTCTTATCACATATCTTTTAAATAACATCATTAAATTGTAGCTCAGTAACATGGCTATTAAACAGAGATAGCGCATAAAGTAATTTTGAGAACATTAGACAAACATATAACTAAATAATAACACTTAATTTATGAAAGATTGAATTAACATTTTCTGTTAAAACAGCTCAAATAATTTCATTACATTTAAATGTACTTATTCACCAAACACGATAAACTTTTTGCATTGATTATGATCTGTTTTTGGATTTGACAGACTGCAAATATTTATGTTTCTGTAAATGATTTTCAGTAAGCAAGATGTTGGTTTAAGTAACATTTATATTCTGTTATGACTTAATTGAAGGCAAGATGCTAATTACTGTACCACAGTTAAATGCAGGTCGATTATTGAACTTAGAGAATGAATCTGTGAAGTGAGCAAAAGCAGAGGCAGAACTCTGGGAGGCAACAGAGTCATCTGCCGCCGGGTTCCTGCTCTGAAGGGGGGCACCTCTCTTTGCATTCTGTGACACCATTGAATTAAGTTAATTGATAGCTGTCACTGTCTTTTCACTGGCCAACTTCCTCACTTGTCCCTGCACCCTACAAAGCACACCCTCTTTATTATACTGAATATACACATTTTACAAGTGTTGATAAAGGGGAGCCCAGGAAAGGGCACCCTTTGCTTAACCAAGTTCAAGCACGCATTCAGTCAGTCAGCATCAGGTTCATACACGGCTGCAGCCAGAGACCAGTCAACAAAATAACCTTTGTAATAACTAGCCACACGTGTATATAGTGGAAAGTAATAGAGCAGAGAGAGAGCTTTATTTGCTACCAGCAGTACATTATAAAGTGATACCAATTAACATATCGTGTTGTCGTTTCCTGACACGAAGCTTAATCCTATTGGCTAATAAAACTTCTATCTTATACGTAATATATTTTGCCAACGTCTATATTTTTTATATGTGCTCTTAAGTGGAATAACTAGGGGGTTTTGCTAACATCGAAACCTACATATGTCTGGTTATATTTTTACACCTGCTATACCGCAAACTGACAAATACCCTTTGAAGCTCACATGTCTAGCTGCTGACATTATATTTCTGCTAGGAAATTACCGTAAAATATATCTTAGATAAAGGTCATAACTTCACAATGTGGGTTCAAACAAAATGCAGTGTCTGCACTTTTCCTGTTTCAATTCTGAGCTGAAAAACAATTTGAAACAATTTGTCAGATAAAATGGAGTCTTATGAACAAATATGGCTTCCATCTTTATCAACTTCCCCTCTTTGTTTCTAATTTTAATTTACCCTTCCTTTACCTGGTCATTGATTCTATAGGGACACCTACTTTCACGACTGGTGTACCATAAGGGCACTCCAGGCATGGGCTAGTCCATTCAACATCCCTATGCTTGGGCAGAACCAATGTTCCCTATTTTCTTATCCCTAACCACAAAAGAAAGTTCATAAAGGAGAAGCGTTTTCTGAAGATGAGATCGTGATAATGTTCATAGTCCTTGCTCAATAGTTCTTGAAAGTCTTTTTGACTCAATATTGTGACAGCAATGTTTCTTTAGATCACATCATCATAACAGCAGGGACAGCTTCTGAGTATCTTGTATGGCAGCTTTCACAGTAGTGTGATGTGGAGTTATATATTATAGCTCTTCCAATAAGTTTCATATAAATTGGTTGCGGTTTAGCAGTTTCAGCAATGCCTTAGGTAGAAAAACATTTTAGTGTCAGTATTCACATAATAAGCCTCAAATATACAATTAATAGCAAACAAGTTCCTTAGCAACAATAGATAATATTTCAGAAAAGCAATTGGTTGTATAGTGTTTATAAAGCCAAGAAAAGAAAGAATCTGGAAATACACTGGTATAATTATGATTAGTAGCGAACGGATTTTTCAACTGTATTACTTCATTTATCTTTTCATCAATAACATCTTCTGGGCTAGTATAATTTATTAAATAAGTACAACATTTTACTTCATAGATGGCTGCAAAGTGACATACTAGCCTGCAGATACAGTAAACAATTGGTGACAACTGTTTATATTGGTCCTGTTTTACATTCAATGACTAGCATCTTCTATGCCTATTTGTCTTTACCTGGGTAATTGTTGACATCCTATGTGTATTCCCTTTTGTTCTGTTATTTTTGGCATAGTTACTGATTATTGCACTATCACTTGACTCCTTATATAAGTAAGGTTCAATCATTACTGTTTATATAAGAATAATCATGCTAACAAGAAGAACTAAGTAACACATTATACATCCCCCAGACCCTTATATGGCCTGGGGCCTATTAAATTGTATCTATATATTTTGATTATGTATCGTGATTGGATAATACTTCCTTTGTCACTTTCTTGCAATGAGATGCGTTTATTTACGAGTTTCTTTCACTCAACGTGACTGAAGTGGCGGTAGTCAACAGAACTTAAAACGGTCCTTTGAATTTGGGTTCAAGAGACTTTCTCTTTCTTAGTGACCACCCAATCACCTTGCTTTAGTTCATGTGAGTCTTGGGAACAGTTGGTGTCCGGAATAGAATCAAAAACTTTGCCGTGCAATTTGGTTAGTTGCTGTTATATATACATTACATAATAAGCTAAGTCACCATGTTCATGTTGCAGTTGCTGTGGAAAATAGCATACTGTCCTAGCAACAATACCAAAATAAGATTTCATATGGTATTAACCCATGCTTTTCACTTGAAGTATTTGTGAGAACAAAGCAATGGGTAAACCTTCTAGCCATGTTTTGCCTGTTTCTGTAACTTATTTTTATAGCTTTAGTTTTAAGGTAATAAGTTTTTATACATGTTTACTACTCTGCCTATAGGGAGTGTAAAAGGCCTGAGTAACACCTAAATCTGACAGAATTTTGCCTAATACTTCTCCTGTGAAATGGGTACCTCTGTTGCTTTCAATAACTTAAGGTACTCCATATCTACATATTACTTCTTGCATTAACTTCTTTGCAACTGTTTTTGGCGTTTGCTGCTTTACAATGCCAAGCTTCAACCCAATTTGAGAATAGGTCTTTGCACACAAGTACATTTTTATACCCAGAACATTTAGGTAACTGGATAAAGTCTATTTGTAATCGCTGAAAGGGGTAGCAGGTTTGTGGGGTGCTTTTTGCTGGTACCTCCACAACCTTTCCTGGGTTATGTAAAGCACAAGTTGCACACCCTGCAACATAAGCTTGTGCTGCCTGTGTGAAACTTGGTGCCACCCAATGCTGGTTCAGAATCCTCACCATTGCATCTCTTGATTGGTGAGTTTTTTATGCAATATTTGTGCTAAGACTGGGTAAAGTGAGCGTGGTAAACAGATACGGTTTTCCAACATCCATCTGTCACCGTGTATTCACCCACCTAATTTTTCCCAATCCTTTTTCTCCTTGCCTAAGGCCTGTGCTTGTAATTTGCACAATAACTGTAAGTCTAAGGACTCTGGTGTGACAGTTAACATCACCTGAGTGTCTGGCAGAGGCTGGACTGCTGCAGCTTTTGCAGCCTGATCAGCTAGAGCGTTTCCTCTGACCTCTGCAGTATCCTCTTTAGTGTGCGCTTTGACCTTTATAACTGCTAATTTCTTTGGCAATTGAAAGGCAGCAAAAAATGCCCTAATACAGTCTGCATGTTTTATTGGTTTTCCTGAAGAGCCTATAAAATCTCTGCTCTTCCAGATAACCACATAGTCATAACCTGTATGCGGTTTCCCATTCACATAGTACTTGGAGCCATCCACAAATAAATGTAAATCTGCATTTAGTAGAGGATGATCCTGTATGTCTGGTGTACTTGCGGCTTCAAGATTCATTAATTCTATACAATCATGTTCTTGATCGTGTATAGAAATTGAAAAATTTGATTGGTTTTCTGTGCCTGTCATTTCATCATCACTTGCACCATTCCCCTCTTTTGAAACCAGCGGCAATAATGTAGCTGGGTTCAAAGAAGTACAATGTTTGATGGTGACATTGGATGGTGTAAGCAATGCTACTTCATATTTGGTTAGTCTAGCAGCAGATAAATGTTTAGTCTGCGCTTGGTTCAGAATTTCAGTCACTGAGTGAGGCACCTGTACAGTTAAGGGATGACCCAGAACAATATCAGCAGCTTTGTCTAACAATAACGCTGCTGCTGCTACTGACTTGACACATGTTGGTGCTGCCCGTATGACTGGGTCTAACTGTACTGAGTAATACGCTAGGGGTCGCTGTTTGTCACCATGTACCTGCGTTAATTTTTTTTTTTTTTTTTTTTTATGGCCTGAAATTTTACAACAAAACAAGTTGAAAGGCCTTGCATAATCAGGAAGTCCCAGTGCTGGTGCTGATATTATGTCTGTTTTTAGCTGACAAAAAGCATCTAGCTGTTATTGTGTCATGAGTAATGCACCTTGTGCATTTTGTCCCTTTAGGGCATCATATAACACTTGTAGTTTCTGTGATGCGCCTACAATCCACTTTTTTGCAATAAGTGATTAGTCCTAAAAGGATATGAGTTGTTTACATGTTTGAGGAGGTTTAACTTTTGAAATAATTTTCCTCCTTTTTGTAGTGATATGCTTACTATAAGCAGAAATGCAGTGTACCAGAAATTGTACTTTGTCTGGTGCATATTGTAACTTATTTATATGTACCCTACATTTCTTTTTTTAATATATGAATAGCAATAAGTCTTGACATTTGGGTTTTATTTAAAAATACCTTACACTTGTTGTTCTGTTGATGGCATCATATAAAACTTAGTTTTCTGTGATGCCCTTGGAATGTATTTTGCACAATAGGTGATTAATTTTAGAAATGACTTAAGCTGTTGTAAGGTGCATCATAGAGATATTTCTAAAATAAACCTCCCTCCTTTACTGTTATATTCCAAGCATCAACAGTGATGCAATGTTAATGTATGTTCACCTAACATCTTTTAGAGGTATTATTTATGCATTGTTACAGTTTACAGTTACAATCTTGATTTTATACCATGTAAATGTAATTGTATCATGAGGGCAGACTTTTATCTTAGGGGTATGGACTATAACTACAGTTCTGCCCACTTTTCATACCTAGTTTACCTCATCACTTGGCCCCACCCCTTGTATTAGTTACCCAAACACTTCCTGATTCTCTGGCATTTCATTACACACTGTAACTGGAACAGTAACGAGCTGTACATTAAAGAAAATATTTTTTTACATTTGTAACATGTTTCTAATTATCTGCCTATGAACTGTTACTGTTTTAGACACAGAGATATTAATTTTACTGTGGAGATCTTTTTACTACAAATACATGTTATATTTTTAGTTTTATGACAGCCCTTTGCTATTGGCTGAGGCAATATTTATTTGGCCACAACACATTTTATTATACTTATTTAAAACTTTATACTAAGAGAATACTATTTTACACACACAAATAAAACGCTGAGAGTGAGCCAGCACTCTCCCAACTCCGAACAGGGGTTAGCTGGAGTTTAATGATAAACCATTAGAACTTACATAATACATTATATTACACACTTCCATTGAAGTCTACAAGTCATTTGTAGCCACTGATTCAATACATATTTACCAATCTAATTTACAGACTATATAATTTGCTATTCTGTGGCACAAAATGACAGAAAAGTGCAAACACACTGATTACAATTTATGAATAATCTCTTTACACAATTTGATAAGCATGCAGTTTCAGAGACAAAAGCAGCCTGAAACTGAGACTTTTGGACCTTAGTTTTACTTAATGACGGACCAGACCAGCCCACATGGGAAGGCAAAAAAGAGTAAAGAATAGATTACCACCAGCTGGTTTTATGTTTGCATTTCCATGCCACCTGAGTCCAATTGTCCATCACTAAGCAGGATCCAGAAAACTTATAACCCTTTTTGGATTTTATTTTTAGGTTTAAATTATTTTTAATTTTTTTACATGTTTAATGAACTTCATAAATTGTTGTTTAACATCAGGGAGTTCTGTAACTGTTATGTTAACAGTTCTGAATTTTTTATATCATGCAGTGGTTCAGCGCAACTTTTGGCGAACTGGATTAGGTCCGTCAGCAGCTACACCAGGTGTGACAGCATCTTATGTGCACACCGGATATAGTTTGCAGGGACCAAATTCTTAAGTAAATTATACACTGGAGGTGCAGATGCCAAGCTTGAGACCATACATAAATTTTTGTTAGGAGACATTTTTGGTCTCTTGACATTACATGCTGTACAATTTTTATTCTACCAATATATTAGTCTGGGGCATGCACATCTTCAGGTATAATTAGTAGGTCTTTTATTTTTTTAACACTGGCAACCATTTACTGATTAACTTTTTAGATTTAACAGATTTCCTAACATTTGGTTTTTTTTACAGGGCTTACATTTATAGTACCAAGGTGTTTGACTAATTGGACATAGTGTATCATCTGGTGGGTTACAATGTTTACAATTTGGACATGCCCAGTACGGATACCCTTTGGTTTTCTTGGGACCTCTATGTATCATTGTTTCCTGTCCAGATATGTCTGCATCTTTAAAATCATCCATATTAGTTAGAGCCATTTGTTCTTTAGTTTGTCCTAACTCTTTAACTTTTTCTTATACTGAAGTAATTTGCCTGTTTTAATCCACAAATCAAGACTGTTCCAGATTATTATCCTTCACATATCTCCCATAGGTTACTTTAATTTGTTTCAACCTTTCCGGGTCTAGTGCCATTAGTAGTCACTTTTGCCCATTGAAACAATCGTCTCATACCCTTCAAGCATTGCTCACCATGTACATTCTTCATAATGTCCATGGCACTCCGAGGTGCTTCATCCGAAGGGTAAGTATTTGTATTTCCCAATACTTTTGGCCAGTAAGTATTCAATAAAATCCGGGAAATATCAGTAGCCTGGATCTAACGGATCCTCAGCGATACAACTGTGAGGAAAATTGCCTGAAACAGAGGTGATCTGTAACCAATTTTTACCTATGTTACTATCCTTTGGAATGAAATGACATCCCATTAATATGAACACATCATCTGTGTTTTCTCTATTTTCCCAAACCCCTTCCGGTATACACTATGGCTTTTAAAATAAATGAATATCCTTCTTCTAACTTATGTATGATAACTATGCAGACACAATCCTGACAGGAAATTTAACTTGCATTCAGTGCTCGCACTAGTCTGTGGTTACAGCTCACAGAAGAGAGAGAGAAAAAAAAATTTAAACGACTTCCGTTCCTGATTTTTTTTTCTTAACTCTGTACGCTATAATTTTTAAAGCGACAGGACGTGTTTTGTTGAGGTGCTAGCAATATATGCAAGTCAGATGCAATGATATTCTATCGTGACTGTAACTTAGACTTGTATATTATGTACAATATATTGTTCTGAACCTTCCAATTCAGACAGTATATCTGACCAATCCTTTCCAATATTTTTTACTTTAGGAATAAAATGACAACCTATTGGTACAAAAATGTTAAACCCCTCTTCCCACAGTTCAGAGAATAATGGTGATTGTCCTGGATTACAAATATAATGTAAATAAAATTTCTGATCGTGGTGTGCCTTTACTAAGAGTACTACACACTTACAAAAGGGACATGTCTGTTTCATAACTCTGACTTATTTTTTTAAAGTCTTTCTACAATATCCTACACATATAGACTGCAGTAACACAAATTTAACCTACGTTTTAATTCTCAATATAAGACAAAACAAGACAGTGGTCGCAGCAAAGTTTAGTTTAACAATCCATCAGTTGGTTATATGCAGACACACTCTAAATACTCAGAATTCATTTACTTCCACATTCATTCATTGTTACGCCTTTATAACACATATATAAGCACATATAAGCAAGAGATAGAATGAAAATGAGAAAAACCTGTTTACTGAGTGAACTTTGTGCGTACGATCCCGATGCCTGTCTCCCAGCGGAACATAGTGGATAGTTAACAGGAATGAGAGTCTACAGAGAAATATCTCTACGTACCATGCATGGGTTTTGAGTCTCAGTCCAGGAACCGTCCGCTCAGTCGTCCGCTGTTCAACAGGTGATATGGGATCTCGGATTGGGAACCTCCATAATGATAAAGGGGAGCCCAGGAAAGGGCACCCTTTGCTTAACCAAGTTCAAGCACGCATTCAGTCAGTCAGCATCAGGTTCATACACGGCTGCAGCCAGTGACCAGTCAACAAAATAACCTTTGTAATAACTAGCCACACGTGTATATAGTGGAAAGTAATAGAGCAGAGAGAGAGCTTTATTTCCTACCAGCAGTACATTATAAAGTGATACCAATTAACATATCGTGTCGTCGTTTCCTGACACAAAGCTTAATCCTATTGGCTAATAAAACTTCTATCTTATACGTAATATATTTTGCCAACGTCTATATTTTTTATATGTGCTCTTAAGTGGAATAACTAGGGGGTTTTGCTAACCTCGAAACCTACATATGTCTGGTTATATTTTTACACCTGCTATACCGCAAACTGACAAATACCCTTTGAAGCTTACATGTCTAGCTGCTGACATTATATTTCTGCTAGGAAATTACCGTAAAATATATCTTAGATAAAGGTCATAACTTCACAATGTGGGTTCAAACAAAATGCAGTGTCTGTACTTTTTCCTGTTTCAATTCTGAGCTGAAAAACAATTTGAAAGATAAAATGGAGTCTTATGAACAAATATGGCTTCCATCTTTATCAGTGTCATACCCAGGATTAGAAACCACAACCTATTACACTGGAAGCAGACACCTTACTGATGAAGCTGTTTGCTCCTGTATAAGAAATATGAGAATTTTAACTATATGAAGATACTTCTCTGACAATTACACGTAACTTCATATAGTGAGAATTCTCATGCTTCCTCTACAGGAGCAAATAACTCCATCAGTAAAGTGTCAGCTGTTAGTGTAACAGGTCATGGGTTCTAATCCTGGGTATGACTGCTAAGAAATGTGTGATTTAAAATAAAAGACAATTAAATGTATAAATACAGTATATAAATGTTTTTCAGAACACTACATAAACACACACACACACACACACACACACACACACACACACACACACACACACATACTGTACATACATACATATATTTATCTTAATATAGGAAATAGGGGGGCACCAATATTTATCTTGCCTCCGGGCAACTGTGACGAACTTACGCCACTGAGCATAAGCAAAAATGAGCAAATACTGTAACTTCGCACCTTGGCAGAACCAAGTTGCAATGCAGGTGGGGAGGATTTAAAAGGTGTAGATTTAAATTTGAGAGTGGTGTGTCCAAACTCAAATCAATGGAATGATTCAATTCTCACGCAGAAATTTAGCTCATGGGTTAAATGCTAGCTCCCAGGCTAGATGGAAATAATTAAGGGGATGAGCAACTAATGATATTATTGGCAAAGACTTTTTTTTTATTTCTTACTGTGGATAAACTGGGATTATTTTTAGAACTGGAACTATTGATTACATTTTCCTCACCAGGAACAGTGACTTGCATACCAACAATTAAAATTCAACATAGTCCACCACAATCATTGGGGCAGATGCATTAACCTGGAGAAGGCACGAGGAGGTGATAAACCAGTGATAAATGCAAGGTGATAAACACACCAGCCAATCAGCTCCCATATGTAAATTAACAGTTGGGAGCTGATTGGCTGGTGCATTATCACCTTGCACTTAACACTGCTTTATCACTGGTTTATCACTTCCTTATGCCTTCTACAGGTTAATACATCTACCCCATTATTTGCAACCTTCTAAATTTTGTTGATGGCTTGTAAAAATTCCGGGTTTATATTAGAGATGAGCTATTCAGATTTTAAGAAATCCAAACTGCCTTGGTCTTCCGGGATCCGAGACAATCGAGCCGGGGCTTGGATCTGCCTGGCTGCCTCGGATCCTTATTCGAGCCAAAACCTTGAGTTCCCGCTTTTGGTCTCGTAGTTTTGGCTCGGGCGCCAATTTCAAAAATCCCATTGAAATCAATGGGCTGACTGCTGATTGGCTGAGAGAGCCGTCTGTCATGGCTCTCAGCCAATCAACGCGTCCACATAGACTTCAATGGGGCAAAATGGCGGCCCTCACCGCACTAATAATGCCGCCACCCGCACTGCCGACACCGTTGCCTGCACTTCCAGCACCCTCACACTGAGGATAATGCAGGTACTTCCGCACTGATATATACCGCCATCTATTATAAGCTGTCTATTATCTAACAGCTCTTAACTGTAATTTTTCAAACACAGGGGCAGATGTATTAACCTGGAGACGGAATAAGGAAGTTATAATCCAGTGATAAGTGCAAGGTGACAAACGCACAAGCTAATCGGCTCCAATATGTAAATTAACATTTAGGTGCTGATTGGCTGGTGCGTTTATCACCTTGCACTTTTCACTGGTTTATCACTTCCTTATGCCGTCTCCAGGTTAATACATCTGATCCACGGTCTGTAACATGGCAGTTAGGAGCTGATGGGCTGTTACATTCTGGGAGATGTATTAACCTGGAGAAGCCATAAGGAAGTGATAAACCAGTGATAAGTGCAAGGTGATAAACATGCCAGCCAATCAGCTCCAATATTAAATTAACAGTTAGGAGCTGATTGGCTGGTGCGTTTATCACCTTGACTTATCACTGGTTTATTACTTCCTTATGCCGTCAACAGGCTTAATACATCTGCTCCATTATCTCTCTACAACTTTTTTCTCTTGCCCAGGCTTAGTAAATACACCCTAAATCATAAATTACATTATTATAAAGGATTTTGATTATCTTTCTTAGGAGCAGAAAAGGTCTGAACATACTCACTGCTTACACAAAATTACACACCAGAGGTTTTCCCTTAAACCCGATCTTGGCCCTCATTCCGAGTTGTTCGCTCGCAAGGCGATTTTAGCAGAGTTACACACGCTAAGCCGCCGCCTACTGGGAGTGAATCTTAGCTTCTTAAAATTGCGAACGATGTATTCGCAATATTGCGATTACAAACTACTTAGCAGTTTCAGAGTAGCTTCAGACTTACTCGGCATCTGCGATCAGTTCAGTGCTTGTCGTTCCTGGTTTGACGTCACAAACACACCCAGCGTTCACCCAGACACTCCTCAGTTTCTCCAGCCACTCCCGCGTTTTTTCCAGAAACGGTAGCGTTTATATCCACACGCCCATAAAACGCCGTGTTTCCGCCCAGTAACACCCATTTCCTGTCAATCACATTACGATCGCCGGAGCGAAGAAAAAGCCGTGAGTAAAAAAACTATCTTCATAGCAAAATTACTTGGCGCAGTCGCAGTGCGAACATTGCGCATGCGTACTAAGCAGAAAAACGCTGCGATGCAAAGAAAATTACAGAGCGAACGACTCGGAATGAGGGCCCTTGTATCCCATCAACTCTATTGAAATGATACAGTCTTAAATTGTATTCATTCAGAGATTGCAGAACAGTAGTCTGAACAAGATGTTTCTCAGAAAGACTTATGAGCTTCCCTTTCTGGGAAGGTATGTCTTGGTTCCAGAATATCATATTAGTGTTTCATATTTTCATCTCATTATGAAAGTGTCCGCTGTTGGAGGAGTTTCCCAAAAGAGATTTCCTTCTCTCTCATACGGTATCATTTTGAGAATCTACTTTACAGTGAAATGTGTTTATATACCATGCTCCATTCTTCTAGGATAACTTCCTGAATTTCTTCCACAAAAAGGAATGAGCAGTATACTGTCCGTAGATTAGTACAGTGGTTACCAAATGTTCTAAAATCACAGCACCCCCAGAGTCCCAGCATCTTCTTCATGGCACCCTTAGGCCAAGAGTACCCTATTGAAATAATCAGAAAAAAATGATTGAATTGAGAAAGCAGTACATACCTGTCATTGTTAGGTTTATTTATATGGTGGTGGACATGGTAGTGTTTCATTTTGGCAATGCAGCTTCTGATTGGCAGCCATTCGTACTGCTTTTGACTATCATATTGACCATGAGCAGGAAAACAGAGCTTGAAGAGGGGAGAAGTGGAAGATGTATGATACGAGTGAGAGCAGATGGGTCAAAAAGAGGTGAAACAAATGGAGTTGGTGGACAACGGGATATATACACACCTTGGAGGAGACAGAGACACCGCTATACATACAGAAAGACAGGTGCACATATAGGTTGTAGAGAGAGAGCGAGAGAATAATACAAAGATGGTGACAGACACACAGCACAGAGAGTGGGAGCAGAGACACAAACAGAAGATGGGACAAACATGGGCAGGGTGAGTAATGCAGGAAGAATGGAATCAAGGGTGGGAATGGTAGAAGTTGGAACCATACGTACATTGACGTCTGCCAGGACTACACTGTGTATGTTGGAGGTGTTGAATAGAGGACGAGGAAGAAGTGATGCCACCCTCACACAAAGCTTTGCAGCCTGGGTAAATTGCCACAGCCTGCTTCTTTACGGAAACAGGTAGCATACGTCACAATGTACAAAGATTGCAGCTCAAATCATTTCATTTAGAAATGTAACTACAACCCATGGCACCCATGTAAATTCCCTGTGGTGCACAGCACCACTCTATTGGGGTATTCATTTTTTGATTTTGTAAGTTCCATACTCTCATCTAAAGCTTATTATCACTTGAATAAAATTGGGTATTAGAGTTAATTAAAAATTGGTTTGCATTGGCCATCTCTACCTCACCTCGGAGTGTGATTTTCAGTCACGTGCAAAGGTACACACTATAGCGTCTATTGGTAGCTCCCCTGTGAGTTTATGTCAGAGGCCTATAAACTACTTCTCTTGTGTACGTCCATGCGGCCGAATGGTTAAAGACTGAGATGCTCACTTTTAGTGGCTGTGCATGCTGTAATATCGATTAGTGCTTCCTTATACACCACCATCGGTTACACCACCAAACTTGCGGTTTCTCCCTCTTACCACAGCCTCATATGCTTGCGGATATGCAGCCACCTGCAGTGACACATCTGCGACACTCCTATAATACGCACTGTGAACAGCCCATTTTTCCGTACACTTCTAACCACCTCCCAGTCACTGCACAGGAATGACTATCACTTTTGCACAGAATTTCTGATACCTTCTATCCTGAATGCAACAGTACCTTTTTGTTCATCGGGAGGATTGCCACCTAGCAACAGCTGGTGCGTTATGTAGTAAGTATCCTGATTTTCCGCTGTAAGGCAGGGAAATGAAATTTTTAAATAACTAACCTGCCGACACTAACAGTGAAGTTGCACTTGCCCAGCAGGCTAAGTTGTGCACAGGTCACATGCACACTAGCAGCTGGGCGGGGCTAACACTCACTGAATCAGATTTTCTCCAGCGCAAAAGGATGAGGACACAGTCTCAGTCTCTCTGGCTGACACACTGTTATTTCCTCATATATTGCAAAAATGGACATAAAAATCTTGGTAAAGATTATATCAGTGTCCACTACTCCCTCATTTGAGACACAGCATTTATCAGCTACTTTGGGGGTTCCTGTCCTTTTTGCCAGTATTCGTACCGGTTTCGTGAGTAGCGGCTTTGCCGCGTCCCTCGGCCTAGGTCGTAGCTACCTGTTGCTTTTGCTTTGGATTTTCTGCAGAGGGTTCTGCGTGTGCTGTCCTCAACGGAACACAGCTGTGTTGTGTCGGCGTGTGGACAGCACTGCCTTTGTTGTAGTTTTTGTCTTGGCGGCTGTGCCGCACATACTTTATTTAAGTTCTGTAGCACCCCTAACTGGGTACTTCCATCTCTAGTTAGAGGTTCCCCTTGTCATCACCCCGTCTCAGTCTACGCCTTGTTTCCAACTAAGACCGGGGGCATCGGAGTTGGGCAGACATAATCCGCCCTTCAAACGCGGCTGCCGTGGGCCCAAGAAACCATAGCCACGCAGGCGTAGGCTGACAACGAGGGTGAGATAACGGAGTTAGTGATCCTTGGGGGTGCTGCTGAGCTCCGTATCTATTGCAGCATTACATTCCTGAGCTTGGGGCTCATCCGCCCAGTTCCAGGAGTACCAAGTACAGTGAACGTAACACCCTGAGGACAGGAAAAAGTGGGAAATCCCGCCTGTAGCAGTCGCTTCTGTGTCTAGGTTGTCGAAAAAAGTGGTTTTACCTGTCCCAGGGTCCACCGCTTTAAAAAAACCGGCTGACCGTAAGATTGAGACTACCCTCAAATCATTATACACAGCTACTGGCGTAGCTTTAAGGCCTACTATTGCTTTTGAGTGGATTTCTAAAGCCATAGTAAAGTGGTCAGGCACATTACTAGAGGAATTAGATTCTATAGATAGAAGTGACATTGAATTGTTCTTACGTCACATACAGGACTCTGCAGGTTTCATTCTGCGAGGGCTTCTTCCATGGCTGTCTCGGCACACAGGAGACTCTGGCTGCGCCAATGGTCTGCGGATGTGGAATCCAAGAAGACTGCGGGTAAGTCAACATTCCTTCCCTCAGCTACAGTACACCACCTACTAGGAAATCTTATCCTACGTCTACAATGCAGTCCTTTTGGACCGTGAAAGTTAAAAAGTCCAAACCCCCTTCCACTTTCTTTAGAGGAGGTCGGGGGAAATCCAGAAAACCTGCACCAACAGGTTCACAGGAACAGAAACATGGTGCTGCCTCCTCAAAAATCCTCGGCATGACGGTTGACCTCCCAGCCTGGAGATCGGGCAGGTGGGAGCAAGGTTAAGAAATTTCAGTCATGTCTGGGCGTCATCAGGCCTAGACCCCTGGGTATAAGATATTGTTACCCAGGGGTACAGAATGGAGTTTCAAGAACTTCCACCTCACAGGTTCTTCAAATCAGGCTTACCAGCTTTCCTGACAGAAAGTGCTACCCTACAGGAAGCCTTTAAAAAATTGCTAAAGTCAAATGTTATTGTTCCAGGTCCACCTCACTTAACAAACAAGGGTTATTACGCAAACCTGTTTGTAGCACCGAAACCGGATGGTTCCGTTAGGTCATTATTGAATCTACAGTCGTTGAACCCTTATTTGAGAGAATTCAAATTCAAGATGGAGTCTCTGAGAGCGGTGATCTCAGGTCTGGAGGAGGGGGAATTTCTAGTACCCCTGCATATCAAGGATGTGTAACTTTACATTCCGATCTGGCTGCCTCACCAGGCTTATCTTAGATTTGCACTGCTGGACTATCACTATCAGTTCCAGGCACTGCCGTTTGTCCTCTCCACGGCACCAAGGGTGTTCTCAAGGTCATGGCGGAGATGATGCTACTCCTCCGCAAGCAGGGTGTGAACATAATTCCTTATCTGGACGATCTGCTGATAAAAGCGTCTTCCAGGTAGAAGCTGTTACAGAGCATTGCTCTCTCAACTCAACTTCTCCAGGATCATGGATGGATCCTGAATCTTCCAAAGTCGCACTTGGAGCTGACAAGGAGACTGTCCTTCCTGGGGATGATCCTCGACATGGAAGTACAGAGGGTGTTTCTGCCGGAGGAGAAAGCGTTGGTGATACAAGCAATGGTCCGGGATGTCCTGAAGCCTGCCCAGGTATCGGTTCATCAGTGCATTCGCCTTCTGGGAAAGATGGTTGCCTCCTACGAAGTACTACAGTACGGAAGTTTTCATGCATGGTCTTTCCAACTGGATCTCCTGAACAAATGGTCGGAATCTCATCTTCACATGCACCAGACGTATCGTCTGTCACCGGAAGCTAGAATATCGCTCCTCTGATGGCTGCAAACTTCTCACCTACTAGAGGGCCGCAGGTTCGGGATTCAGAATTGGATTCTCCTAACCACGGATGCAAGTCTCAGGGGTTGGGGAGTAGTCACCCAAGGGGAAAACTTCGAAGGAAGGTGGTCAATTCTGGAATCCATCCTTCCAATATACATTCTGGAACTAACGGCCGTGTACAACGGTCTTCTGCAAGCGGCACATCTTCTGAAAGATCAGGCCATTCAGGTTCAGTGGAACAATGTAACGACAGTGGCCTACATAAACCGACAAGGCGGAATGAAGAGCAGAGCTGCAATGTCAGAGGTAACAAGAATCATCCTCTAGGCGAAAAAGCATTTCCTTCTCTCGAAGTATGTCCATCTCCTCGGGCACAGTTTCTAGACTGAGTCTGGTAGGAGGGGCATAGAGGGAGGAGCCAGCCCACACTATTAAACTCTTTAAGTGCCCATGGCTCCCAAGGGACCCGTCTATACCCCATGGTACTAATGTGGCCCCCAGAATCCTCTACGAACTACGAGAAAAGGATTTATCAGTAGGTAATTAAAATCCTATTTTATCACTCCATGAAACTGCCCGTAGCAGGCAAACCTAATCTGTCTGAAGCTGATAGAACAGTACTGCCCAGAGCTGGCAGCAAGTGGAGACCTGAAATATTATTAAAATGACAAACCCATTGCTTGTCCTTCCCATATTGCTTAATTCTCCGGTCGCTCCTCTGTGGTAGATGCAGAGTCTGAGGAAGGGGTTGGAACAACTGTGTCTTTAAAGTCACATTGGACACTGAGGGACTTTCTGTCAGAGACCGATGATAGATAATGCAGCGCTGGTTTCTCTCACAGATATACTGCATATTTTGCCTCTGACTATCAGAATAACACACACACAAAGGTTTGTCACTGTGTTATCATCATCCTTCTCCTCACGTAGTACAGTTGTTGTGAGGAAATAATAATCCCTCAGACTCTGAGGTATAAAATGGACTCTGATCATAATAAACCATTGTCTGAAGTAGGCACATGTTCAAGACTGATGTTGCCACTAAACTAAATAAATAAACAAATCCTCACAGGGCAGGGCGTTTCTACAGAGGAGGGGGCCGGTGTGCACCTCCAGGTGGGCCCCCTACTCTGCATGGCGCTGTAGACTCCGGCATTTTGCCAGAGTCTACTGCGCATGCGCATGTCTCCGGAAACATTGCGCCCACCATGATCCGGAGACCAATTTGGGTACCGCACATGCGTGGTGGCCATTTTGGCTGCGATTTCTGGTGCGATCACAACTCCAGGTGCTGGACTCCGGAAAGGTAAGTATTAAAATGGGTGCAATGGATGCAGTGTGGGGCCCCCCCCGGACTCGGGGGCCCATGTGCACAGCACCCATTGCACTTGTTAAAGAAACGCCAATGTCACAGGGATGTCAGCTGAGGCGTATACACAAAGTTCCCTGATATTGCCTGTAGTTGACAAAAGCATTAGAAACCCATCTCTGAATAAAAGATAATGTGACTGCTGGCCAATGTCACTAAAACTTTCCCTTCCTAATAAATTCAACACTGCTGAATGGGAATCCTAATACCAGATCGCAAGGGGGGGCTCTACCTGCCAAGACACTGCTGCCTATGATACTCCATCCTCACACTGGGCTTTGCATTCACAATCTAATTCTACACAGGCATTCAGGTCTTTACTTATAAAATAAAATTATATGGTGCTGAGGATTCTCATAGGCCTGCTTGATATGCCAATTCTCTTCTCCCAGTTTTTGATGCAGCTCTTAATGCATTATTGTGTGATAAACTGCTGATTTCTCAAATAAAACTCTGAGAAAAACTATTAAAATTACAGTTGCAGCAGGTCCTCTGCTATATGTCCTGGGCTAGGCAGAAAGGAAGGATAATCTGTAATCTCCCTGGATACACTTTTTCTTACTTCTTTCTAAAAGTTATCAGCAGGGCTACTGCATTGTGGGACAAGCAGTTAATTATTTTACAAACTTTAGAATAGTATCATCGCTCACTAGAGCAGGCTTATCAAAACTAGAACCAAAGTATCTGGACTATTCTAGTCTCTCACACGTAGACCTGGTTGGACAGGAGTTTCTGTTAGGAGTAATGTCTTGTTATATGGTTTACAGGTCCTTTGTGATGCTGAAGCCTAGAGCTCAAGGTGAACATACTGTATGAAGCCCTTTGTGCATAGGCCCTCATTCCGAGTTGATCGCTCGCTAGCTGCTTTTAGCAGCAGTGCAAACGCTAAGCCGCTGCCCTCTGGGAGTGTATCTTAGCTTAGCAGAATTGCAAACGAAAGATTAGCAGAACTGCTCGAATCTTTTCCTGCAGTTTCTGAGTAGCTCCAGACCTACTCCTAGATTGTGATCACCTCAGTCCGTTTAGTTCCTAGTTTTACGTCACAAACACGCCCTGCGTTCGGCCAGCCACTCCCCCGTTTCCCCAGCCACTCCTGCGTTTTAGCCAGACACGCCTGCGTTTTTTAGCGCACTCCCGGAAAACGGTCAGTTTCCGTCCAGAAACACGCACTTCCTGTCAATCACACACCGATCAGTAGAGCGACTGAAAAGCGTTGCTCGCCCCTGTGTAAAATTGCTTAGTTTTGTGTGAAATTACTTGGCGCGTGCGCCCTGCGGCCCATACGCATGCGCAGAACAGCCGGTTTTTAGCCTGATCGCTATGCTGCGAAAAACGGCAGCGAGCGATCAACTCGGAATGACCCCCATTGTGCATCCAGTGCTAGACTTTAGTAAAGAGAGCTTACCACAGACAAAATGGCTAAAGACAATAAAAGTTGGTGTCAACTTGCCATTAATTTAATTTCTCATCAAAGGCATATACAGTAAACCGTTTGATATGCAGTCCCGTCTGAATGATATATTACAAACCGTTCTCTGACTAGAACAAATTAGAGATGGAAAACCCATTTTTGCATAGCTGATCAGTCATAAGTTCCCTATCAAAAATAAATAAATAAATAAATACATAAAATAAAAATCTACATTTGTCATTCAGACCTGTATTAAATGCAAGAGTGCAAAACAGCTTTTCAAAACCCATAAGATTCCGTGTGGAGAGTTTGCATGGCATTTACTTTTTACTAAACCAGAATGGATTATGCATTAAAATGGATCTCCAGAATGCCTTCCTTCCCATTTCCATACATCTATACAACAGTAGGTTACAATTTTGTTGGAAAATGCTTTTATTCCAGTGTCCTGTCATGTTGTTATGCTTCTCAAACACACCTTATATTTTACCTATTGGAACAATAGTAGTCACCACATTTCTCCAACCATATGGAGTCTAGAGAGTGGTATACATAAACAATTTGCTAAAATCATACACCACAGGGACTTAACAGTATCTTTCATAATAGAATTGGCCTTTATCATAAACTGCCATAATAGGGCAGTCAACAGAGCAGCGGCCTCTACAAGCAAGATCCCTAAGGTTGAATCATGATAAAGCACCCCTTCTTTGTAGAACATGCTTTGAATAATGGAACCTGCCTCCTCCAAAGAAATGGGGAGCAGTAGAGAGTTTGGCTCTGACTTTCTTGCCAAATCCAACAATTTCTCTCAATGATTCAGCAGCACTAACTGGAACAAAGGTAGATCTCTCTCACACGTTTTGTCTCCTATTCAGGAACTCACTAGCTCTCCTCAGGTTTTCTTAAAAACCTGTCACTGCTAGTCAAGCATACCTATCTTCCCATGTCATATGGGAGATATTCAATTGGAATTCTCTGCCAATTTCCAAATTACAGGCCCGCATTAGACCCTCTACTGATTTCAACGATAACATCAGGTATGTCTCATCTGGGATAGGATAACATCTCCCAACTAAGATCCATACAATGAGAATTGTCACTGAAGAAAATAGACTTTCTAAAAGTACCTTAGAACTGAGAGATGGTAAATACTGTAACTGTTGAATTTCTTTAACCTCTCTAGACACACAAGGCTCTAGATCTGCTCTGGACAATATGACAGAATAGAGAAAATCTTTTAATGTTCCTTTGCATGGCAGATTTGGACATTTTGCAGGAGATCATAGAAAGGAACATAATTCTAAAAGCAATAAACCTGCCTGGAAATATTATCTAACTTGCAGATTCCCTTTCCTCTCTTTGACTACCTTGATTTCCTTATTATCTATTATGTCTATTTCTAAGACACTGGCTTCCCTCTTAGCTTTAGCATTTGCAAATAAGAGGAGTTGAGGTTACCTTATTAGTTTCTCAAAACCATTTCTCGATCCCAAACGTGTACCAAATCCGTCATACCAAAACATCTCTTATGTAGAATTCTTAGTAGAATTAGAAAAAGTAAAGATGATAAAGAACCAAACCATTACATTGTCTCCTGTTTATCTACTTACCTTGCTCTTACCCCACTTGTTACAATATACAGCAATTATTTATACATTTACAAAACCTTTCTGTACAGCTAAACCCTCCACCCTTACACCCTTCTCAATTTAAAGGCCTCTCTTTACTGGGTAACACTGCTTCTAAAGCTGCTTCAAGGTCTTGCCATGTCAAGCTATCATGCATACTGCAAGCTGGTCATCTGCACGTGCATTGCAAAATACTACGGAGACTGGTCATCAGGAGGTTTACCTCCTATACCCTCCAATTAGCTTGAAGGGAAATTTACCTCACACACTGATATACCCTCAACTTCTAAGGACATGACACTACTCAAAGGCCACTTTTGAGAGGAGTTAGCAAAATGAAGGCACCTCAGAAGTTCTTCCTTTACAAATAATTATACAGGTTGAGTGTCCCTTATCCAAAATGCTTGGGACCAGAGGTATTTTAGATATGGGATTTTTCCGTATTTTGGAATAATTGCATACCATAATGAGATATCATGATGATGGGACCTAAATCTAAGCACAGAATGCATTTATGTTTCATATACACCTTATACACACAGCCTGAAGGTCATTTTAGCCAATATTTTTTATAACTTTGTGCATTAAACAAAGTGTGTCTACATTCACACAATTCATTTATGTTTCATATACACCTTATACACACAGCTTGAAGGTCATTTAATACAATATTTTTAATACCTTTGTGTATTAAACAAAGTTTGTGTACATTGAGCCATCAAAAAACAAAGGTTTCACTATCTCACTCTCAGTCAAAAATGTCCGTATTTCGGAATATTCCGTATTTCGGAATATTTGGATATGGGATACTCAACCTGTATACAAGGCTCATTTGTCATTAATGCAGTCATGTGCATAACATTATTGGATACTTATGATGAAGAAAAGATTAGGTCTCTCAGAACAACCAACAGGTGTGTGGTAGTCTGGCCACCAGCTGTTTCTAGGTGGCAATCCTCCCGATGAACAAACAGTAGTTTGCAGGAATCTATGACCTGCAAACTTCTTTGTTCTAGGGAATAGGATTGCCACCTAGCAACAGTGCCCATCCCACCCTCCCAAAAAAATAATAATAATATATATATATATATATATATATATATGGGGAACTGGTCCGGCACTCACAAATGTATACAGCAGAAAGTAAATATGCTCCGGTGCCCTCCCTCCGGGCTGGTAGTCCGTACATACAAGGAGATCAAATAAGGCGGCACTCAGGAGACCAAATAGATGTGAAACAAGCGAGTGCTTTATTATATATATATATATTAGTGATGAGCGGGTTCGGTTTCTAGGAAACCGAACCCCCCCGAACTTCACCATTTTTACACGGGTCCGAGGCATACTCGGATTCTCCCGTATGGCTCGGTTAACCCGAGCGCGCCCGAACGTCATCATCCCGCTGTCGGATTCTCGTGAGATTCGGATTCTATATAAGCAGCTGCGCGTCGCCGCCATTTTCACTCGTACATTGGAAATGTTAGGGAGAGGACGTGGCTGGCGTCCTCTCCGTGTATTGTTGATGCAAATATTTGTGCTTGTTTTACTTATTGCTTAATTGTGGGGACTGGGGAGCAGCTGTATATTAATATAGGAGGAGTACAGTGCACAGTTTTGCTGATCAGTGACCACCAGTTTTATCCGTTCTCTGCATGAAAAAAACGCTCCTTATCTGTGCTCAGTGTGCTGCATATATCTGTGCTCACACTGCTTAATTGTGGGGACTGGGGAGCAGCTGTATTATATAGGAGGAGTACAGTGCAGAGTTTTGCTGACAGTGACCACCAGTATACGTTGTCTGCCTGAAAAACACTCCATATCTGTGCTCAGTGTGCTGCTTTATTGTGGGGACTGGGGACCACCAGTATAATATTATATAGGAGGAGTACAGTGCAGAGTTTTGCTGACCAGTGACCACCAGTATACGTTGTCTGCCTGAAAAATGCTCCATATCTGTGCTGCATTGTAGACAGTACATAGTAGGAGTACAGTGCATAATTTTTCTGACCACCAGTATATAATATATAGGAGTACGGTACAGAAGGCCACTGCTGTACCTACCTCTGTGTCGTCAAGTATACTATCCATCCATACCTGTGGTGCATTTCAGTTTTGCACAGTTTGCTGACCACCAGTAAATAATTTATAGCATTACGGTACAGTAGGCCACTGCTGTACCTACCTCTGTGTCGTCAAGTATACTCTCCATCCATACCTGTGGTGCATTTCAGTTTTGCACAGTTTGCTGACCACCAGTATATAATATATAGCATTACGGTACAGTAGGCCACTGCTGTACCTACCTCTGTATCATCAAGTATACTATCCATCTACATTCTATACCTGTGGTGCATTTTAGTTTTGCAGTTTGCTGACACAGTGACCACCAGTATATATAGCAGTACGGTACGGAAGGCCACTGCTGTACCTACCTCTGTGTCGTCAAGTATACTATCCATCTAGATTCTATACCTGTGGTGCATTTCAGTTGTGCAGTTTGCTGACACAGTGACCACCAGTATATATAGCAGTACGGTACGGAAGGCCACTGCTGTACCTACCTCTGTGTCGTCAAGTATACTATCCATCTACATTCTATACCTGTGGTGCATTTTAGTTTTGCAGTTTGCTGACACAGTGACCACCAGTATATATAGCAGTACGGTATGGAAGGCCACTGCTGTACCTACCTCTGTGTCGTTAAGTATACTATCCATCTACATTCTATACCTGTGGTGCATTTCAGTTGTGCACAGTATATATAGTAGTAGGCCATTGCTATTGATACTGGCATATAATTCCACACATTAAAAAATGGAGAACAAAAATGTGGAGGGTAAAATAGGGAAAGATCAAGATCCACTTCCACCTCGTGCTGAAGCTGCTGCCACTAGTCATGGCCGAGACGATGAAATGCCATCAACGTCGTCTGCCAAGGCCGATGCCCAATGTCATAGTAGAGAGCATGTAAAATCCCAAAAACAAAAGTTCAGTAAAATGACCCAAAAATCAAAATTAAAAGCGTCTGATGAGAAGCGTAAACTTGCCAATATGCCATTTACGACACGGAGTGGCAAGGAACGGCTGAGGCCCTGGCCTATGTTCATGGCTAGTGGTTCAGATTCACATGAGGATGGAAGCACTCATCCTCTCGCTAGAAAAATGAAAAGACTTAAGCTGGCAAAAGCACAGCAAAGAACTGTGCGTTCTTCTAAATCACAAATCCCCAAGGAGAGTCCAATTGTGTCGGTTGCGATGCCTGACCTTTCCAACACTGGACGGGAAGAGTTTGCGCCTTCCACCATTTGCACGCCCCCTGCAAGTGCTGAATGGAGCACCCGCGGTCCAGTTCCTGATAGTCAAATTGAAGATGTCACTGTTGAAGTACACCAGGATGAGGATATGGGTGTTGCTGGCGCTGGGGAGGAAATTGACAAGGAGGATTCTGATGGTGAGGTGGTTTGTTTATATATATATAAAATGTTATTTCTTCTCAGGGTTTGCCTTTCACAAGCCTCACCAGTACTGTATGCCTGAATAAGTGGTTCAGTCAGTTCAGATCTATATGTGTGGGTTTCACTCTCCTTTGTTCCAACACACACAATATTCACCCTCAGGTGTTCTTGTTATTATGATTGCTACCAGTAAGCTTTGCAAAAATCTGATTCAGTGGGGGAGATTCAAATGTTTGAAAAGTTAGTTGGGAGTCTGTTTTTTCCTATCTAATAGACAGGAAAAAAACAGACACCTAACCGACTTTTCAAACATTTGAATTCCACCCAGTGAGTTTTAGCCCCGCCCAGCTGCTAGTGTGCATGTGACTTGTGCACATCCTAGCCTGCTGGGCAAGTGCAACTTCACTCTTAGTGTCGGCAGGTTAGTGATTTAAAAATTTAACTTCCCTGCCTTACAGCAGAAAATCAGGATACTTACTACATAATGCACCAGCTATTGCTAGGTGGCAATCCTATTCCCTAGAACAAAGGAAGTTTGCAGGTCATAGATTCCTGCAAACTACTGTATGCACACACTCTGTGTACCGCATGCTCCATAGGGGTTCACTGAAAATGTATGCACAGTTGCAAAAACTTGCTCAACTATGTTAACATTTGCATTGTGTGTGCACTGCATGTGGCTCAGAATCAGCCATCACAGGCCAGCTATGTAGCAACAGATCATGGCCTGGTCACTCAGAATACTTTTAAAAATACTTTGTGATCTAAGCTGGCCACATCAAACATGTCTGCCACTGTCAGGAGAAGTATCACTTGACCCCAGTACAATATATTGTACACACTGATGATGATGGCGATCAGCAGCATCTTCTGTGCGCCTTCTATCTTTAGGCCCAGATTTATCAAGCCTTGGAGAGTGATAAATTGCATGGTGATAAAGTACCAACCAATCAGCTCATATCTGTCATTTTTCAAACACAGCCTGTAACAAGTTATGAGCTGATTGGCTGGTACTTTATTGTGAGGCGGGCGGCTGATCCCAGTGACGGGGTGTGGTAGGCAGCAGGACAACGATGGGGCGTGACCATGGAGGAGCTTGGATCCAAAAGGATTCAGGTTCCTCCAGTCAGTGCCCAGGAATTTAAACCTGGCACCAACCGCGAGCCAATCCTGGCTCACGGATTCGCTTCCAATAGGAAGCCACCGCAGCGGGCCAATCAGCGCTCATCGCGGTGGACCAATGAGAGCCCGCCAAGTCATCACTCCGCCTCCTCCCAGCATCTTTTATTAGGTGCTGAGTGGCTGCGGAGCTCAGTCGAGTGCCGGAGCCGGAGCAGTGAAGAGCTCCAGAAGAGGAGGAAGACCCAGCGGCGGAAGAAGACGCGGCAGCAGCGGCGAGATAAGATCCGGCAGCAGGGGGAAGAAGAGGCGGTGGCGGAAGAGGCGGAACCCGGGATCCAGCAGCGGAAGACCGGCGGAGAGTGCTGCAGTGTGTAGGTAGCAAAAGAGCTAACAAAGCTCCCCACTGCAGCCTCTCCCACCGATCCGGGTAGGCGGCCTTGGGCCATCACCACCGTCCTCTAAATCCCCTAGACCATCGGGTGTTCAGGCATTAAGCCTGTGGGCACAATACAGGTGCTAGGCCTGGCCATTTTATAATTAGTAATCCTAGCATTAGGCCAGGATTACTTTCCTTCGGTTAGGCAGGCACTAGGCCTGTAGGCACATTACAGGCTCTAGGCCTGAGGAGTAGTTAGGAGTCAGGGACACCATTTTATAATTGGTAATCTTGGCATTAGGCCAAGGTTACCTTCCCTCTATTAGGCAGGCACTAGGCCTGTGGCGTAATACAGGCTCTAGGCCTGAGGGGTAGATAGCAGGGCCGGCTCTAGGCATGTTCGAATAGAGCGGCCGCGCAGGGCGCCACCCTTAATGGGCGCCACGCGCTGGCGCCGCCATATTCGATGCTGGAGCCGGCCCTGTGTGTGCAGCATTGGCCCGTCCCGTCCGTGTGTGCGCTATGCGCGCTGCGCGGCGCCGGTGTCTGACGTCAGACGCCGGCGCCGCGCAATGCGCATAGCGCACACAAGTGGCCGCCCACCCGCCCGGACCCGGACCCAGGCTCACTCACTCGCCCGGCCGCCCGCCCGCCAGCACTCCCGCACTCGGACAGGCGGACAGCAGTACTCCTCCCCAGCGCCGCAGGTATTTGGGGGGGGGGGGAGATCCGCACTGTGGGGGCATTTATCTGGCACTGTGGGGGCATTTCTGGCACACTGGGTGCATTTTTGGCTCTGTGGGGGGCATTTCTGGCACTGTGGGGGCATTTCTGGCACACTGGGGGCATTTCTGGCTCTGTGGGGGGCATTTCTGGCACTGTGGGGGCATATATTGCACTGTGGGGGCATTTATCTTGCACTGTGGGGGCATTTATCTTGCACTGTGGGGGCATTTATCTGGCACTGTGGGGGCATTTCTGGCTCGGTGGGCATTTCTGGCTCTGTGGGGGCATTTCTTCTGTGGGGGCATATCTGGCTCTGTGGGGGCATATCTGGCTCTGTGGGGGCATTTCTGGCACCGTGGGGGCATTTCTGGCACAGTGGGGGCATATCTGGCACTGTGGGGGGCATTTCTGGCACTGTGGGGGGCATATCTGGCACTGTGGGGGCATATCTGTCACTGTGGGGACATATCTGGCACCGTGGGGGCATTTATGTATCAGGCACTGTGGGGGCATTTATGTATCAGGCACTGTGGGGGCATTTATGTATCAGGCACTGTGGGGGCATTTATGTATCAGGCACTGTGGGGGCATTTATGTATCAGGCACTGTGGGGGCATTTATGTATCTGGCACTGTGGGGGCATTTATGTATCAGGCACCGTGGGGGCATTTATGTATCAGGCACCGTGGGGGCATTTATGTATCTGGCACTGTGGGGGCATTTATGTATCTGGCACTGTGGGGGCATTTATGTATCTGGCACTGTGGGGGCATTTCTTGCACTGTGGGGGCATATCTTGCACTGTGAGGGCATTAATGTATCTGGCACTGTGGGCGCATATCTGCGCTGTGGGGGCATTTATCCATCTGGAACTGTGTGGCCATTTATGTAGCTGGCACTGCTGGGGGGCATGTCACGTGTAGCTGGCACTGCTGGGGGGCATGTCATGTGTAGCTGGCACTGCTGGGGGGCATATCATGTAGTGTTACCGCTAGGCGTCTGTGGCTGGGCAGTGTGTCTCAGTGCTCTACCTGGCGCAATGTGTCTAACGTGCTCTTATAGGAGGTTCTACCTGGTGCAATGTGTATTAGCTGCACTACTGTGTGGTGTAATGTGAATTGCCACTATAATGTGGCTACGCACCTTCCCCACGAAGTAACTCCCCTAAATTTTTGCGTCGCGCCTTCGGCGAGCACTGTCCATGCTTTAGCGTGTGGAAATGGGAACAACAAGCATTACAATATGTACAACATTTTGCCCACCTAACTTAAAAATGTGCCCTCCCTGTGATCAGCAACCTGCCCTAAAAAGTGAACACTATCATGTGTAGCTGGCACTGCTGGGAGTCATGTCACGTGTAGCTGGCACTGCTGGAGGGCATGTCATGTGTAGCTGGCACTGCTGGGGGGCGAGACCACGCCCACTTTTTCAGGAGTGACTTTTTCAGGAGCGCGCGCGCCTTCGGCGCGCGCATGGGGGGGGGGCACTTTTACATTTTCTCGCTCAGGGTGCTAGTAGGCCTGGAGCCGGCCCTGGTAGATAGGAGTACCGGCCGATACATACTGCTGATTTTTGCACTAGGCCCATAAGTGTATGGTAGGGCTCCACACCCTGTGAGTGGGGGAAACGTTCATACAGTACAGACCCCTCTCTGGCTTCGTCTCCACAGCGGGTGGGCTCTGCGGTAGCTTGCTCGGAGCCCGTTGCAGGTTGGGGCGGAGGGCCGGCTAGCCTTTACTTTCTGTACAATGGTTGGGATCGGGCAGGCTGTGGAGAGTCTGTCCCCCCCCACACGCCCACCATCCCGTGAGTCTGAAGTGGGCGGCTGTCCACATCAGGGAGTTAGTTGCACAGGCATTTATCTGCTGGCACGAAGTGGCTAGCTCATTCGCCAAACCAGACGAAAAGGTAATTCATACTTGGCCGTATATCATTGCTGTTGTTACCTTGTATGTGCATGTACTGTTAGCTGGAGACAGGTGTAGCCATTGTCCAATTTGTATTGTTGTTCTAGAAGTTATAATAAATAGGCCAGGTTAGTTGTTAGCCTATTTATTAGTTTGTAGGGAGGCTGCTGTCATTTTCTCTCCAGGAATAGAGACCCGCGACAGGCAAGGTGACAAGAATGGCCGTGTGAGTATACCCCTCTGTGTGTTTGTCTTGGTCCGTGTTGGGCGCCGGTACGCGAACCCTCGCTAGGCCTAGTGAGGCTCGCCTTTACCTGGTGCGCACGTGCGAAATAGGTGACAATTGGGTGGCTGAGGCCTTAGGGCCAGTGATTACATTCACCTAACCGGTGAAGGTCACTGCCATCCCCATGTGTCCTCTTCCTCGCTGTGGAAAGAGTTGATACTCGGAGACTGGTGTTTCTTTTCCCTAGCTGTCTGGTCCTCAAGGCTGAGTCGACGCGTTGAGGTTACAGGAAGGCTCCCTGGTTTGAAGCGGTTCCGTGCCCGGAAGCTGAGAAGAACAAGCGCACTTCAATATTTGTATCCCGCACCAGACATATAGTAATAGTAACTAGTATGTCATAAACTTATTTGAAAAAAACCAGCTCTACAAAATATACCCTAATTTGGGATTATATACTTCCAAAAAGCTGGAGGTGCTCCTGCAATCATAAACAATACATTCATATAGGCAAATGTTGGAAGAAGCCAACAAAAAAGAGTAGATTGCTTTTTTGGAACACTCTTCTGGGATAAATTGTTTGATTAATTTGATATGATTGTATTAATATAAAACATAACCTTTAATATACTTCCATAAAGTAGAGTAGGGTAATATGAATGTCAAATTGATTTCTCACAAATATTTAAAATGCCCGCTCTAATATATATTGTAAATGCCTGCATCTCTTATTACCATATCCCATGAATGTACGCTATACATTGCAAAACACTGCATCCCATAAGAGAAAACAATACACCCACACATTATCTGAGTTCCAAAGCTCATTGATGTATATATTTGTTATTAAAAAGGATATGGATTCAATATATTACAAAGTACAGTATACCTATAGTAACATGGTTACACTCACACAGTAAGCAAATTTAACTTACAGTTACATACAGTTACATGCCAGCGATACAATACCATTATCCTTAAGTTATATAAATTTGTCTTTCCATATCACTCTCTCTCTCTCTGTAAAGTAATGCTGGGACTCCATCTTCCTCTGAGACCTTACAGCAACTCTGAGACAAAAACAGGGACTACCTTCCTGTGTGATCAGTGTGTTATCTAGTTTCTGGGGGAGGGGTTCACGATGAGTCACCAGTCCCTTTGTATATGCTGAACAGGTTCAGCCTTGGGGACGTCCAAAGGGGCTGGCCTGAGTTTCCTGTCCACCACCTGTTTGGAATATCTATTGTTCTAATAAAAGTGATTTTAGCTTTTATACATTTAATCATAATTATCCGCTGCAATGTCCCACAACTTCACAACAAGCATCAAATTAATCTACACATGAATCTGGTTGCCTCAATAGTAAACATGACAGGTCTATCTTGTTTCGTTCAAATAATACACATGCATGACATTACTTCAATATATATAATTTTAAATCATCATGATGTCTGGCGCTTGATATTATAATTATGTACTGTATGAAATAAGTGTCGAATCCATCTCTGTGGCATGTCCATGTAAATGCGTGTGTTACCATATATGGCTGTGCTCGCTGCGCGTATTTGCAAGTATAGCGATTCATAATGTGTGTAGTTTGTATGTTCTCTTTATGTAATATTTTTTTGACTTCGACAGTAATTAAACCACAATGTTTATAAGTGAACATATTAAAATCAACGCATGATCTATGGTGCACCCCCTATCCATGATTAGAGGTACCAACATCAATTATCAAAAATCAAAGACAAAACAAATAAACTTATGTGGTGAATTTGTTATAGCAAAATATTCCTCATATAATGACAACAAAATTATATTAAATTAACTATGAGTTAATAGCCAATGTTCCAGCAAATTTCTTCAACATAAAAATTTCTGTATGTGTTTCCGCTATTTGCACCCGCTATAATAATAATAATAATAATAATAATAATTTGATTTATATAGCGCTCTTTCTTCAAACAGGACTCAAGGCGCTTTACATCAAAACAAGCATAATACAGAAGGTTAATACAGCAATACACAGGCATAAAAATTAAAATCTAAAATGCATAGAGTAATCATAATGCAGGGTTGGTGTAGGCATTTTGGGTAATAACTTCCATGGGCTTTGTATTCCACCCTCACAGGGTACCAGGTGCGTCAGCCATCTTCGGCGCACAGCGTAGGATTACCCTGGGTGGAATAGTCCATCCCTAGAAGAGGTGACACAAAATGGGGGTGATTGCAGCATCCTAACATTCAGAGTAGGGTACAAACAAAACTATCAGGTCCATGTATTTCCAGGTAAACAAAACAGGGGATACCTCCCAGCGCTAATTTAATCAAGTGTGATGTTGACTCACACCACCCAATACATTAAAATATCTATTAGTAATAGTACAAATACAGACCGGATAAAAGTTAAATTTTTTTATTTATTTAAGAAAAAGATGATCATCTATTCAATAGTGATGAGCGGGTTCGGTTCCTCGGAAACCGAACCCCCCCGAACTTCATCCATTTTACACGGGTCCGAGGCATACTCGGATTCTCCCGGATGGCTCGGTTAATCCGAGCGCGCCCGAACGTCATCATCCCGCTGTCGGATTCTCGCGAGATTCGGATTCTATATAAGTAGCCGCGCGTCGCCGCCATTTTCACTCGTGCATTGGAAATGTTAGGGAGAGGACGTGGCTGGCGTCCTCTCCGTTTATTAATAATATTTGTGCTACTGCTTATTGCTTAATTGTGGGGACTGGGGAGCAGCTGTATTATATAGGAGGAGTACAGTGCAGAGTTTTGCTGACCAGTGACCACCAGTATACGTTGTTTGCCTGAAAAACACTCCATATCTGTGCTCAGTGTGTTGCATATATCTGTGCTCACACTGCTTAATTGTGGGGACTGGGGAGCAGCTGTATTATATAGGAGGAGTACAGTGCAGAGTTTTGCTGACCAGTGACCACCAGTATACGTTGTCTGCCTGAAAAACACTCCATATCTGTGCTCAGTGTGCTGCATATATCTGTGCTCACACTGCTTAATTGTGGGGACTGGGGAGCAGCTGTATTATATAAGAGGAGTACAGTGCAGAGTTTTGCTGACCAGTGACCACCAGTATACATTGTCTGCCTGAAAAACACTCCATATCTGTGCTCAGTGTGCTGCATATATCTGTGCTCACACTGCTTAATTGTGGGGACTGGGGAGCAGCTGTATTATATAGGAGGAGTACAGTGCAGAGTTTTGCTGACCAGTGACCACCAGTATACGTTGTCTGCCTGAAAAACACTCCATATCTGTGCTCAGTGTGCTGCATATATCTGTGCTCACACTGCTTTATTGTGGGCACTGGGGACCACCAGTATATTATATAGGAGGAGTACAGTGCAGAGTTTTGCTGACAGTGACCACCAGTATATATAGCAGTACGGTACGGAAGGCCACTGCTGTACCTACCTCTGTGTCGTCAAGTACACTATCCATCCATACCTGTGGTGCATTTCAGTTGTGCGCAGTATATATAGTAGTAGGCCATTGCTATTGATACTGGCATATAATTCCACACATTAAAAAATGGAGAACAAAAATGTGGAGGGTAAAATAGGGAAAGATCAAGATCCACTTCCACCTCGTGCTGAAGCTGCTGCCACTAGTCATGGCCGAGACGATGAAATGCCATCAACGTCGTCTGCCAAGGCCGATGCCCAATGTCATAGTAGAGAGAATGTAAAATCCAAAAAACAAAAGTTCAGTAAAATGACCCAAAAATCAAAATTGAAAGCGTCTGATGAGAAGCGTAAACTTGCCAATATGCCATTTACGACACGGAGTGGCAAGGAACGGCTGAGGCCCTGGCCTATGTTCATGGCTAGTGGTTCAGATTCACATGAGGATGGAAGCACTCGTCCTCTCGCTAGAAAAATGAAAAGACTTAAGCTGGCAAAAGCACAGCAAAGAACTGTGCGTTCTTCTAAATCACAAATCCCCAAGGAGAGTCCAATTGTGTCGGTTGCGATGCCTGACCTTCCCAACACTGGACGGGAAGAGCTTATGCATTCCACCATTTGCACGCCCCCTGCAAGTGCTGGAAGGAGCACCAGCAGTCCTGTTCCTGATAGTCAAATTGAAGATGTCACTATTGAAGTACACCAGGATGAGGATATGGGTGTTGCTGGCGCTGGGGAGGAAATTGACAAGGAGGATTCTGATGGTGAGGTGGTTTGTTTAAGTCAGGCACCCGGGAAGACACCTATTGTCCGTGGGACGAATATGGCCATTGACATGCCTGGTCAAAATACAAAAAAAATCACCTCTTCGGTGTGGAATTATTTCAACACAAATGCGGACAACAGGTGTCAAGCCATGTGTTGCCTTTGTCAAGCTGTAATAAGTAGGGGTAAGGACGTTAACCACCTCGGAACATCCTCCCTTATACGTCACCTGCAGCGCATTCATCATAAGTCAGTGACAAGTTCAAAAACTTTGGATGACAGCGGAAGCAGTCCACTGACCACTAAATCCCTTCCTCTTGTAACCAAGCTCCTGCAAACCACACCACCAACTCCCTCAGTGTCAATTTCCACCTTACACAGGAAAGCCAATAGTCCTGCAGGCCATGTCACTGGCAAGTCTGACGAGTCCTCTCCTGCCTGGGATTCCTCCAATGCATACTTGAGTGTAACGCCTACTGCTGCTGGCGCTGCTGTTGTTGCTGCTGGGAGTCGATCGGCATCCCAGAGGGGAAGTCGGAAGACCACTTGTACTACTTCCAGTAAGCAATTGACTGTCCAACAGTCCTTTCCGAGGAAGATGAAATATCACAGCAGTCATCCTGCTGCAAAGCGGATAACTCAGGTCTTGTCAGCCTGGGTGGTGAGAAACGTGGTTCCGGTATCCACCGTTAATTCAGAGGCAACTAGAGACTTGATTGAGGTACTGTGTCCCCGGTACCAAATACCATCTAGGTTCCATTTCTCTAGGCAGGCGATACCAAAAATGTACACAGACCTCAGAAAAAGAGTCACCAGTGTCCTAAAAAATGCAGTTGTACCCAATGTCCACTTAACCACGCACATGTGGACAAGTGGAGCAGGGCAGACTCAGGACTATATGACTGTGACAGCCCACTGGGTAGATGTATTGACATCGGATAACGCCAGCAATATTGTGCGTGCATTACATCTGGGCAAATTCCAGCACGTCCCATGTTTTGCACATACATTGAATTGGTGGTGCAGAATTATTTAAAAAACGACAGGGGCGTGCAAGAGATGCTGTCGGTGGCCCGAAGAATTGCGGGCCACTTTCGGCATTAAGCCACCGCGTGCCGAAGACTGGAGCACCACCAAACACTCCTGAACCTGCCCTGCCATCATCTGAAGCAAGAGGTGGTAACGAGGTGGAATTCAACCCTCTATATGCTTCAGAGGATGGAGGAGCAGCAAGAGGCCATTCAAGCCTATACATCTGCCCACGATATAGGCAAAAGAGGGGGAATGCACCTAACTCAAGTGCAGTGGAGAATGATTTCAACGTTGTGCAAGGTTCTGCAACCCTTTGAACTTGCCACACGTGAAGTCAGTTCACACACTGCCAGCCTGAGTCAGGTCATTCCCCTCATCAGGCTTTTGCAGAAGAAGCTGGAGACATTGAAGGAGGAGCTAAAACAGAGCGATTCCGCTAGGCATGTGGGACTTGTGGATGGAGCCCTTAATTCGCTTAACCAGGATTCACGGGTGGTCAATCTGTTGAAATCAGAGCACTACATTTTGGCCACCGTACTCGATCCTAGATTTAAAACCTATGTTGGATCTCTCTTTCCGGCAGACACAAGTCTGCAGAGGTTCAAAGACCTGCTGGTGAGAAAATTGTCAAGTCAAGTGGAACGTGACCCGTCAACAGCTCCTCCTTCACATTCTCCCGCAACTGGGGGTGCGAGGAAAAGGCTAAGAATTCCGAGCCCACCCACTGGCGGTGATGCAGGGCAGTCTGGAGCGAGTGCTGACATCTGGTCCGGACTGAAGGACCTGCCAACGATTACTGACATGTCGTCTACTGTCACTGCATATGATTCTCTCACCATTGAAAGAATGGTGGAGGATTATATGAGTGACCACATCCAAGTAGGCACGTCAGACAGTCCGTACGTATACTGGCAGGAAAAAGAGGCAATTTAGAGGCCCTTGCAGAAACTGGCTTTATTCTACCTAAGTTGCCCCCCCCCTCCAGTGTGTACTCCGAAAGAGTGTTTAGTGCAGCCGCTCACCTTGTCAGCAATCGGCGTACGAGGTTACTTCCAGAAAATGTGGAGAAGATGATGTTCATCAAAATGAATTATAATCAATTCCTCCGTGGAGACATTCACCAGCAATTGCCTCCAGAAAGTACACAGGGACCTGAGATGGTGGATTCCAGTGGGGACGAATTAATAATCTGTGAGGAGGGGGATGTACACAGTGAAAGGGGTGAGGAATCGGAGGATGATGATGAGGTGGACATCTTGCCTCTGTAGAGCCAGTTTGTGCAAGGAGAGATTGATTGCTTCTTTTTTGGTGGGGGCCCAAACCAACCAGTCATTTCAGTCACAGTCGTGTGGCAGACCCTGTCGCTGAAATGATGGGTTCGTTAAAGTGTGCATGTCCTGTTTATACAACGTAAGGGTTGGTGGGAGGGTGGGTGGGAGGGCCCAAGGACAATTCCATCTTGCACCTCTTTTTTCTTTCATTTTTCTTTGCATCATGTGGTGTTTGGGGACAATTTTTTTGAAGTGCCATCCTGCCTGACACTGCAGTGCCACTCCTAGATGGGCCAGGTGTTTGTGTCGGCCATTTGTGTCGCTTAGCTTAGTCACACAGCGACCTTGGTGCGCCTCTTTTTTTCTTTGCATCATGTGCTGTTTGGGGACAATTTTTTTGAAGTGCCATTCTGTCTGACACTGCAGTGCCACTCCTATATGGGCTAGGTGTTTGTGTCGGCCACTTGTGTCGCTTATCTTAGTCAGACAGCGACCTTGGTGCGCCTCTTTTTTTCTTTGCATCATGTGCTGTTTGGGGACTATTTTTTTGAAGTGCCATCCTGTCTGACACTGCAGTGCCACTCCTAGATGGGCCAGGTGTTTGTGTCGGCCACTTGTGTCGCTTAGCTTAGTCACACAGCGACCTTGGTGCGCCTCTTTTTTTCTTTGCATCATGTGCTGTTTGGGGACTATTTTTTTGAAGTGCCATCCTGCCTGACACTGCAGTGCCACTCCTAGATGGGCCAGGTGTTTGTGTCGGCCACTTGTGTCGCTTAGCTTAGCCATCCAGCGACCTCGGTGCAAATTTTAGGGCTAAAAATAATATTGTGAGGTGTGAGGTGTTCAGAATAGACTGAAAATGAGTGGAAATTATGGTTATTGAGGTTAATAATACTATGGGATCAAAATGACCCCCAAATTCTATGATTTAAGCTGTTTTTGAGGGTTTTTTGTAAAAAAAACACCCGAATCCAAAACACACCCGAATCCGACAAAAAAATTTCAGGGAGATTTTGCCAAAACGCGTCTGAATCCAAAACACGGCCGCGGAACCGAATCCAAAACCAAAACACAAAACCCGAAAAATTTCCGGTGCACATCACTACTATTCAATGAACATTGAAACGAATAAAACTAAATGGTGATTCCTAATACCGGTATACTATAACATGGACATAACATACATACATATAACATATATAGGCTGGTGATACGCCTGTTGGCGATTTACTCACTTTCCTGGCTTTAATATTTCTATTCCAAATTCAGTATGGTGTCAAATATACCACTCCAGTACTATACCCAGTTGCTGGAAAATTGCACTTGAGAGTCTCCTTATTATGTCTTTCGTACTCTTATATAGTGCTAAAAGTCAGTCTTCATAATGGGCTTCTTACAATAGAGTCAAAAAAATATATATCCTCTGTATTTCCATCCCATCCACAAGCGTACCAGATGAGGCAGCCATATTGGGTGCACTAGAGAGGTTACACTGGGAGGTAAGCCATACATGGGCCCAATGCATACATGGGAAAATGGGCACCTGTATGAACAATCCACGTGAGGCACATCCTGCCCGCAGAGGCACCACCAGAGGCCCCCATTTGGGGTGCACTGTGTTAGATGCTGCAGGCAGGGTGTGCAATCAGTGGAAGCACACCTCACAGGAATACCACACGGTAGGGTGGAAGTATGCAGTAAAAGTTTTTTGTTTTGTTTTTTAAGAAGAAGAAAGCACATGATGAGATCACCTTTTCAGGTAAACAACGAAAGAAGGGAAATTATCCTGGTCTAATTGGAGCAGTACGGGGGGTATGAGAATGTGGGGAGCCAGGGCCGAAACTAGGAGTTTTGTCACCCGGGGCGAGACATTAACGTTCCCCCCCCCCTCCCACTCCGAGAGAGAGAGTGTGAGTGTGTGATAGATAGAGGTATATATATATATATATATATATATATATATAGATACACACACACACACACACACACACACAAATGGTGGTCGGCACTCCGGTTAAACAATAACTTGCCTGGGTGCCCTCCCCGATGCGTCAGAACCATACGACATGCAGAGAACGGCGGGCGGCACTCACATGACTCTCAATAATAATCACATAAATGTACTGCTGATTGATTATTATTGAGAGTCCTGTGAGTGCCGCCCGCCGTTCTCTGCATATACTGTGTGTGTGTATATATAACTCCATAAGGGCAAAGGGGATAGCTAGGTATTTTCATACTTTTTATTTTTTATTTATATTGGCTACAGATGAAGAAAAAATAAAATAACAACCCATACTGTACATTGCTACATAAAATCACACACCTAAACACATACATTCACTTACATACATACATACATACATACAATCACACACCTGTTTAAATACATATGGGTTGGGGCTGTTTCACCGACGGTCAGCATACCGACACTGGGATCCCAGCAGTAAGATGGCGGCAGCGGCGTGGAGGGGACGAGCGCAACAGATGTTCTATTACCTCGCCACAGGTTCTATTCCCACACTATGGGTGTCGTGGACACCCATGGGTGGAAATAGTCCCTGTAGTCGGCATGCTGACTGTCGGTAAGGTCAGGGGGCGGGATGTAGGTGCTGGTATTGTAACCCGGTCACATAACTACATCACATACATATAGTGACATGTATACATACAGTGACACACGAGCACATACAGATACTGTATGTAGTCACACACTTATTCACATACAGTCACACATTCATACATATATATTAGTGATGAGCGGATTCGGTTTTACTCGATCACTAATATATATATAGTAGTCACACACATATACAGTGCCCCTTCCCTGAGTCATACTCACTATTTAGGCTGTACTGCTGCTCTTCCTCTCCTCTTTCCCATGCTGCTGGCTGGCATTGCACTGTGTACAGTGCCGTTTAGCCCCGCCCCCTTTTCGGGCTTCAGGATGCTTCTTACCAGTGCAGCAGTGCACTGTTTGCAATGATTAAATGCACTGGCAGGGGAGGAAGGGGGATAACTTGTCCCCTGTGCTCAGTCTTTAATCCTGCCCTGCCGATCACATCATCAAACGCCGCAAAGATGAAACTGAAAGTACACTACAGCTCCTGGCAGCAAGGGCTGCTGTGAGATGTAGTTTATTTTCAGTTTCATCTCAGCGATGCGGTGCTGGGCTTCTTCATAGGCGGCACGGCACTGGCTCTAAGTAAGCAAACGCTGCCGCATAGGGAGGGGGGGCGTTAGGGGGGATTGAAGTGCTAGTCTCAGCGCCCTCTCCAAGCCGGCGCCCAGGTCACATGCCCCCCTAGCCCCCCCCCCTAGTTGCGGCGCTGTGGGGAGCACACTCAAATCTGAGGAAAATAATCATGCTGAGCCTGGCTTTGGTGCTCTCCCCACCAGTGCTCCCTGCTCACCTTGAGGGGTAAGCCTGTAAGGCACTGCTGATGTTCTCTGCCAGAGGGTTAGTGGGCGTAGTCCTGGTGATTTCATAGCAGAGGTTTGGTGAGTCCACATAATGTTCATGAAATGTTTCTTGATGTTGTTCAATGTTTGTTCAACTGTTTTTTTTAACTGTTACTTTTCAAAACGCTTAGAGATAGGAACGCTTTAAGTACTGGAACGCACAGCTGTGCATGGCTGAAGCTACAGATATACTGTAACACAAGTCTGCTGCTATACAATACCAGCTCTGGTATACAAAGTGCACCAGCTGTCATTAATATGATATAATTAACGTCAAATTGTCCACTGAGTATTTTAGCTACAATAGGTATGTGAGGGAGCTGTTTTATTACTTACAAAATGTATCACAAATGTAGCATATTCTTACAGTGCTTGGCATACTGCCATTACCACAGAAAAGTATGTGTTACAATGTAACATCTTCAAATATCAGAATTCAACTTAAATCTAAAATGTTGCGTTCTTAATAATGTATTGTAACACAATCACCTCTTCAGATGTGGTGGACAAAGAGACATATTACAATCTAATGGCAGAATATAGATGTAAGAACTGTGTAACAGTAATCATATTGAACATTTGTGCTTGTGTTAAAGCTGATTAACATACAGGACAGAAAAGCTATACCTTTTACACTAAAACCCTAGTCGCTGCTGTATGTAATCCTTAACCTACGTACTTTTTACCCATTTAGCGTACACAGGCCCGTTCCGTATATGCACTTTGCGTACACATGCCACAACGGACGTACAAAGTACACACTTTGCGTACACACACACTGACACGCTGTAAGCACAATGCAGCTACAAGTGCGGCTGAAATACACCTTAAACCTTAGCAGGAAAGGGACACGACACCAATTGTATTTAAATATGTTGGGATCCGACCCACCAACAGTTATTTACTAACAGGGGGTTACAGTAGTAATACAATTTACAATAAGAGATACAGGCTACAATCAATGATACATACCTTTGTTCGCAAGCGCCACCCGGTCCCGGTCCTCGGTCAATCAAGATAGATGACTTTCAGAGAATGTGTGACCGGCCAGGCAGCTTGGCTTTTTATACATGTGTCCAGTTCATGATACAATGGAAACTGTAATCTCTTCACCCATAGGTCAAAGGGCTGGTCATTTACAGTACAGGAGGGGTCATAGGTCGGTTTGAATAGGTTGGCGTTGCCTAGTTCAGGTGCACTTGCAGATGGTCTCCACTGGGTTCCTGACGAATATCAAAGTACAGTAAATACAGTGTAATATTAATATTCTGTTCCTGCGCATATCTATGCGCAGGAGCGTGCTATCTTCTGCAAACTGCTACCGGAATATTGCTCTTAATATACTGTACAGCTGGATACTAAACACCACTTCCTAACCTAATTCTGTCCCCTCATATCCTGTAAAGGTGAATTCCTTTGTTATTGTACCTTTCAAGCAAGTGTAACTCGCTGGTGTGGTGCGTGTGGGCTATGTGTAACTCGTGCACTATGTGGATTAAATATGAAATGTGTCTTTGTGGCTTTTCCATGAAAATACAAATGCTACTGTAATTACTCATACCACGCGCTAATACGCACCACCGCGTGAGCGGTCATACGCAACTTGCGAGTATGTGTACGCACGGCAGTACAAGTACGTGCACGGAGGCCATCTGTGTGGTGTTTGTACGTGATGTGTGTACTGTAATATTTTCCGACTTCGACAGTCCACCTTTTGGCAGTCATCAATAACTGCCACTCTTAACTAATAAACTAAAAATATTACCAATACAATATATACAAAGCTTGGACGAGAGTTGTAGGTGGGAAATGTATAGCCTAGTGGGATAGTAAAAGCATGTATATATGAATCAATGTCTGAGGGGCATGTATCATCGTGCCGTATATGTTCTAAGTAAGCTTCAAGGTATTGCGAAATATACATTAAATCCTTCTTATCCCGTATTAAGGGTCTGTACTTGGGCAAACAAACACTACTGAGCTCCTTTCGGGCAAGGGCTTTTGACCCTCACCTTTTCGGCTTCTAATACCAACAAATGGGGAGCACATTTAGTTGATGATACATGGAGGGGGAACATATGTGAATGCTACTATATGTTGATAACACCTGTCGACTATGTGTGTCATTAACTGAGAGTTGCAGTGATGAAGGTAAGACACATATATAAAAATACATTCACATAACATTGGGTATGGATGATGTCTTTTCCGGTTGGATGTTTCTGGGTTTAGGGGGGAAACAGAGAGAAATGGTGAAAGAAACAGGCCAATCTCTACGGATGGATCATAAATCAAATCTGCTGCTGTAACAACACCCTCGCTCCTTAGACTCATCACATTTGTGCTGTGCTTGCGCTGCTTCAAGATTTGAACACACCTGAATATCAGACCAATAATTATGACGACACCCAAGATACAAAGGAGAAACTTTCCCACACTCATAATAACATTCTGTGCCCACTCTCCTAACCCTGAGAACCACTTGCGTGGGTTCAACCATGAGACCCAGCCGGTCAGTTCATTACCCACAGCTGTCAAGGTGAGGTTGTGTTTCCTCCTGAACTCCCACTTCAACTGCAAGATCTCATCCATGTTTATGATCGATGATCTCTGTGGGGTCGTCAGTGCTATTCGTAATATACGTACAGCACTTCACGCCATATTGAGTTGCCAGGGTAACACAGTACCCACCTGTCACAGCCGTAACGTAATTAAGGACCATTCTGTGCTGGATCAATTCCTTCTTGTAGGCTTGTAACTCCCTTCCTGTATACCTGAAGGTGTCATCATACATCTCGGTGATATTATCTATCAAGTTCGCCAGCGCATGGATGTACCTATAATTTATAGTTCCTTTGGCAGTACGGGTGATATCTAATGCGAGAAGGAACTGAATCCCGGTGGATTCATGGATCAAATCAGAGGCTGTGTGCTCTGCCCTATCTATGAGGTGTCTCTTGATGATGTGTTCATAATGGGTATGAGTATAAGGAGTCTGAGCACTGCGGTGAACGTCTTTCATTATGTCGTGGGTTATGGTCATGAGCTCTGGTAGTACTCTTCCAATATAACACAATCCCTCAGAGCTCGGAGTAAGCCACTTGTACGCTTTCCTCCCACATATGAAATAGGCATCATCTGGGAGAACATAGGGGACAAAATGTAACAACACCATATTGCAAATCTTCCATGTTAAGAAACCAATCCCCAGTTCTCTCATTTGTTCAGTACAGGTATCGGGCTGGATGACATGGGCACAATACCCCTGCGATACCTTACCAACGCACATGGTTTTGTTTCCACGTGTATACCGGTACCGAAAATACTTCCCACTGTTGGCTATCTTGCGTACAAGTTCAGAGTCGATATGTATCCTATCAGCTCTGTGCGAAAAGGTCATTGTCTGGTTATTCCACGTCACTTCCCAATTTCCTGGTTTTCGGAAATTGGAAATATTACAACACAACAGTGACCTATCTGCATGATACCGGTGGAACTTCAAACTAGGGGGCCTAGATATATTGAATTTCTTGTCCACCGGTCTTCCACCCCGTAATTCGAGTACCTCATGTATTGCTAAAGGGTATGGTACTAATCCTGACTTACTCTGTCCTTGAGGTACCTGTGAGCACACCCAACATTCTGTCTGGTTTAAGACCTTACCCACTAATGAGTGGTAATCACTAAACGGATGTCGGTCCATGTCGATATTAATATTGGACTGACATCTCTGGATGCACCCATCTTCGACTATGTTCTCACAGTTCCTACAAATACAATATTCATCAGACAATAACCCCTCACATTGCCTCCGAGCTCCGTGACTACCAGAACGCTTACTGATACCAGCTTTTACTAGAGTGATGTGCTGCTCCTGGGATCCTACAAATCCGTACTAGCCATCAGAACCCATTCCAGATCCTTGCTCGACTTCTCTGGGACTCTCACCAAAACAGATTGTCCTGGGCAAAAACAGAATTACCAGAAAAACCTGAAACGCAGTCTCTTGGGTAGATCCATTTCATTAGGGAAAAGAAGGGAAATAAGGAGGAGAGAGAGAAAAGGGCAGTGGGAGGTGAAAACAGAAAACTGGTACGACAACCGTCTTTGATCTTGTTGTTTTCCGCGCTCAGGTGCCGTTTCAACAGTCCTGCCTCTCAGCCTTCCCGGAAAAAACACTCTAGTGATACAAGGTTCTCTTCACCTTGCTCTTTGTCACAAGTTTTTTTCCGGGTCAGCGACCTTCTTGCAGTGGGACGAGTGGACCCAAGTCTCTCTTTCGGCGACCTTAAGTGCTGTCGTGCTGGTTAACAAGACTTGGTATGGTCCTTCCCACCTGTCTATGAGGCAACCTGAGCGTAAAAAATTTCGAATCATCACATAATCCCCAGGCTTAATGTCGTGACAATTACTGTTCAGTAAGTCAGGAATCACCAGCTTTAGATTTCTTTGTTGATTTCTCAGCTGCTGGCTCATCCTAACCAAATATTTCACAGTTATTTAGTTATTGCGTTTCAAATCATCCTGGGGGTCTATCATTACATGGGGTTGTCGACCAAAAAGAATTTCAAAGGGTGATAAGTTAAGCGGTGACCTGAGAGTGGTTATGATGCTGTACAACACTAGTGGCAAAGCCACAGCAATCCAGTTTCAGCCATTACTTTGCTTAGCTTATTCTTAATAGTGCTGTTCATTCTTTCCACCTTCGCACTCGCCTGTGGCTGGTACAGAGTATGCAGCTTGCTATTAATTCCCATCAGTTTGCACATGACCTGAAAGACTTCACCTGTAAAATGGGCACCCCTATCACTTTCAATCATTCTAGGGATACCATATCTGCACACAAATTCCTGCACGATTTTCTTTGCAGTGAACACAGCAGTATTTGTGGCAGCGGGAGAGAAACACTGGAAAGAAAAGGATTGTCTCTTTGTTGGCGCACTATAAGAAGAAGAATGAATATTTAAAATTTAACTTTTAATTCCATATGGATAAAATGCCTGACAATGTGAAAAATCATGAGACAAAATTACAAACATTACACAAAAATAAAATAATAGCAAATCCTACTATGTGTCTTCGACACAACGAAGACACATAGTAGGATTTGCTATTATTTTATTTTTGTGTAATGTTTGTAATTTTGTCTCATGATTTTTCACATTGTCAGGCATTTTATCTATATGGAATTAAAAGTTAAATTTTAAATATTCATTCTTCTTCTTATAGTGCGCCAACAAAGAGACAATCCTTTTCTTTCCAGTGTTTCTCTTCTAGCCCATTGTCTATGGCGGCACCCCCACATAATATTGTCAATTGATTCATAATAATAAAATTGGGGAATCATACCAGATTAATATTAGTATCATTAATTGAACAAGAGTCCAGTGCGGAGGATTTCGTTCCCTTGTCCCTTTTCCCTGAATCTATATTTGTGGCAGCGGGGAATGCTTCTACCCAGTTGGAAAAGACATCAGTACATACTAATACATATTTTAAATTCCTACAGGGTGGTAACTGTATGAAGTCGATTTGTATTACCTGAAAAGGTCCGTCTGTAGGAGGGATATGGGATGGCTCCGTTGGTATTGCCTTACCAATATTCTTCCTCAAGCAAGTAAGACATGTCATTGCTTTCTTACCAGCATGAGAAGAGAATCCTGGCGCACTCCAGTAGGCTCTTACCAGCTTGCACATACCCTCCTTGCCTAGATGAGTCAGACTGTGTGCCACCTCAGCTAGACTTGGAAGATATGATCTGGGAGCCACTGGCTTACCGTGTCCATCTGTCCAAAGTCCTGGGGACTCCTGACCATATCCCTTCGCCTTCCAGACTGCCTCTTCCTGTAGGAAACACAAATTTTTGCATTTCAATTTAATTATTTCATGTTATCAGTTGTGTGAAGTAAAAACATCTCTGGATGAGTGAAGAGAGGGAAAATGAAAAAGAAAATGTCAGGTTTGCCATTCACCAACAGGCCGTCACACCATCATGCATATCGATGTCTGTACACAGTTTCCGTTTCACCAGTATTCTCATTCTCCACCCTTTGTGCATGACTAGGCACACTGTAGTAATACTGGTGTCATTGTGTTAGTGAGATATACTGGGTTTGGGCAGAACTCTGAAGGACCGAGTAGGCATGTGGTATTTGAACTGTAATTGGGTCCATGTAATGGACCACCCTGTGTGAACGCAAAAGATGAAGAGGCAGTTGTGGAGAAACAGAATAGAAGATGGTGGCAGATGAGTTTGTAGAGGTAAAGGAGATTTTATAAAAATTTGACAACTGGATTGGGCACTACGGGGAAGTGATTCTCTACTTGGTCTACTCCCCTTAAAAAAAAAAATTCTATGTGTGTTGTATCTCTACTGGGATTATCTCAGCCATTAATCCAGTGTCCTGTCCATCCTAAATTCATAGGGAACCTGGTATTTGTGAGATAATTTCCTCTACCTGTGATGGACATGAATCTAGAACAGTGAAATGCAACATTAGTCTTCGTGGATGTCTAACATACTTTGTACTTCCTGAACGGGAGCACATTATATGTATATAATTTTTAACAAAAGTTTCTGTTACGTTAGTCAGGGGCCATTTCTGCTAGAAAAAGAAGAAAAAGTTTAGAGGCCCCATCTTAACCCCAGCAAGTTTTGTCAAAGGGTAATGTTGCATTTATTTTGTTTTTCCCATTAGCTGAATCTGTGTTTACTATATGTCCCTTGGTCCCATCTATGTGTTTAATAATGTGGCTTGTGTTTTCTGTCTAGGGGTCTATATTGACTATGTGTCCAACTACTCCTACAATCTCTGGCAAAATGCCCTTCCTTCTTACAAATGTAACATATTCTTGGTCTTCTCCAAACATCAAGGGTCTGGGGTTTAGGCAGATGGGACTTTCCTGTATGTGTATGTATACTTACTGTCCTAAACCTCTCCTCCTGTTGTTCCCTGTGCCTAGCAATATTCTTGTGATGTTCAATAGCGCACTCTCTTAGATTAGCTACTGTGACCCCTTTCCAATTTGGCAAAGAAGTCTGCACCCTGACCCTCAATGCCTTATTGAGCCCGTCCATTAGCACAGAGACAGCCACCTCCCTGTAATTCTCATCGTTCCCTATATCCGATACCCCAGTGTATCTAGCCATTATTTGCAAAGCCCTATGGAAATATTCAGATGTCATTTCACTGTCCTTCTGTCTTATGGAGAAAATTTTGCTCCACTTAACAGCAGTGGGGAAATACAATCCTGGTTGTATGTTAATTCGTTCCACGTTCTCCTGATTGTGTTCGTCAGTCATAGGACTATCCGACTCTAATTTACAATCCGTAATACATTTTTGGGTGTCAATATTAGGGGGTAGGCACGCTTTCAAGAATGTCCGCCAATCTTTGTTTGCCGATTCATGGGTATTACCCAGATCCCTGATAAACTTCTGACATCTGGCTAAATGCTTCTGGGGATCGGGGAATTCTGAAATGATTGACCACAGCTCTGATCTGGACCACGGGCAATACATTGCATTATTCCTGGTGAGGGTTATTCCCTGACTATCGGTTCTCCCATTGGGAGTTACTATTTCCAGGGCCCTATCAGACCTTACAGCACCATAATTTATTTCGGTGGAGGTTCTGTTGGAATCTTTTCCTGAGAGAGGCAGCGAAAAAAAATCCTTTTCGGTATCTTTCCATTGGAATTTTTGTAGGGTGAAAAATCAGTTGCCTAATAACTATTGCTCACCCTTTCCAGTGGAAGCCCACCAGGGAGATTTCCCGACGTTATCAAAGAAAAACCCCTTTGTTTACACAATCACGTCTGCGTATGCTTTTCCACAGCGCATATGACACAATGGTATCACGTTGTGCTGTGTAGAACACACGGACGTGTGGTTCAATCGCACAGCCTATAGATACTAGTTATCTATATGCCCTACGATCGCGGGAGTCGAATTCACAAGCCGCAAAACTCAGCCGGAGCGTAACAAAAACTATATAGGGTCACAATTCTCAATTCACAATTCCCTACCACGCTCCTGTGCAAGTCTCCTCACGACTTGCGTATTTCCACAATATGTTCACGTAAGGTAGCGGTCCTTACGCCACCGGGCTTCTACTAACCCAGTGTTCCCACGGGACCCGATTTCCGGGGTTCAGCTCCACTCACTCTTGCTTTCACTCACTCAGATACACGTTGTTTTTCTTTTCTGTACAGAAAATTCCACTCCCTTAGGTTGGTTACTTTACCCCAGAGGCACTTACAGTTTTAAGCAAGATATTTAAGGTAACCTGCTTTTGAAATCGGATAGTTATGTGCTATTGTATTAAATGTATACTATCCCGCCTTTAATTGAACAAACTATCGTGTGATTTGTACTTAGAGTCCGTAATCCTATGCAACCTTGCATAAACACGCAACCGTGCGTGCCTTTTACGCCACGTGTGCGACCCTGTACTTTGTCCATCCCACGTGTACAAAGGTACATCCACAATAAAACAAATCACACAATCTCTATAAATGTGATCAATAAAAGCTACTATCATTCACAAACACAACCCATACTTGTTCTGTATAAACCTAAAACGACTAGGCCAGAACTGTGTTTTGTGTTTTATAATTACACCCTTAATACTTATTTCAAATTTATCTATATAGCAAACAAATGTATCCGATTTCACAAAGATCTATAATGACTAATAACCTATGGCAACAATATGTGGGAGAGTATGCAAAATATCGGTACCCTTTGTGTACGCTTTTGGCGCCAAAAAAAAACTACACAGATTTTTAAATAGCTTTTTTTTCCTGTTCCCTCCGGGTTCTATCAGCACCTCTGCAGACCAGACAGAGCAGACGCAATCTAACAGCACAAAATAGAGTTTTAAAACACCCAAGCAACCAGGAAAAGATTTAAATTAAAGATGTATCTCCACCCTTTGCTGATAGATTAAAGTCTGCTATGACCTGCTAGCCTACAAGCGTGTGAAAAACCGGATCGAGCCCCCAATTGTAAATGCTGATTTACTTACAGGACTAAAAGCAATACCTTAATATAATTTAAATTCGAGCCACTGCGGCAGCTGTATTCAATCCTTTACCTATGTACTTTTTACTTAGTTAGCGTACAAAGGGGGTCATTCCGAGTTGTTCGCTCGCTAGCAGATTTTAGCAGCATTGCACACACTAGGCCGCCGCCCTCTGGGAGTGTATCTTAGCTTAGCAGAATTGCGAACGAAAGATTAGCAGAATTGCGAATAGAAAATTCTTAGCAGTTTCTGAGTAGCTCGAGACTTACTCCTACACTGCGATCAGCTCAGCCCGTTTCGTTCCTGGTTTGACATCACAAACACGCCCTGCGTTCGGCCAACCACTGCCCCGTTTCTCCAGACAGTCCCGCGTTTTATCCAGGCACGCCTGCGTTTTTCCGCACACTCCCAGAAAACGGCCAATTTCCGCCCAGAAACACCCACTTCCTGTCAATCACACTCCGATCACTTCAACGATGGAAATTCTTCGGTCGGACATGAGTAAATCTACTAAGTTTTGAGCTAAAATACTTTGTGCATGCGCATCATTTTCGCCTTAATCGCTCTGTTGCGCAAATCGGCAACGAGCGAACAACTCGGAATGACCCCCAAAGGCCCGTACCGTGTACGCACTTTGCGTACACATGCCGCAACGTACGTACAAAGTACACGCAGTGCATACACACCAACACGCTGAGAGCACAATGCAGCTTCACGTGTGGCTGAATTACACTAAATACCTTAGCAGGAAAAGAGACACGACACCAATTGTATTTAAGATGTTGGGATCCGACCCACCAACATATAATTGCTGAAAGGGGGTTACAACAGATATACAATCACAATAACAGAAAAGAGGCTACAATACAATGGTACATACGTTTGGTTTCGCCAGCGCCACACGGTACGGTGCTCAGTCAATCTAGCAAGATGACCTTCAGAGAGAGATGAATGACCGGCTAGGCAGCTTGGCTTTTATACAGTTGGTCAAAACACAATACAATAGAAACTGTAACCTCTTCATCTATAGGACAAAGGGCTGGTCATTTACAGTACAGGAGGGGTCATAGGTTGGTTTGAATAGGTGGGCGATGTCTGGTCCAGGTGTGCTTGCAGTTGGTCTCCACTGGCTTCCCGCCGAATATCACAGTACAGTAACCACAGTATAATATTAATATCCTCTTCCTGCGCATAATTATGCGCAGGAGCGTGCTATCTTCTGCAAACTGCTACCGGAATGTTGCCCTTAAAATACCCTACAGTTGGATACCAAACACCACCTCATAACCTAATGCTGTCCCCTCATATCCTGTAAAGGTGAATCCCTTTGTTGTTGTACCTTTTAGACAAGTATAACTTGCTGGTGTGGTGCGTGTGGGCTATGTGTACATTGTGCACTATGTGGATTATATATGAGATATGTCTTTGTGGCTTTTCCATGAGAATACAAATGCTACCATAATTACTCATACCACGCGCTAATACGCACCACCGCGTGAGCGGTTATACGCAACTTGCGAGTATGTGCACGCACGGCAGAACAAGTACGCGCACGGAGGCCATCTGTGTGGTGTTTGTACTTGGTGCATATGGCTACAATATTTTCGACTTCGACACTTGTTACAGCCCATATTACAAGCACAGCATTCAATTATATCATTTCAGGACATAATGTTCTGTTAACTATTCAGACATTAACACTTTCTGTGCATAACCATACAGAGGTCTGATCACAGTCAAAATGTGCAATCAATAATATATATTTTTTGTAACATTGCCCTAAATACATTTCATGATGTCATATATTTTATGATGCACATAATCCATGTGTGAAGAATAGTACAGTCCATTGCACAATCGCCCTTATCTGCTGCCCAATATCTTCCACGAGCGGATACTGGGTGACAGTAAAGGTGTGTACACACGGTGAGATCCTTGCTATGGCCGATTTTGACTATGCTATTTCCCTTGAACTCCCCAGAGCCCAGCACCACCGATTTTTACTAACTTTTCTTGAGATATGGACTATGGTGGTCATTCCGAGTTGTTCGCTCGTTGCCGATTTTCGCTATGCTGCGATTTGTTGCTAAATGCGCATGGTACGCAGAGCGCATGCGCTAAGTTATTTAACACAAAACTTAGTAGATTTGCTGGTGTTTGTGCAACGCTTTTCAGTCGCACTGCTGATCGGTGAATGATTGACAGGAAAGGGGCGTTTCTGGGTGGTAACTGAGCGTTTTCCGGGAGTGTGCTAAAAAACGCAGGCGTGTCAGGCAAAAAACACAGGAGTGTCTGGAGAAACGGGGGAGTGGCTGGCTGAACGCAGGGCGTGTTTGTGACGTCAAACCAGGAACTAAACGGACTGAGCTGATCGCAATCTAGGAGTAGGTCTGGAGCTACTCAGAAACTGCAAGAAAATATTTAGTAGCAGTTCTGCTAATCTTTCATTCGCTATTCTGCTAAGCTAAGATACACTCCCAGAGGGCGGCGGCCTAGCGTTTGCAATGCTGCTAAAAGCAGCTAGCAAGCGAACAACTTGGAATGACCACCTATGTGTGATTACAATTTTGACTTATGTGAGATTTTGGCTTATGTGAGATGTAATTGATATGTGAGATGAACTAGATAGTACACCGATCTAGCAAGGATTGACTTGCTTGCACAGTCTATCTTTTCTTGCAATGCCGACCTGGCGGGACCGCAGAGCCAGCCATAGGCATAGGCAAACTAGGCAATTGCCTAGGGCATCTGGTATGCCTAGGGGCACAAGCAACTTCTGCTGATTAAAATGATATGCGGCATGCCTATATTCTGTGTGTAGCATTTCGTATGCAGATACAGCCACAGTCGCACACAGTATATAGGCATGCCACATATCATTTTAATCAGCAGATGCTGCTTGTGCATCCTAGTCACATAGCAATGCAAACAAGATGCATTTAAAAAATAAAAGGCACCCGACGTTAGCAGAGCTGCCAGTTGACTCACGCCTGCAACTATATGTGTCATTATGTGTATAAGGGCACTAATAATATGCGGCTTATGTGTAAGGGACATTATGTGTGTCATTATGTGTATAAAGGCATTAACAATGTGCGGCATATGTGTAAGGGAAATTATGTGTATAAGGGCATTAATAAGGGTTGACATAATGTGTATGGCGCATTATGTTTATAAGGACATTAATAATGTGTGTCATATGTGTAAGGGGCATTACTGTGTGGTATTATGTGTATAAATGCATTACCAATGTGTGGCATTGTGTGTATAAGGTGCTCTACTGTGTGGCATAACGTATAGAAAGGGCACTATTGCGTGGTCTAATGTGAATAAAGAGCAATATGGTGTGATGTAATGTGAATAAGGAGCAATATGGTGAGGTGTAATGAGAATAAAGAGCAATATGGTGTGGTGTAATGTGAATAAGGAGCAATTCAGTATGATGTTATGTGAATGAGGGGCACTACTGTGAGGAGTAACGTATATAAGGTAAAGTGGTACTACTGTGTGAGGTAATGTGAATAAGGCACACTATGATAAATTGTGAATAAAGTTGCACTACTGTGAATTGGGGGTACTATTGTGTGGCCATGCCCCTTGCCAGCAAAAACACATCCCTTTTTGGGCTGTGCGCCGAATGTGCACACTGTTCTTATTTAAATTACATGGGGTAGGAAAACAAAAAAAAGGACTGCTATGGGTGGGGGGTGATGGAGCTGGGAAAGGGGTGCAGGGTCGGAGGCAGAACTAGCGATGGTGCTAGGGGGCACCAGCCAAAATCTTGCCTAGGGCATCATATTGGTTAGGGCCAGCTCTGCGGGACCGCGCATCGGGATCGAATCGGGATCGCAAGGTGACTTTCACCTTGCGATCTGCACTAACTTTTCTTGCAATTTTGACTATATAGTCAAAATCGGAAAAAAATATCTCACTGTGTGTACACACCTTAAGAGTGGTAGCTGGGCCATTTAGAAAAATAGGTGTAGCATCACTATGTCATCCTGTGTCTGGTGTTAGATTTATCCTGTTACCTAGGGCATTGCAGGATTCAAATGCGCCAGCAAGAGACAAGTAAATGCCTGAAGAATTTAGAAGAAGATATATCATCTGGCATTAGTAGAGATATTGGGGTATATTTACTAAAATTCGTATTTTTCAGAATGAGATTAAAGTTCCAACACGAATGACATCGAATGTGTAAAGTTGCAACTTTTTGAATTTATTACGACTCATTTACTAAGCTGTAGTATTTTTCATATTCGTGTTTTCCGATGTCGATGTCATTCGTGTTTTTCAAAGGTAGAATGCGGCCGATTTTGATGATTTGCGGCCGTGTTATGAGGTTTTTTCACGACTGCGTCATTTTTCGTTTACGGCAGTGTTTATCCGTTCCCGGCCGTGTTTTTTTTCTAAGTTTAATTTGTGTCACTCGTCCGTGATTGGTTTGATTCGTGATGGAGGAGTGTCTGTGCTCATTACTATAAAACCGCCCCAAACCGTCCGCACCTCGTGGGTTTAGCTAGTGGAGAGGTGAGAGGAAGGTGTGTTAGGAGTTGGTGAGTTGTTTGGAGTTTTTGGTGGTTTTGAGGAGGTTATTTGCGATTGTTGAGTGCTGTACTGTGTGTGTAAGTAGTCTTGTCATACTTGTTGTGTAGTTATTTAAAAGTCTGTCTAGTTTTTTGTCTTTGTTTTTTTTTTAACGTCTATTGTCATTGTTGGTGTGTTGTGTGGTGTGTGGTGTGTAGTGGTAGTGGAGGAGTGTGTTTAGTGTTTTTCTTTATCAGTGTTATTTGTTGTTTGTCCTGATTATGTCCCAGTCAGAGGTGAGTGAGAGGGAGGAGGTGAGTGAGAGGGAGGAGGTGAGTGAGAGGGAGGAGGTGAGTGAGGTGGAGGAGGTGAGTGAGAGGGAGGAGGTGAGTGAGGTGGAGCAGGTTAGTGAGGAGGAGGGGGAGGTTGCTGCTGCGGCCTCCAGTAATAGTGACAGTGATGGTGCTGTGGCTCCGCAGCCACGCACCACTACAAAGAGGGTCCGCAATGTTAAATTCAGCTATGCTGAGAATATGGCTTTGGTGCAGGAGCTGATGAGGCATCATCGACAGCTGTTTGGCCATGATGCTGCAAAGGTTTCGTCACGCAGGAAGACTGATCTGTGGGGGAAGGTTGTTGCGGCTGTGAATAGTGAGGGTGTGGTGAGGCGGACCGAGGACACGTGTCGTAAGCGATTCTACGACATCAAGCGCCGTGTCAAGGCTAAGATGTCGAAGGAGTCTAAATCAGCCCACCAAACAGGGGGTAGACACCCCTTCCGAGCGTCCTATCGGGATTGGGAGGAGCCTGTGCGTACTCTGATTCCGCCAGAAGTGGTTGGTGCGACTCATGTCCGGGATTCGGATCGGCCAAGGCAGGATGGTGAGTTTATTATTGTTTTTTATTTATAATTTTAACATCTGTGCCTTGTCCTTAGTTGTCTGAAATGTCTTCTAGCTAATTGTGATTGTAAGTTGGCTCATTCTTATAATGTGTTGGTGATGTAGTTTTAATCACAATTAGTTTTGTTTTTTTCCTTTGTATTGTCAATTTAGCAGGTTGTCTTTGCCTTTTTCTGGTGTTTTAATTCAAAAGATACAGATTGGAAGCACACAGAACAATTAGCGCACTTAGAGGTACCATGTGATCATTGACAAATGGATAGTAATTGAAACAAAAATCACCCTTATTTTTCTTATGACTTGAATGCCTCGACTTTGATCTTAATCCAGCATCCAAATATTGAATCTAGAAAACAGGTGTTCTTGCCACACAGATTTGCATAAGTGTAGAAGAAACACACATAAATGAATATAGTGTAGTATTTCTTTAAAAACACCATTAATTCAAAATTCCAAATGTGCACTTACAAACGTAAGAGAATTCACAGCATATAGAAGGTCAAGAGTGCTCTCAGCTGATTGGATCTTCTTACAATCAGTCTTTCCACATCAAACTACAAGAACAAAACCTCTAATCCCTGGACACTTTGCAGTGTATCCAAGAATAGAGAGATAGAAGTAATGGTGCAGTAGTTCTTGATTAAAAGTAACAAAATTTAATACTGGTTACACTTACAAACACAAAAGATATAAAAGCATATATAGAACTCCAAGTAAACAGACTGCGGACAAACAGGGTTCCTGTCACCTTCCCAGATGGAGCGGTAGTGGAAGAAGGGGAATGGAGTCCGGAATTCCAATCCCTCAGGTGGTAAATCCTGGTGTCCGTCTGTACCTGGAGTCTGTATGTCAATAGTCCCGCTTAACGCGTTTCGGACCGTATAGGTCCTTCCTCAGAAGCGTAAAGGACTAGTTTACAGGGCCCATCTATATACCCCCACACATAACAGGCACAGGTGGAAGCAATCGCCGCTTACCGGCGTGTCCAACTATCCACGCGTGCGTTCGTTGACCGGAAGCCGGAAGTTCATGCGTTCCAAAATGCGTTCCATACAACCGTAAACCGGAAATTTATGCGTTCCAAAGTGCGTTCAATACGGCTGTCAGATCAGGAATCGGTTTCCTCCATAATATTTGTGGAACAGCATTTAAAATTCCAATGGATAGTGGTCCACCCACATATTTAAAATCCATAAGAGTCCAAATAACCATAAAAATAAAAAACAGGACAGGAACCCTGTATGTCCGCAGTCTGTTTACTTGGAGTTCTATATATGCTTTTATATCTTTTGTGTTTGTAAGTGTAACCAGTATTAAATTTTGTTACTTTTAATCAAGAACTACTGCACCATTACTTCTATCTCTCTATTCTTGGATACACTGCAAAGTGTCCAGGGATTAGAGGTTTTGTTCTTGTAGTTTGATGTGGAAAGACTGATTGTAAGAAGATCCAATCAGCTGAGAGCACTCTTGACCTTCTATATGCTGTGAATTCTCTTACGTTTGTAAGTGCACATTTGGAATTTTGAATTAATGGTGTTTTTAAAGAAATACTACACTATATTCGTTTATGTGTGTTTCTTCTACACTTATGCAAATCTGTGTGGCAAGAACACCTGTTTTCTAGATTCAATATTTGGATGCTGGATTAAGATCAAAGTCGAGGCATTCAAGTCATAAGAAAAATAAGGGTGATTTTTGTTTCAATTACTATCCATTTGTCAATGATCACATGGTACCTCTAAGTGCGCTAATTGTTCTGTGTGCTTCCAATCTGTATCCTATGTATTTGAGTGGTTGTGGATTACCTCTCTAGCACCTAGTTCAGCTGCACCTGGTGGTTTTATTGCGCATATTCTTGGAAATTTTCTCTGTTTTAATTCAAAAGTAAATTGTTGTAGGTGTAATGAAGTGTGAATCATGTGTTTTGTGAAAAGTTTTTTTTGTAAACATTTTTCAATGGACTTATGGTCATTGTGTGTTGATCTGGGTTTTCTTTTGTGTGGTTGATGTGATTTTTCAAGCATATTTTTTTTTTGATGCTTACAATTTGTTGTAGATATTTGTGGGTAGTGGTTTGTTGTTAGCAGCAAAATTTAGTAACATATCGTGCTATATTCTGGTTGTGTCAAGCTACCAAGGGGTAAATTTACTAAGATGGGAGTTCTATTTAAGATGGGATGTTGCCCATAGCAACCAATCAGATTATACTTCACATTTATCTAGCACCTTCTAGAAGATAATACCTGGAATCTGATTGGTTGCTATGGGCAACATCCCATCTCAAATAGAACTCCCATCTTAGTAAATTTACCCCCAAGTTTGGGGTTTAAGTAGTATAATATTGTGCATTATGCACCTTTGTGTATGGATTGGTTGGTGAAATTGTTTCTTAATTCAACTATACACACCCAATGAAGTCAGGCAGAAAAGCATAAGCATAGTTGAGTTTACTTCTCATCAGGTTCCACATATGTTTACATCACAATAAGGAATTTGCATAAACAGATAAACATAATAGTATGTTCATTAGTACATTCTTCATATTTTTACAGTACGAAAGAGAAGCAGCACAGCCAGGCCACATCCCACACTGCCAAGAGATGCAGATGCTGGCAATGCAGGTAAGAATTTAGTGTAAACACATATTCTGAAAACACAGAGAAAAGCAGAATGTTAATGTTTATCTTATCACATACAGTAGGTTCTTCTTCAGCAAACCCCCCTCCACTAAGGCGCCCATCACAGGGCTCGGATCCTCAACATAGGAGGCCAACCAAGAGACGCCGTCTTGAGGCTGAAACACCAGCAGCATCCTCACCACCCCAACGGCGCATCTCCATAGTGTCGGCCCTGCCACCACAAGCCATTTTGGCCAGCCCACAAAGCGAGGATCCTCAATCCCCTCAGCTGTCTGGTGAGTAAACATAACAATTACTTGTAAAGAAGTTAAAAAACAGTGGGGTAGATGTATTAACCTGGAGAAGGCATAAGGAAGTGATAAACCAGTGATATGTGCAAGGTGATAAAGGCAGCAGCCAAACAAATCCTAACTGTTAATTTACATATTGGAGCTGTTTGGCTTGTGCCTTTATCACCTTGCACATATCACTGGTTTATCACTTCCTTATGTCTTCTCCAGGTTAATTCATCTGCCCCACTGTTTGTGCACAGCAAAAAAAATGTGTCACAAATAAACATTCATCCTTGTAATAATCATCAACAGCAATACAAGCAAGTAGTATTCCACTCTGGCGCTTCACTAGGTTTACATGTATAGGAATATCTTCATATCCTTAGAACCTATATGTATCTTACATCCAATTTATAAGAGGATGTAATTCACGGAAAAAAGAAAGAAGAACAATATAGTGCAGAGACCTTTTTTTTAATGGAATTAATATGTCTGAAAAGACGAATGTACACTCACAAGGCAACTTCTAAAAATGAGCTCATCATAATTTCTCTCTCTTATGTCGACTTCCAGAGAAGGATTAATCTTCTTTCTCCATAATTCCAACCTAAATAAGGTGTGTATGTGTCTACCACAATGGTAAAGCACAATAGCTCACACACATGAAACAAAAAGAGACTTATAGTGCAGACGTCCTTAAAAAGGTGTACAAGTTTTTATTCTGACAAATTCGCACTTACATCACATAAAAAGATAAAAGCATGTTGAATCTCTAATATCACTTCCCACAGATGCCAAAGTAGTCCTCACCGGAGCACAGAGATCACAATAAACTGCTGGTAGGCTGCGGTCCCGGGAACCGTGTAGCTCACCTATTCCAGGGGACAGCGGTGGCGTTCAGGCAAACGGCGGGACAATGATGCAGACCCGCTTGACGCGTTTCGGTTTCCCTTTTTCAAAAGCGGATACTGCTAAGCTAAACTCCCCTTCCTTATAAACCCCAAGGTCCTCCCACTTAATAACAAACAGCTGTAAAAGATTCAAAAATTCATTACAGTATCGCGGCTATTCGTGACTTCCGGTCACGTGACTTTGCGTTCCACCGCCGGATGTCTGGTTTCACTTCCGGCTTCCTGTTTATGCGGTTCACGTGCGTTCCAAAGCGCCGTGAAAGCGGAAGTCCATCGGGCATAGTTCTATCTCCATGCAGTTCACATATATAGCAGCTTTTAAGGTAGCAGGAAGTCCATTCATAAATCGAAAAGGCGAGGTGCTCAAGTTCATATAATAAAGTGAAAAGTAATATATTAAAACAAAGAATATAAGTGACTCAATCATTTAAAAACCATTTTAGTTCAAATTCACCATTAAGCCCACGTGGTACCAATGTTTTAAGATCAAAAATCCATTTTCCATATACCATTAATATTAATCTCTTATGTTATAAAATCAACCAATTTATCACATGTACATCGAAGAATGTGATCTATGCAGTAGAATGCAAATGTGACCTACTATATGTAGGCAAGACCACTAGAATGCTAAAAGGGAGACTTTGTGAGCATATTTATAATATTAGAAAAGGCCTTGAAACGCACACTCTCTCGATGCACTTTAAACATTGCCACAATTCTAAAGAATGTGACATAAGAAACTTTTGGGGATTACAGCAGGTTGTAGGAAACTGGAAAAATAAAAATATTGAAACCAGATTAGCAAAAACAGAAATGAAATGGATTTTTGATCTTAAAACCTCGCCTTTTCGATTTATGAATGGACTTCCTGCAACCTTAAAAGCTGCTATATATGTGAACTGCATGGAGCTAGAACTATGCCCGATGGACTTCCACTGTCACGGCGCTTTGGAACGCACGTGAACTGCATAAACAGAAAGCCGGAAGTGAAACCAGACATCCGGCAGTGGAACGCAAAGTCACGTGACCGGAAGTCACGAATAGCCGGGATACTCTAATGAATTTTTGAATCTTTTACAGCTGTTTGTTATTAAGTGGGAGGACCTTGGGGTTTATAAGGAAGGGGAGTTTAGCTTAGCAGTATCCGCTTTTGAAAAAGGGAAACCGAAACGCGTCAAGCGGGTCTGCATCATTGTCCCGCCGTTTGCCTGAACACCACCGCTGTCCCCTGGAATAGGTGAGCTACACGGTTCCCGGGACCGCAGCCTACCAGCAGTTTATTGTGATCTCTGTGCTCCGGTGAGGACTACTTTGGCATCTGTGGGAAGTGATATTAGAGATTCTACATGCTTTTATCTTTTTATGTGATTTAAGTGCGAATTTGTCAGAATAAAAACTTGTACACCTTTTTAAGGACGTCTGCACTATAAGCCTCTTTTTGTTTCATGTGTGTGAGCTATTGTGCTTTACCATTGTGGTAGACACATACACACCTTATTTAGGTTGGAATTATGGAGAAAGAAGATTAATCCTTCTCTGGAAATCGACATAAGAGAGAGAAATTATGGTGAGCTAATTTTTAGAAGTTGCCTTGTGAGTGTACATTACATTCGTCTTTTCAGACATATTAATTCCATAAAAAAAAAGGCCTCTGCACTATATTGTTCTTCTTTCTTTTTTCTGTGAATTACATCCTCTTATAAATTGGATGTAAGATACATATAGGTTCTAAGGATATGAAGATATTCCTATACATGTAAACCTAGTGAAGCGCCAGAGTGGAATACTACTTGTTTGTATTGAAATTGTCTTGGAAGCAGGTGAAACTTCCTTTGTATTTTTCACTGGGTCGATTCACTTGGTTTGATTGCGCACTCTGTCTCCACCAAAGTTTTGGTTTTAGAATCATCAACAGCAGGCACATGGCGGTTTAGGTTTTTTTTTTTGTGCATAATTTTCAGAGGTGATGTTGGGCATAGCAACAAATATTTTTTTTTAATGTTTGCTATAAACAGCTACATAAATGTTAAGTCTCATCCAATTGTTTTGCATGCCCAACATCACCAGTTCGAAACATAGGACACCTTAAGACTTTTTCCACCATTGTTAATGTTTACATTTTTCCCCACTATATTTGTTTAAGTTTTGGCCAGACCACTGACTGCCTTGAACAATGTATGAGTGTATAGCTCAACACATTTATTGTATTGTGTGTGTTCTTCAAAAGGAAGCTTCATACACATTATGTAAATGTAGTAATTTGTATTTGTTAAGAGTTCTTCGTGTTCGAACATTAATTATGGCTCAGAGTCCAACAATTCCCTTAAACATTTTTCAACTGAGTAGTGAACGTTAAAAGCAACATATTTATACAAAAAGGTAGGCTAAATTGTGAAGTTTAGCCAACAATCTATTTATCAATACCAACATGAATATTAAGAAGTAATGCATGTTGACGTAAAGCTATAATTAGACCAATGCTAAATAATGACTAAATAGTGGCTGTCTTCAACCCCATACAGAACCACCCATCATGGCCGAGGATGCCCAGCAGGAAAGTGACCAGCAGGATACCTACACACTACACCTGCAAGCCATAGATCCTACCCAGACAACCACGCCGGAGGACATACCCCAACCACCCCAAACATCCCACAGCCCCCAATTGAGCCCAACACCACCCCAACAACAAATGGCCCCCGAGTTTTGGAGCAGTTGGGCCACACAACAGGCGCAACACTATGCGTGCCTGAACACCCACACCCAATACCTTGCCAGTCTGCCCCATCATCAGGTTGGCAGAATTGCCAATTCAATGGAGCAGATGAGGGCAGACAACACCCAAATGCAAGCCAATCTGCAACGCATCATGGATGAGCAACAGCGGCAGCAACAAGCCCTCATTCAACTGATTCAACACAACCAAATGATTAACGAAAACCTGTCCAGAATTATTGCAAGCAACACTGCCGCTAATAGCCAACTCACTGCAAGCCTAAATAACCTCAGCCAAAGCCTTAATGTGTTGGCATCACACCAACTAAGCTCTAGCTCGGGAACAACTACACCAAGCTAGACCCCAGTTACCTCCCCAGTTAGACGCTGCAGCAGAACCCGGACCAACGAATCAGGGCAATCCTCTGCACCCAGCACACACAAAAAAAATAAAATAATGACGCCTGCAGCAAATAGTTTGTTACAAATATTGTTTTTTGATTTGTTACATAAAAAATGCCTGTGTTCAAGGTAATAAATTATTCACACAGAATATGTGTTTTGTTTAATTTGCTACACAAACCACCTGCACATTACTGGATTGGCCCAGTTGTCTATTGGTATAAATATATTGCCTGCCCCTAGGTGGTCTCAGCTCAACGTGTGTGCAATCTATGGCACCCACCACATTAGGCATGCCAACAAGCTCAGAGACAGCTACCCTGACTGCATGCCACTGCGACTCCTGGGTAGGGAAGCAGAGAGAGGCATCTATGTGGGCATCCAAGACATCCAAAACCTGAGTGGACATTACAAAATATAAGGTGAGTGTCATGACCTGTAATAAATACAATACTGTGTTATATTACATAACAGAAGCACCACTTAGGCATAGACGTGTATGTATGTTTAAACTCACCTGAATTAAATATTTAGAAAAGGTGGACTGTGAGATACTAATTACAACGCCAGTCACAGGCTGGAAGCTGCCAGTAGCCATAAAGTGCAACACAGCCAGGAGTTTGTGCAGGCCTGAGACAGAGCGAGAGCGTGCTGTCTCAGGGTCTAGGTCCAGTTTTACAAGGTCATACAGACGGAAAATGTTTATTCTATTTAGCCGGACCATCTGTATAACCTGGTCATCGGCAATCTGTTCAAGTTTAAACGCCCCCTAAAAAAAACCAGGCCTGGCCAACCTACGCGGAACCTGTACAACCTGCTGACCATGTTCAGTTTCCTGGCCTTGGTTTATTGTTGCCTCATGGAGCAGTCTCAGGTATCCCCCAGCAAACAAGAAATCAGTACTACACACGGTAGCAGCCATTTCAGAGTGAGAGATGTTACAAATGTGCTTGGGTCCCTTTTAAAGGTCCAAAAATTCAGGTGTGAGTAATGTAGAATTGGAAACACATGTAAACACGCTTCTCAAAAGCAGGTCTACTTATTTTTAGGCTTTTTTCACGATTTGCATTTTTTTACGGCCGCACATGC